>NC_090828.1:103366954-103666954 GCF_028021215.1 Eschrichtius robustus
TCTATGTCTTTTGGATGGGGCATTTAATCCATTCACGTTTAAGGTAATTATCGATATGTATGTTCCTATGACCATTTTCTTAATTGTTTTGGGTTTGTTTTTGTAGGTCCTTTTCTTCTCTTGTGTTTCCCATTTAGAGAAGTTTCTTTAGCATTTGTTGTAGAGCTGGTTTGGTGGTGCTGAATTCTCTTAGCTTTTGCTTGTCTCTAAAGCTTTTGATTTCTCCATCAAATCTAAATGAGATCCTTGCCAGGTAGAGTAATCTTGGTTGTAGGTTCTTCCCTTTCATCACTTTAAGTATATCATGCCACTCCCTTCTGGCTTGCAGAGTTTCTGCTGAGAAATCAGCTGTTAACCTTATGGGAGTTCCCTTGTATGTTATTTGTCGTTTTTCCCATGCTGCTTTCAATAATTTTTCTTTGTCTTTAATTTTTGCCACATTGATTACTATGTGTCTCGGCGTGTTTCTCCTTGGGTTTATCCTGTATGGGACTCTCTGCGCTTCCTGGACTTGGGTGGCTATTTCCTTTCCCATGTTAGGGAAGTTTTCGACTATAATATCTTCAAATATTTTCTCTGGTCCTTTCTCTCTCTCTTCTCCTTCTGGGACCCCTATAATGCGAATGTTGTTGCGTTTAATGTTGTCCCAGAGGTCTCTTAGGCTGTCTTCATTTCTTTTCATTCTTTTTTCTTTAGTCTGTTCCACAGCAGTGAATTCCACCATTCTGTCTTCCAGGTCACTTATCCGTTCTTCTGCCTCAGTTATTCTGCTATTGATTCCTTCTAGTGTAGTTTTCATTTCAGTTATTGTATTGGTCATCTCTGTTTGTTTGTTCTTTAATTCTTCTAGGTCTTTGTTAATCATTTCTTGCATCTTCTCAATCTTTGCCTCCATTCTTATTCCGAGGTCCTGGATCATCTTCACTATCATTATTCTGAATTCTTTTTCAGGTAGACTGCCTATTTCCTCTACATTTGTTTGGTCTGGTGGGTTTTTACCTTGCTCCTTCATCTGCTGTGTGTTTCTGTGTCTTCTCATTTGGCTTTGGGGACTGTGTTTGGGGTCTCCTTTTCAGAGGCTGCAAATTCGTATTTCCCGTTGTTTTTGGTGTCTGCCCCCAGTGGTTAAGGTTGGTTCAGTGGGTTGTGTAGGCTTTCTGATGGAGGGGACTGGTGCCTGTGTTCTGGTGGGTGTGTCTGGATCTTGTCTTTCTGGTGGACAGATCCGCATCTGGTGGGGTGTTTTGGGGTGTCTGTGACCTTATTGTGATCTTCGGCAGCCTCTCTGCTGATGGGTGGGCCTGCATTCCTGTCTTGCTAGTTGTTTGGCATGGGATGTCCAGCACTGGATCTTGCTGGTCTCTGAGTGGAGCTGGGTCTTAGCGTTGAGACGGATATCTCAGGGAGAGCTTTCGCCATTTGATATTACAAGGTGCCGGAGGTCTCTGGTAGACCAATGTCCTGAACTCGGCTCTCCCACCTCAGAGGCACAGGCTTGACACCCGGCTGGAGCACCAAGACCCTGTCAGCCACACAGCTGGGGGTGAGAGCAAGAGGTAGCTTTGGTACATCTCAAAGACCACCAATGAGGTTCACTGACCATTTTCTCTCCAGAAGTGAAGAAAACAAAATTCAGACTTTGGCTAGTCAGCCACTTTGGTAGCCAGCCTCCAAGATGGACCTAATTATCCCCTAATTATCTCCCAGTCTTCATGTACCAGTGTGGCTCCTCGCACTTGAAAAGGGTTGACTGTTTAACTAATAAGAAATTGCAGAAATGACAAAGTGCAGCTTCCAAAGTTGTAAAAGACATTGCAGCTTCTGCTTTGGTTTCTGCTAGATCACTCATCCTGGGGTAAGCCAGCTGCCATGTCATGAGGACACTCAAGCAGCCCTAAGGAGAGATCCATGTGGCAAGGAACTGAGGCCTCTTACCTACAGCCACGTGAGTGAGTCATCTCAGAAGTCAAAAGATTTAATTTTTTTTATTTTTGGTTGTGTTGGGTCTTCGTTGCTGTGCAGGGTTTCTACAGTTGTTACTAGAGAAGCAGGGGTTACTCATCGTTGTGGTGCACAGGCTTCTCCTTGCGGTGGTTTCTCTTGTTGTGGAGTACGGGCTCTAGGTGCATGGGCTTCAGTAGTTGTGTCATGCAGGCTCAATAGTTGTTGGTTGCAGGCTCTAGAGCACAGGCTCAGTACTTGTGGCACACGGGCTTAGTTGCTCTGCGGCATGTGGGATCTTCCCAGACCAGGGATGGATCCACTGTTCCCTGCATTCGCAGGCAAATTCTTACCCACTGTGCCACCAGGGAAGTCCAGTGTGCTCTTTTTTAAACCTAGTCTGTTTTCATTATTTTCTATCTTAATGATTCTGTATTAAAGAAAAAAAAATAATACTCCTTTCTACCCCTCCTCTTTGTGGATTATATATGAAGAAGTATGTCTTATTTATTAACCTCAAATTTTCACCTTACTTTTAAGAAGTAATCACAATGTCAAGTATTTAATACTTTTCACTTCCACCTTGAAAAGCATGGATATTAAAGTGCTAATAAAATTACCTTCCCTGGTCTATCTTTTTTAGTTTTTGTTATGTATAAAAAACAATGAAAAACATGCATGGTTTGTAAGGAAATGACAAATTTCAGAAAATTCAGCATCTGAATATACTCTAAACATAGCTTCTAGATAAAGACACAGAAAATTGCCAGATACTCAGAGGCCCCCTGGTCCCATTCTAGTGACTCCCCTTAAGGTTTAATATTGTTCTGGTATCTAACAAAAAGATAACTTTACCTGTATTTTGTATTTTATATAAATGTTATGGCACAGTAAAATCACTTTTGGATTGGGCTTTTTTATTTTATGTTGTTTGTGAATATGCCTGTATGGTTGCCTGTTGTTGTGATCATGCATTGCCACTGTTGCATAGGATTCCATGGTGTAAATATTTAACTATTAATTAATTTATTCCAATGTGTATTACAATATGAGTGATTTTCAGTTTGTGTCTATTGAGAACAGCACTGGTATATAAATTCTAGAACTTGAGCTTTGGTGGTGTGTGTATAAATTATTGTTCAGTATACACGTAGTAGTAAAATTTTCGAGTCATAGCTTTCTTGTGTTTATCTTTTTAGATATTTCTAAATATTTTCAAAACATTTGTATGATTTTTCATCTTCAGCAGCAGTGAATGAGATTCAAGGATTATACACATTCTTGTCACACTTGATAATACCTGTCATTTTCATTTGAACTTTCCGGTTGGTGAATGATAATTCCAGGTATCACGCTTTTGCATTTAATTGACTACTAAGAAGCCAAGCATCTTTTGATATGTTTACTTAACATTCTGTACTCTCTTTTTTGAAATATCTTTTGGTATATTTCCCCCATTTTGCTATTCCATTATCTTCTTATTGAAGACTTCCTTTTTTTTAACATCTGAAGACTTCTTATTTAGGAGTTTTTAATACATGCTTGATATGAGTTCTTCTCTCTTTCTGTCTCTCCTTCTCTTTCTTTAGATGAGTGTCAGTTTTTAATGTTAATAACATCTAATTTGTTATTTTCCTCTTTATTTATTTAGTCTTATTTCTATTTATTTAAGTACTCTTCTTACCTGTAGCAGAACACATTATTTATTCTAAACCACAAATATGTTTTCGTTTCTTCAATAAATGTAATCATTAAGCTTTAAATTTAAGTTAACTTTCTAAACTAAATATGTTGTATCATAGTGAGTATTAATTTTTCTATGACAGCTGAAAGGTTACATTTATTCAGAAAATGTTGTATCAGCTTTCTTTTCATTTGCTCCTACTTCTCATTCATTCACAGTGGTAAACATCACTTCATCCATGGATCTGACTTTTCTCTGATTTCTCATGGTCATTCTCACTAATTCGTCTTGCCTCCTGAAACCTTTAGCAATCCCATTATTCCACAGAAGCAAAAACCTTCCTTGGGCCTTTTTCCTCAGAAGACTGATTATTCCCACATTTTAAATGGGAGATTGCAATAAGTTAGGAGAAAATGCCACAAGGGTCTCTCATTTTTTTTCACATCCTGTATCAGCCTCTGCTTGCACTCTCGGTTCAAAGATTTTTATGCAACACATTGACGGAAGATGCCAGTTGTTTCTCTCCTTGGGGAAAAGACAGATTAATTACCTAACAAATAAAATAAAGAGAGTGTTTTGCTCTTTTCAAATGTTGGACAGGATTGCTTGCATCCTAATTTAAATTTTTCAGGTGACTGAAGCTTAAGATTCCTAAGCTTTAATCCATACTTGCACCATGCACAGCACCCAACAGGAGAGCTTTACATAACCCCATGAGACACTTGTGTGCAAGTGGAACAGATAAAAATATAAAACTATTGCTGTCTTTTTGTGTCATAAAAATGATTTTTTGTCTCATTTAAAATATTTTTTTTCTAAAATCCAAAAACGTGTCAGGCTAAAATATTGTTATTTCAAATATGGTAAGATCGAAGACCCTTCAAATTTCTTTCCAGTTTTGTTGATGATGGGATGCCGTCAGAGATATGACTTCATTAAACACAATAGGTAAGATTCCTTCATAGGCCTGATTGGGGAATATGAAAATAATCCCCAGAAAAAACTGGACATTTTCTAGTTCTCAAATGTTGGTTAAGATGGTAGAAAGGGCCCTTCATTGTCCTATATGTTAATGCAGATCAATTGTGAGAGGTGGGGATAAAACAAGCAGCCTAAATATCCTTTATGTTTGTTGTACTACTAGTAGAAAGAGGAAGGGTCAACATGTCACCATGGTTGATATAGCAAATAAGCTGCTTGAAACTACACAGAAATGTACCTGCTTGTATTTTCTGTGCAGTTACCCACTCTTTTGGTGTGCCCTGATACCTCCCTCAACTTATGTACCAACTCCAGCAGCATTAAGCAGAAATCCAAAGAAGTCTATTCTTTGGAATTATGAGGAAGGGAAGAGTCAAACATTTTATAACATGCTCTATACAAGGATACACGTCACCATCCTTATCTATGTCATGCCATGCATGGAGGGTCAGTAGGTTCAGGGGATTCTGGAAGCACCAAGTTCTGTGGGGTTAATCACAGTTGCATTCATGGGCAGTAAAAGAGAAGGGCCTTATCTTGGTCACTTTCTCAATGCTAGTAGCTACAAAAAGAAGAGGATAGCAGACATCTTAGGGAGAAGAGCCAACATTAAATGAAATGTCCTAATTACTCTAGGCGACCTCTCATGATGGCCTCCCATAGCTCCTCAAATCCCTACATACTTGCACAAGGGATAGTGTAATATTACTGGAGTGTCTGACTGAAGATTAACATTATTTTTGTTGAAAAAAATAAAAATAGGTTCAAGTGATAGGGTTTGAAAAGTGTTCACAGTGCGAGGGAAACTATTGTAACAATGTGGACAGAACCCTTTGGATGGATTCTTCATGTTTGTTTTTTTTTTTTTTTGCTGCTTCAGAATCTGTAGTAGCGATTGGTGTGTTCCATGATACATCCCCACTTCTTATAAGTTTTAGATGGAATACCGCATTAGGAAGAAGTGCACGAAAGGAAGATTAGTGAGTCAAACTCCTCTACCCTCTGTCAGCAGTGGGTGCAACGGGATTTAGACCAAGTGCTTTCATCCATTGATTTGCAAAGTTTTCACTATATGAATGATGTTTTGTTTGTTTGCAGGTCAGGAGCCTTGGTCTCAATATCCCTGTTTAAAAAGTGTTATCACGTGTCTACCAGAAAGAATTGCTGATGATACTGGAAAAAACTGAGAGTTATCCTTAACAACTAAGGGTTTTGTAGCAACATGGATGGACCTAGAGATTGTTATACTGAGTGAAGCAAGTCAGACACAGAAAGACAGATATCATATGATATGGCTTATATGAGGAATCTAAAAAAGAAAAAAAAACGTACAAATGAACTTATTTACACAACAGAAATGGAATCATGGATATAGAAAACAAACTTATGGTTACCAGGGGATAAGTGGGGAAGGGATAAATTGGGAGATTAGGACTGACTTATACACACTACTCTATATAAAATAGATAAGTATTGATAAAGACCTGCTTTGTAGCACAGGGAACTCTACTCAATGGTCTGTACTGGCGTATACGGAAAAAGAATCTTATAAAAAAAAACAAGGGTTTTGGGATTATATAATAAATATAAATGTGCAAACCTTTTACATGAAAGGAAAAATCAGTTAACTCTGTGGTCCCTGTTATGGTGTAAATGTTTTGTACCTCTAATTTTAAAATTTTGAAACCCAGCTCCCATGTGGATGGTATTATGAGGTGGGGCTTTTGGGAGGTGATTAGGTCATGAGGCCAGAGACCTCAAACATGAGATTAGTGACCTAATAAATGTAGCACACAAAAGATCTTATGCCCATTCCATGATTTCATTGCCGAGCGAGAAGACCCAGATTATGAACCAGAAATTGGTCCCTCGCCAGACACTAAGTCAGCTGGCAACTTGTTCTTTTTTTAAAAAATTAATTAGATAATTAATTAATTAATTTTTTGGCTGTGTTGGGTCTTTGGTGCAGTGCGCGGGCTTCTCACTGAGTGGCTTCTCTTGTTGCGGAGCACGGGCTCTAGGCGTGCAGGTTTCAGTAGTTGTGGCTCACGGGCTCAGTAGTTGTGGCCTGTGGACTCTAGAGCACAGGCTCAGTATTTGTGGTGCACGGGCTTAGTTGTTCCATGGCATGTGGGATCTTCCTGGACCAGGGCTCGAACCCTTGTCCCCTTTATTGGTAGGCAGATTCTTAACCACTGCACCTCCAGGGAAGCCCCTGGTTACTTGTTCTTGAACTTTTCAGCCTCAGCAATTATGAGAAAACAAAAATATTCTGTTGTTTATAAAATACCACGTCTCTCGTATTTTGTTTTAGCAGTCAAAGAGCTGGCTGAGGAGAAATATCTGTGAGCTTGAAGACATATGAGGAGAAACCTTTAAATCTCAAAAGAAAAGAGAAAATGGGCAGGAAAGAAATCAACAGACCAGAGTAATCAATAATTGTGGAGCAATGAAAAATGCTGTGACCTATACATAATGGGTATAGCAGGAGGAGAATAAAGATAATAAAGAACAGAAAATATTTTTTTTTAAAAATGACTGCGAATCTCCCCAAATGAATGTCTGACACTAAATCCACAACATCCAAACTTAGAAGAACATATGAATAGTAAAGAAAACTGACCAATATGTCTCAGGAACATCAATGCAAAAATCCTCAACAAAATATTACCAAATCGAATCCAACAATATTTTGAGAGAACTTTATATCATGAATGAGAGGAAATAATCCCAGGTATGAAAGGCTGGTTCAACATTCTAGAATCAAATAATTATATCCATCATATCAACACCTTAAAGACAATCATTAGCATATCAATAGATTCAGAAGACCTTTGAAAAAATCTAACACCCATTCTTCATAAAAACTCTCAGTTAAAGAAATAGACTGGAGCTTTCTCAAGTTGATAACAAACATTTACAGGAAACTTTTATCTTACATCATGATTAATGGTCAAAAACATAAAGCTTTTCCACTAAGTTCAGGTAAAAGCAAGGATGTCCCCTTTCATGACTCCTTTTCCATATTTTACTCCCAGTCCTTGCTAATGCAATAAGGCACGAAACTAAATAAAACAAATACAGATTGGGTAGAAAAAAATGAAAGCAACCTAAATAGAATGTGGACCAATATACTTTATGGACACCTCATCAAAGAAAATAGACACTATGCATATAAGTATACAGAAGAATAATCCGGATTACATGCTGCCATGAAAAAGCAAATTAAAAATACAATTACATACCACTATGTAACACTTAGAATGGCTAAAATGTGAACAATGACAAGAACAAATTCTGTAGGAGATGTGGAACAATAGGAAATGTCATTTGTTATTGGTGGAAATGAAAAATAATACAGCTAATTTGGTAGTCTGATTGACACTTGCTATAATACTGAACACTCCCTTACTGTACAATCCGGCAAGTGTTCTCATGGATATTTACTGAAAGTAGTTTAAAACATACTTCCAGAGGAAAACCTGCATATGGATATTTATAGCACCTAATTCAATATTGCCAAAATGTGAATGAAACTAAGGTGTCCTCCAATAGGTGAATGAAATTATATAGTATTAATATATTCTGGGAATGGGATAATATTGAGCACTAAAAATGTAAGCTATCAAGCCATATAAAGAGATGGGAATTCTTTTTTTTCTTTTGAAATATAGGTGATTTTCTTTATTTTGAAATTTAAATTTTATTGGAGTATAGTTGATTTACAATGTTGTGTTCATTTCAGCTGCACAGCAAGTGATTCAGTTACACATATGCATATACTCATTCTTTTTCAGATTCTTTTCTGATAAAGGTATTCCCAGAATACTGAGTAGAGCTCCCTGTGCTATACAGTAGGTCCTTGTTGCTTATCTGTTATATATAGTAGTATTCGTATGTTTACCCCAAGTTCCTGATTTATCCCTACCCCCCACCTTTCCCCTTTGGTAACCATAAGTTTGTTTTCCAAGTCTGTGAGTCTGCCTCTGTTTTGTAAGTTAGTTCATTTGTATCAATTTTTAGCTTCCACCTAGAAGTGATATGATACAACATTTGTCTTACTCTGTCTGACTTACTTCACTTAGTACAATCATCTCTTGGTTCATCCATGTTACTGCAATTGGCATTATTTTCTTCTATTTTATGGCTGAGTCATATTCCATTATATATATGTATCACATATTCTTTACCTATATTCATATGTTGATGGGCATTTTGGTTGCTTCCATGTCTTCGCTATTGTAAAGAGTGTTGCAGTGAACATTGGGGAACATGTGTCTTTTCGATTTATGCTTTCCTCCAGATATGTGTACAGGAGTGAACTTGCTGGATCCTCTGGTAGCTCTATTTTATTTTATTTCATTTCATTTCAATTTCAAGTTTTTTGGAGTATAGTTGATTTACAATGTTGTGTTACTTTCTGCTGCACAGCACAGTGAAGCAGTTATACATATATCCAATCCTTTTTGGATTCCCTTCCCATACAGGTTATTACAGAGTATTGAGTAGAGTTTCCTGTGCTATACAGTAAGCCCTTATTTGTTATCTCTTTTATATATAGTGGTGTGTATATGTCAATCCCAATTTCCAATTTATCCCTCACACCTCCCCTTACTCTGGTAACCTCCATTCTTTGCTCCATAGTGTCTGTTACCAATTGGCATTGCCACCGATAGCATAGAATTGGTGGCACAGTGGTTAAGAATCTGCCTGCCAGTTCAGGGGACACAGGTTCGAGCCCTGGTCCGGGAAGATCTCACATGCCACAGAACAAGTAAGCCCGCGCACCACAACTACTCAGTCTGCGCTCTAGAGCCCACGAGCCACAACTACTGAAGCCTGTGTGCCTAGAGCTTGTGCTGCACAACAAGAGAAGCCACCACAAAGAGAAGCCTTCGTACCACAACGATGAGTAGCCCCCGCTTGCTGCAACTATAGGAAAGCCGCACGCAGCAACGAAGACCCAACGCAGATTAAAAAAAAAATAAGTAGTAGTTTCTCTTTTTTCCACACCCTCTGAAGCATTTCTTGTTTCTAGACATTGTGATGATGGCTATTCTGAGTGGTTCCAGGTGATACTTCTTTGTACATCTGATTTGCATTTGTCTAACATAAAGCAATGGTGAGTATCTTCATAGGTGCTCTTTTTTTTGGAACAGTGTCAGTAAAATTTAGCCCTTGAAAAAGGGTTATTGAAAGGTTGCCTTGTTTTCAAGTCTATTTCGATTACTTACCCCAAGACATTTTTTGAGGGCCGTTGTCATTTACAGCTCCCCAGGCATTGTGAATATGAAGTGCATATAAGGTCCAGTTTTAGAATTGTTGTTATGGGAAACAGAAGGCGGCAGGATTTCTACTGTCCCTCTCTGGTTACTGACACAACCTTAGATGTAGGGCAAGTCCTATTCTTGGGTTTTAAATTAGAGTGGAATGTGCCTGACCAAACATGTAAGGGCTTCTGTCCCATTCCTTCTTCCCCCTTACCCTTCATCCCCCGAACAAGTATAAACCCCTGCAACATCACCTGTTGAGGGTGCTGTCTTGTAGAGTGGGATGACCCTTATGAAGGAGTCGGGAGGTCGGAACCCAACCACCAGGATATGTTGAGAGCGGGTGATTTTCCAAATGTCATCCAGCCCAGAGAGTCCACCATCCTTAGGGTGTCAGAGGGTTGGTTTAGTAGTATGAGGGCACACTTAGATCTGGAGATAGTGATCCCATGCAGAGGGGACCAGGTACTACATGTTCAAGGGGGGTGAATTAGCTGGCATATCCTCCCGAAGTACTCAGGCCCACAACAGTCCAGCCTTGGGACCAAATTGTGTCTGTGTCCAGGGATGTGACACTAGTACGTTCACTGCGACTAAACAAATTTAGTGATCTTTTTTCTTTTCTTTAATTTAATTTTAAATTTATAATGGAGTATATAGTTGATTTATCATGTTGTGTTCATTTTTGACATACACCAACATGATTCATTTATACAGAGATAACTATATATTCTTTTTAGAATTATTTTCCCATTGAGGTTACTAAAGAGTGTTGAGAAGAGTTCCAAGTGCTCTACAGCAGGTCCATGTTGATTACAAGTTTTCTCTCTGTAAATATGTATATACTAACTCCAACCTCATGATTTATGCCTCCAACACACCTTTCCAGTTTGGTAACCATAAGTTTGTGTTCTAAGTCTGGGACTCTGTTTCTGTGTTGTAAGATAGTACCTTTCTATCAATTTTTAGATTCCACTGATAAATAATATCATATGATATTTTTCATTGTCTGATTTATGACACTTAGTATGAATGTATGTAGGTCCTTCTGAGTGGCCCTAAATGGCCTTATTTCATTCATTTCATGGCTGAGTAATATTCCATTGTACATATCTACCATAATTTCTTTATCCATTTTTCCTTCCAAGGATTTTTAGGTAGCTTCCGAGTAGAGGCTCCTGTAAACAGGGCTGCATAAATTTTAGAGTACCTGGGTCCTGTCAATTTACGTTTTTTCCAAGATACAGGCCCAGGAGTGGAAGCGCCATATGCGCTGAAGCTCTGGTTTTTAGATTTTTAAGGAATCACCACCCACTTCTCCAGAGTGGCTGTTAGCAATTTACATTCCCACCATCAGCTTGTCAGGGTTCCCTTTTCTCCACGCCCTGTCCTGCATTTCAGGTTTTACAGTTTGTGAGGTTGGTCATTCTGACTTGTGCGAAGTGATACCTCTTTGTAGTATTAACTTACATTGCCCGCCTGATTTGTTGGCCAAAAATGGAGTAAGGGTTTTTCCTGAATATATTAAGGAATAACGCATACGGCCTTTTTGGCAAACTGCGTCATTGGCGATGTTCAGCAGCTTTGCATGTGCTTTAACGACGAGTGCAAACTACCTCTTGAAATCCCTTTCCTGCAATTCTGCCTTGCTTACAAGGCCTTTACGAATACTTGGCTCAAGAAATGACTCCATTAGAGGTGTCAATTACAACCCTGCATGTTTGTGAATTGCAGTGCCCCTGAGCACCGGTTTTCAACTTGTTTAGGGAAGCAGACACAAAGGGGCAGGATTTCTACAGACCCATTCCAGTTACTGGGGCACCTGAAGGATAGGGAAATTCTTCTTCCAGGTAGGAAACTAGAGTGGCATATGCCTGTCCAAACATCTAAGGCTTGTGTCTCATTCCATCCCTCCATTCCCCTTCTTCACCGGAAAATTCCAAGCCGTGCAAAACCGGCTGAGTGTGCTGCCTTCCCATAGTGGGGAGACTCTAAGGAAAGGAGCTGGGGAACCCGAATACCAGGAGACGTGGAGATGAGGTGACTTTTCCAAACTCTTCCCGATCAGATGGTGTACCATCCTCTGGATGTGCCATGCATGTTTTAGCTGTAGGAAGGGTCCCCTGCACCTGGAGATATGGGACCCATCAAATGGGGGCCAGGCAGTATTACTCTAAAAGTGCTGCATTTGCTGTCCCATCCTCACGAAGCCTCTCAGACCAACGAGTGTAGAGCCTTAGGTCCCATCCAGCTCTGTGTCTAGATGTGGTCAGTCCAGGTTGCATCACAGCCCTTGAACAAATTTTGTAAGAATTTCTCTCTCTCTCACTGTCTTTATTTTATTCTTGTTATTTAATTTTATAATGAGGTATAGCTGATTTTCAATACTGTGTTTCTTCCTGCTCTACATCTATCCACTTGATTCACTTAAAGAGACACATCAATAAATTATTTTACAGATTCTTACCAGTCTTTTTTTTTTAATTAATTAATTTATTTATTTATTTTTGGCTGTGTTGGGTCTTCGTTTCTGTGCGAGGGCTTTCTCTAGTTGCGGCGAGCGGGAGCCACTCTTCATCGCGGTGCGCGGGCCTCTCACTATCGCGGCCTCTCTTGTGGAGCACAGGCTCCAGACGCGCAGGCTCAGTAATTGTGGCTCACGGGCCCAGTTGCTCCGCGGCATGTGAGATCTTCCCAGACCAGGGCTCGAACCCGTGTCCCCTGCATTGGCAGGCAGATTCTCAACCACTGCGCCACCAGGGAAGCCCCTTACCAGTCTTATATATCCTTTTCCGGTGACAACACTGTGCTGAGTCCAGCTCTTTGAGCTATAGAGTAGGTCCTGTCGAATACCTATTTTGTTTATGGAACCGTATCTGTGCTAATTTCAACCTCCTGGTTTATGCATCACCCCACCCCACCCTTTCTCCTTTAGCAGCCATAAGTGTGTTTTCTAAATGTGTGACTCCGTTTCTGTTTTGTAATTGCGTTCATGTGTAGACATTTTTAGATACTATCTATAAGTGATACCTTATGATAAGTCTCTTTTTATGTCTGACTTATGTCACTTAGAATGATCGTACCTCAGTCTCCACGAGTTGCTGCCACTGGCCTTATTTCATTGATTTAATTGCTGAGTAATATTCCATTGTACATAAGTACCACATCTTCTTTATCCATTTTTTCCTTCCAAGGACATGTAAGTTGTACCCAAATCGAGGCATTTCTAAACAGAGCAGCCCTAAACTTTGGGGTGCTTGTGTCCTGTCGATTTTTTGGTTTTCCCAAGACATACGCCCATGAGGGGAAGTGCTGTATGCTCTGTGGCTCTGTTTTTTAGATGTTTTAGGATACAGCATACACTTCTCAAGAGTGGCCGGTGGCAATTTACATCCCGCCGATCAGCGTAACAAGGCTCCCTTTTCTCCATGGCCTGTCTTGCATTTCTGCTTTTTACACTTTTTCAGGATGGGCCTTTTGACCAATGCGAAACGAGACATTTTTGTATTGCTGATTTGCATTGCCCGCTTGTTTAGTTGGGCAAAAATGGCGTCTGCGTTTTTTCCAGAATATATTCAGGAAAAAAAGCAGACGCCCTTTTCGGCCAACTGCATCATTGTCGAAGTTCTGCGGATTTTAATGTGCTTTCAAGGCGAGTCCAATCTACCTGTGAAAAACTGTTTCCTGTAATTCTGTCTTGCTTTGAAATCGTCTTCGTTGCCTTACCTCAATAAATGTTTAGATGTGAGTTACCATTTTTAACTCTGCAGTTTTGTGAATGCCGTGCTCCTGAGCTCCATTTTCCAAATCGCTTTTTTGGGAGCTGGCCGCAAATACACAGGATTGCTTAAGGCCCTATTCTGGTTCCGGGGAGCAGGCTGAGCCTGTGGTTAATTCTTCTAACTGATGGGAAATTAGAGTGACATGTGCATGTCCCAACATCTAGAGCTAGTCTCTCATTGGTTCCCCCTCTTCCCGTTCATTCTCCAGACAAATTGCAGACAGTTTGAAACAGGAGGCTAAAGGTGCTGATTCTCCAAGGGGGAGATTGTTCGTAGAGTGGCTGGAATGGCGAACCTGAGGACCAGGAGGTGAGAAATGAGGTGCACATTAGAAACCTTTCCCGATCACACGGTGTACCATTCCCTGGGTTTCCCATGCATGTTTTCACTGTAGGAAGATGCCTTTGAACCTAGAGATGTGGGACCCATGGAATGCGTACCACGCAGTATTACTTTAAATGGTCTGCATTTGCTCACCCTACCTTAAGAATACTCTCAGCCCCAAGAGTGTGCAACCTTATGTGTCATCCAGCTGTGGGTCTAGATGTGGTCAATCCAGATTGCATCACAGCCCCTAAATGAACTTTGTAAAATTTCTCTCTCTTTCACTGTGTATGTTGTTGTTTTTATTTGTAATTTAATTTTATAATGGGGTTTAGCTGATTTTCACTGCTGTGTTTATGCCACTTTACACCCATTTGATTCACTTAGAGATATCAATACATAGGTTTTAAGATTCTTACTAGTCAGATATATTCTTGTGCGGTGAATAGGGGGTGTTCAGTCCAGTTCACTGAGCAAGGAGTAGGTCTTGTCTGTTACATATTTGCTTTATGGAACGGTATCTGTGCTAATTTCAAACCCTTGTTTTATGCCTCACCCCACCTCACCTTTCCCGTTAAGCAGCCATAGTGTGTTTTCTAAATGTGTGACTCTGTTCTGTTTTGTAATTCCGGTCATGTGTAGCGATTTTTCCATTCCCTCGATAAGTGATATCTTATGATAAGTGTCTTTTTCTGTGTGACTTTTTCCCTTAGAAACATAATTCCTAAATCCACTCATCATGCTTCTACTATCCTTATGACATTGATTTCATGTCTGAGTGATATTCCATTGTACATAAGTACCACAACTGCTTTATCCATTTTTCTCTTACCTGGGATATTTAAGGTGTACTGAAGTGGAGGTTCTTGTAAACAGAGCAGCTCTAAACTTTGGGTTCCTGTATCTCGTTGATTTCTAGTTTTCCCATTTCTTTCGCCCATGAGTGGAAGTGCCCTATGCTCTCTAGCTGTGTTTTTTAGATGTTTTAGGAAACACCATACACTTCTCCAGAGTGGCCGTTGGCAATTTACATTCCGCCCATCAGCCTAACAAGGCTCCTTTTTATCCCTGGCCTGTCCTGCATTTTTGGCTTTTACACTATTTTAGGATGGCCCTAATGACCGATGGGAAGTGAGACTTCTCTGCAGTGCTGATTTGCATTTACGTCTTGCTTGGTTGGCCAAAAAGGGCATGTGCGTTTTTTCCTGAATATATTCAGAAAAAATGCATACGCCCTTTTTGGCCAAGTGCATCAATGTCGACGTTTTGCCGCTTTTCATGTGCTTTAAAGGCGATTCGTATCTACATCCTGAAATCTATTTCCTGCAATTCTGCCTTGCTTTCAAATCCTCTTCGTTGCCTTCCCTCAGTATATTTTTGGAAGAGAGTTATCATTTATAACTCTGCAGGTTTGTGAATTTCAGTGAACCTGAGCTCCATTTTTCAACTGGCTTTTTTGGGAGCAGGCCGCAAAACCGCAGGATTGCTTCAGGCCCTATTCTGGTTCCGTGCGGCAGGCTGAGCCTGTGTTTAATTCTTCTTCCTGACGGGAAATTAGAGTGACTTGTGCCTGTCCCAACACCTAGAGCTAGTCGCTCATGGGTTCCCCCTCTTCCCGTTCATCGTCAGGACAAATTGCAACCGGTAAGAAACAGGAGGTTAAAGGTGCTGAATCTCCAAATGGGGAGATTGTTAGTAAAGTGGCTGGAATTACGAACCCGAGCGCCAGGAGATGAGAAATGAGGTGCGTTTTAGAAACCTTTCCTGATCACCCGCGTTTACCATTCTCTGGGTTTCCCATGCATGTTTTCGCTGTAAGATGTTTCCCTTTAACCTGGAGATTTGGGACACATGGAATTGGTACCACGCAGTACTAATTTAAAGGGTCTTCGTTTGCTCACACAATCTCACCAAACCTCTCAGCCCCAAGAGCGTCCAGCCTTATGTCTCATCCAGCTGTGGGTCTAGATATGGTCAATCCAGGTTGCTTCAAAGCCCCTGAACGAACTCTGTAAGGATTTCTCTCTCTTTCAATGTCTTTGTTGTTTTTTATTTTTGAAATTTATTTTTATTATGGGGTTTAGCTGCTTTTCACTGCTGTGTTTATGCCGTTTTACACCCACTTGATTCACTTACAGAGAGATATCAATACATAGCTGTTAAGATTCTTACTAGTCAGATATAATTTTGTCCGTTGAATAGGGGGTGTGGAGTTCAGTTCACTGAGCAAGGAGTAGGGCTTCTGTGTTACATATTTCGTTTATGGAACGGTATCCTTGCTAATTGCAAACCCTTGTTTTACGCCTCGCCACACCTCACCTTTTCCGTTAAGCAGCCATAGTGAGTTTTCTAAATGTGTGACTCTGTTCTGTTTTGTAATTCAGGTCATGGGTAGCGATTTTTACATTCTCTTTGCAAGTGATATCTTATGATAAGTGTATTTTTCTCTGTGACTTATTTCACTTAGAAACATGGTACGTAAATCCACTCAGCATGCTGCTACTAGCCTTATGACATTGCTTTCATGGCTGAGTGATATTCCATTGTACATAAGTACCACAACTTCTTTATCCATTTTTCTCTTTCCTGGCATATTTAAGGTGTACCGAAGTGGCCAAAGTGGAAAGTGTGCCTTTCCAAAAATCTAGGGCTTGTCTCTCATTGTTTCTCCTCCTTCCCCTTCATCCTCTGGACAAATTCCAAACTCTGTGCAATAGGATGTTGAAGGTGCTGACATCCTCAAGTGTGGAGAGTGTTAGGAAAGGGGCTGGAGGGGTGAACCCGACAACCAGGAGATTAGGAGATGAGGTGACTTTTCCAAAATTTTCCTGAACCAACCGTGTACCATCTTCTGGGTGTCACAGGCATTTTTTAGCTGTATGAAAGGTCCCATGTATGTAAGGAGAACACCAGGGATTTTTCCAAATCAGTGTCTCCCCGAACCCCAATCTGGGGAATTTTTAAGCTACTGGTACATGTATGTTCATTAAGGGACTTGGGCCATAGGCAGAGTCCGAACTTTAGATGATTGAAGTCTTCAGGGTCAGAAACGGTCACCATCGGCCTCCTTTAGGTTCCATTTTATCTGTAGTTGATAGATGATGTTGATATAGATATCTATTATTCAAATTATTTCCTCTTAGGGGTTATTACAAAATATTGAGTATAGTTCCCTGTGCTATACAGTAGTTCCTTGTTGATGATATATTTTATACATAGCAGTGTGTATATATTAATCTGAAAGTGTTAATTTATCCCTCCTCCCACCTTTCCCCTTTGGTAATAAAAAAAATATAAGATTTTATACTTCTCAGAAATCTAGGAGCTGAAAGAGAGGTATCATTTTCAATGGAAAATCATTCAAAACAAGATTGAAACTTCAGCCAAGATTATTACATGTCCATCCTTGGAAAGAAATCACTGCATTTCTCTAATGTTGACCTGACAAATAAGACAAACCCTTCCACTGAACTTGCTTATAATAAAGTGATGGAAATATCAAATGGAAGTGTTAGAAACATCTTATTTTACACGAGCCTTATACACTGCTCTATGTTAATTACAGTTTGGCACACACATATGTTTACTGAAGTTACAGTGTTCTCAAATTCTGTTACTGATCCTGCAGAGTGGGCCCCAACAAGGGTCCCCCTGCCCAGTGTCATTGGAGCCAACAGATCGAGACTGACCTTGGTTCAGAAGCGAAGGAAAACTTTATATTTTGATCAGAGAATGGAGAGGTGGGAGCGTGCGCTCCCCCACGGGCTGTGGGCCAGGCTGCTGTGTAGGGATCCCGTCAGAGTCAGCGGGAGGGACGGGGCGGAGCTCTTGAGGGCCGGGTTGGCTGGAGCTCAGGCTCTGTGTTGCGGAGTCTGCTCTGCATGGGGCCCCGCGAGCTGAGGTGTCGGCCCAGACATTTTGCACTAGGAAATTGGCTCTGAAGTGCCCGGTGTGGGACCTCTGCCTGTGGAAACCTAGGAGCAAGTGAAATTAGACAAAGCACAAAGGAAAAAATGGTCAGACTTTATTTTATTGCCCAGATTCTATTTTTATCTCCCAGGAAATTTTAATGGGCTTTGCCGGTGACAAACCCCTCCTCTGCCTCTTGTTCCATTCCACATTCTTGGGGCGCTGAGGGTGCAGACACCTCTTCTGTAAATGCTTCGTGCTGAGTTAGGTGTCCTCATACCTGGGGGGAGGGGCAGGACTTCTCCCCAGCAGCCTCCAGGTGAGGTTGATTGTCCCCAGGCCTCCTCCCTCACTGCTTGTCCGCCTGAGCACCAGCATTGGAAGTTTTATAGATTCTAATGACCTTTAAGAGTCCAGGAAAGAGATGCACAGGGATGCTGGGGGGGCCGGTTTTACCCTGTTCCACATTGGTTCGGCCCCCTTAGGCTGACGGTTTCTGCCAGCCTAGATGCTCTGACCAGTAGTCTGCGCTTTCTTCAGTTGGGCCACTGAATTAACGTACAAACAGCACCAGGTGTCAGAGCCCTGCTTGCTCAACTCCCAGACAGTCCAGGGCCGGTAGTGATCCAGGACCATGATGGCCACTCAGTCAACGGCCTTTTGAAGTAACCAGGAGTACAGCCGGTCTCATTGGCTGCCGTCACCGTGGTGTCTGTAGGCTTTTCTATGGTGGCAGCCTTATTTACGGGTCCCCTGCCAAGTTTATTAGCTCCGCTCTGGGTTCAGTAAGTCCTGCAAGCAATAGTCTGCTCTTTTGGGGCACACACTTGTGGTTTTCTGAGAGAAGCTCCAGGTCAAGTGATGGTCACACGAGTCGTCATGGGGGCCTGTTGCCCCAGGTTGTCTCTCTGGAGGTTGGAGTTGGAGGGCCTCCTCACTCGAGGTCATTGTGCCCACGGAGCGATCCCTGCAACTTCAGGGCATGGTGGGTGGTTAGAATCACCAAGTGGCGTCCTTTTCCCTTAGGAGGGAGCTGGCTTGTGGGCTGCTCATTTCCAGGTTTTTAGATACCCCCAGTATCCTGGTCGGATGGGGTGGCTGGCCAATGCCTGGAGGGCATTCTTGCGTTGTTCCATTTCAAGTGGTCCCAGTTTTTGCACTAATACTCCAAGGGCGATTCGCCTTCGACCAGGAATGTAAAGGTCAAAGGGTTTAGCTAAATTAGGGAGGTCCAGGGCAAGGGTCTGAATTGACTGCTCTTTCCATTCTTGAAAGGCCGCTTCTGGATTCTATTCAAAAGGATCATCATCTTTTCCTTTCAGTGTTTCATATAGAGGCCCAGCTATTAGACTGTATTTAGGGATCCAGATGCAGCAAACCCCGGTCTCCCCAGGAACCCCTAAGCTGTCTTCTAGTTTTAGGAAGGGTGAGGCTGCAAATGGCTTCTTCCCTTTCCTGGGATGGGCTTCTCCGATCTTCTGTGAGAATGAAGCCCAGGCAGGTCACCTTAGTCTTTGATATTTGAGCCTTTTTCTTGGACACCTTCTATCTTTTATTGGCTAGGTAGTTCAGAGGCCTCCTTAGTAGGGCTGGCGATCAGGATGTCGTCTGCATATTGAAGGAGGGCTCCCTTCTCCAGAGGTAGATCTTTTAGGGCTTTAGCTAACGTTTCCCCAAAGATGGTGTGGGTATTTTTGAACCCCTGGGGCAGGACGGCCCAGCAGTATTGTTTTTGTTGTATGTTGAGTCCTGCCACTCACAGCCAAAATTTCTTGTGACTCTGGGACTAATGGAATACAGAAGAAGGCATCATTGAAGTCTAATACAGAATAGCATGTCCTGGTGGATGGTAGAATGACCAGCAGGGTGTAGGAATTAGGAACTACTGGATGTATATCCTCTGTGGCTTCACTGACTGTCCTGGCGTCCTTTACCAGGTCCCCAGCAGCCCACAGGGCTCTCGTGGTCAGGCCCCTCCCAGGATATGGAGCTCACCTGTGCAGGTAGCCAGCAGCACATGGGGCTCTCATGGTTAGGCCGCTCCCAGGATATGGAGCTCACCTGGGCAGGTACCCTGGCAGGGCTGGGCACACAGGAACCGTGCACATAGTCCTCATTGCAGAGCACCCCCAGCACACCTGTCGCTCAGAGCTGACACAGAGCACCTCCGTGCAGGGCTTGAACTAACACACAGCAGCTCCGACATGTCTGTGACCCTAGCCTTCACTCTGTGCGGCCTCCCTCCACCTGGTCTTCCAGGGGCTTCCACTGCAGCCGGGGCACCAGGCCTCTGTCTCCACCCACCAACCCTCCTCTCCCTGACTCCTGGGTTCCTCTCATTAGGAGAGGGTCTTCTTGAAGTTGTCTCCCACTCATGGACCAGATAAAATGATTAGAAAACAAGCCAGGGCTGCCGCCCCTTGTCTATCCTGACTCTCGGGACCCTACACCTGTTCCTTGGATCTGGCCGGTGCAGCAAGGCCCATTTTCTGCAACTCTGAGCCCCTGAGGGGCGAGGATTGGCTGACCTGGGCAGCCTGACCCGGACGGCCAGCCCTTCCCAGGTGTGCCTGGGTTGAGGTCAATATAAACACCCCTCCAGGCAGCAAAAGCCTCTGCAACTGTGCCTGACGCCATATTCTCTGCCCCGTCAGCAGTCTTGGGATTGGGCTGGTGGGAGGGAGTAGGGCCCAGGGCTCTATGAGTGGCCCCGTGTGAGTGGGGCTCTGCTGGACTTTCTGCAGGAGTTGCCGGGCTACCCCCTGCTAAAGAAGAGGATGTGTCACCCATACCTGCTGCTGGAATTTCTCCCCTGGCAGAGGTGAGGAAGGAAAAAAGCAGTGGGTGCCGGGACAGAAGGGGTACCTCAGGCAGGGAAATGGAACGCTTCCAGAAGAGCGACCGGGGCCAGGACCATCCTGGCTGGCCTGCAGACACCAAGTCGGCCTGCGTGCTGTCGCTGGTGTGACTCCAAGCCCCTTTCTCTAGGCTTTAAAGTCTTTGCACACATTCAGGTGTTTTACCTGGGAAGGGTGGGAAAAGTTCAGCAGCAGCTGGCCTGGGGCTCAGCTCACGTTTACTCAGAGACGCCTTCTCACGGTCCCCCAGCTTTGCAATGAGGACGTTCCTTGCGGGGGGGCTGCTGGCTGCATGGGAGACGATTCCCCACCTCTGACCAACTTCAGAATTGTTTACCACTGGAGCAAGTGCCCTGATAGGGTTTTCCTCTGTATGGCCAGTGGGTTCTGTTTTTTTTTTCCTTTTTGGTTCAAGGTAGGTTTTATTCCTCTTTTTGTATTTATAGATATAAGCATGGAAAAAATTCATTCATATAAATACGTCTATGGGAAGGACAGAACTTTTTTTCTGTTTTATTTTTTTTAAGATTATTTATTTTTTAATTTTTGAATTTTATTTTATTCATTTTTTTATACAGCAGGGTCTTATTGGTTATCTATTTTATACATACAAGTGTATATATGTCAATCCCAGGCTCGCAATTCATCCCACCACCACCACCCTGCCACTTTCCCCCCTTGGTGTCCATACATTTGTTCTCTACATCTGTGTCTCTATTTATGCCTTGCAAACCGGTTCATCTGTACCATTTTTCTAGGTTCCACATGTATGCGTTAATATACGATATTTGTTTTTCTCTTTCTGACTTACTTCACTCTGTATGACAGTCTCTAGATCTATCCACGTCTCTACAAATGACCCAATTTCATTCCTTTTTATGGCTGAGTAATATTCCATTTTATATATGTACCACATCTTTTCCATTTGTCTATCTATGGGCATTTAGGTTGCTTCCATGACCTGGCTATTGTAAATAGTGCTGCAATGAACATTGTGGTGAATGTGTCTTTTTGAATTATGGTTTTCTCTGGGTATATGCCCAGTAGTGGGATTGCTGGGTCATATGGTAATTCTATTTTTAGTTTTTTAAGGAACCTCCATACTGTTCTCCATAGTGACTGTATCAATTTACATTCTCACAAATAATGTAAGAGGGTTCCCTTTTCTCCACACCCTCTCCAGCATTTGTTGTTTGTAGATTTTCTGATGATGCCCATTCTAACTTGTGTGAGGTGATACCTCATTGTAGTTTTGGTTTATATTCCTCTAATAATTAGTGATGTTGAGCAGCTTTTCATGTGCTTCTTGGCCATCTGTATGTCTTCTTGGGACAAATGTCTATTTACATTATCTGCCCATTTTTGGATTGGGTTGTTTGTTTTTTTTTACTGTTGAGCTGCATGAGCTGTTTATATATATTGGACATTAATCCTTTGTCCATTGATTCATTTGCAAATATTTTCTCCCATTCTGAGGGTTGTCTTTTCGTCTTGTTTGTAGTTTCCTTTGCTTTCCAAAAGCTTTTAGGTTTCATTTGCTCCCATTTGTTTATTTTTGTTTTTTATTCCATTACTCTAGGAGGTGGATCAAAAAAGATCTTGCTGTGATTTACGTCAAAGAGTATTCTTCCTATGTTTTCCTCTAAGAGTTTTATAGTGTCTGGTCTTACATTTCGGTCTCTAATCCATTTTGAGTTTATTTTTTGTGTATGGTGTTTGGGAGTGTTCTAATTTCATTCTTTTACATGTAGCTGTCCATTTTTCCCAGCACCACTTATTGAAGAGACTGTCTTTTCTCCATTGTATATCCTTGCCTCCTTTGTCATAGATTAGTGGACCATAGGTGTGTAGGTTTGTCTCTGGGCTTTCTTTTTTTTTTCTTTTACATCTTTATTGGAGTATAATTGCTTTACAATTGTGTGTTAGTTTCTGCTGTATAAAAAAGTGAATCAGCTATACGTATACATATAACACCATATCTCCTCCCTCTTGCACCTCCCTCTCACTCCCTTTTCCCACCCCTTTAGGTGGTCACAAAGCACCGAGCTGATCTCCCTGTGCTATGTGTCTGTTTCCCCGTAGCTATCAATTTTACATTTGGTAGTGTATATATGTCCATACCACTCTCTCACTTTGTCCCAGCTTACCCTTCCCCCTCCCCGTGTCCTCAAGTCCTTTCTCTACGTCTGTGTCCTTAATCTTTTCCTGCCCCTAGGTTCTTCATAAACTTTTTTTCTTTTAGATTCCATATATATGTGTTAGCATACAGTATTTGTTTTTCTCTTTCTGACTTACTTCACTCTGTAGGACAGACTTTAGGTCCATCCATCTCACTACAAATAACTCAATTTCATTTCTTTTTATGGCTGAGTAATATTCCATTTTATATTGAAGATGTGCAACATCTTTTTTACCCATTCATCAGTTGATGGACACTTAGGTTGCTTCCATGTCCTGGCTATTACAAATAGAGCTGCAATGAACATTGTGGAACATGACTCTTTTTGAATTATGGTTTTCTCCAGGTATATGCCCAGTAGTGAGATTGCTGTGTCATATGGTAGTTCTATTTTTAGTTTTTTAAGGAACCTCCATACTGTTCTCGATAGTGGCTGTATCAATTTACACTCCCACCAACGGTGCAAGAGGGTTCCCTTTTTTCCCCACCTCTGCAGCATTTATTGTTTGTAGATTTTTTTGATGATGGCCATTCTTACCTGTGTGTGGTGATACCTCATTGTAATTTCGATTTGCATTTCTCTAATGATCAGTGATGTTGAGCATTCTTTCATGTGTTTGTTGGCAATCTGTATATCTTCTTTGGAGAAATGTCTATTTAGGTCTTCTGCGCATGTTTGGATTGGGTTGTTTGGTTTTGTGATATTGAGCTACATGAGCTGCTTTTTGGAGATTAATCCTTTGCCATTTGCTTCATTTGAAAATATTTTCTCCCATTCTGATGGTTGTCTTTTCGTCTTGCTTATGTTTTCCTTTGCAGTGCAAAAGATTTTAAGTTTCATTAGGTCCCCTTTTTTTATTTTTGTTTTTATTTCCATTTATCTAGGAGGTGGGTCAAAGAAGGATCTTGCTGTGATTTATGTCATAGACTGTTCTGCTTATGTTTTCCTCTAAGAGTTTTATAGTGGCTGGTCTTACATTTAGGTCTCTAATCCATTTTGAGTTTATGTTTGTGTATGGTGTTAGGGAGTGTTCTAATTTCATTCTTTTACATGTAGCTGTCCAGTTTTCCCAGCACCACTTACTGAAGACACTGTCTTTTCTCCATTGTATACCCTTTCCTCCTTTGTCATAGATTAGTTAACCATAGGTACGTGGGTTTATCTCTGTGCTTTCTATCCTGTTCTATTGATCTCTATTTCTGTTTTTGTGTCAGTACCATATTATCTTGATTACTGTAGCTTTGTAATATAGTCTGAAGTCTGGAAGTCTGATTCCTCCAGCTCTTTTTTTTTCCCCTCAAGACTGCTTTGGCTATCCGGGGTCTTTTGTGTCTCCCTACAAATTTTAAGATTTTTTTTCTAGTTCTGTAGAAAATGCCAAAGGTATTTTGATAGGGATTGCATTGAATCTGTAGATTGCTTTGGGTAGTATAGTTTTTTTCACAATATTGATTCTTCTAATCCAAGAACATGGTATATGTCTCCATCTGTTTATATCATCTTTGATTTCTTTCATCAGTGTCTTATAGTTTTCTGAGTACAGGGCTTTTAGTTCCTTAGTTAGGTTTATTCCTAGGTATTTTATTCTTTTTGTTGCAGTGGTAGTGGGATTCTTTCCTTAATTTCTCCTTCTGTTCTTTCATTGTTAGTGTATAGGAATGCAAACAATTTCTCTGCATTAATTTTGTATCCTGCAACTTTACCAAATTCATTGATTAACTCCAGTGGTTTTCTGGTGGCATCTTTAGGATTCTCTATCTATGATATGATGTCATCTGCAAACAGTGACAGTTTTACTTCTTCTTTTCCTTTTTGTATTCTTTTTATTTCTTTTTCTTCTCTGATTGCCATGGCTAGGACTTCCAAAGCTATGTTGAATAGTAGTGGTGAGAGTGGACATCCTCGTCTTGTTCCTGATCTTAGAGGAAACGCTTTTAGTTTTTCACCATTGAGAATGCTGTTTGCTGTGGGTTTGTCATATATGGCCTTTATTATGTTGAGGTAGTTTCCCTCTGTGCCCACACTCTGCAGAGTTTTTATCATAAATGGGTGTTGAATTTTCTCAAAATCTTTTCCTGCATCTATTGAGATGATCATATGGTTTTATTCTACAATTTGTTAATATGGTGTATCACATTGATTTGTGTATATTGAAGAATCCTTGCATCCCTGGGATAAACCTCACTTGATCATGGTGTATGATCCTTTTAATGTGTTGTTTGGTTCTGTTTGCTAGTATTTTGTTGAGGATTTTTACATCTATATTCATCAGTGATATTGGTCTATAATTTTCTTTCCTTGTAGTATCTTTGTCTGGTTTTGGTATCAGGGTGATGGTGGTCTCATAGAATGCGTTTGGGAGTGTTCCTTCCCCTGCAATTGTTTTGAAGAATTTGAGAAGGTTGGGTGATAGCTCTTCTGTAAATATTTGATAGAATTCACCTGTGATGCCATCTGGTTCTGGACTTTTGTTTGTTGGAAGATTTTTAATCACAGTTTCAATTTCATTGCTTGTGATAGGTTTGTTCATATTCTCTATTTCTTCCTGATTCAGTCTTGGAAGGTTATCCCTTTCTAAGAATTTGTCCATTTCTTCCAGATTGTCCATTTTATTGGCATAGAGTTGCTTGTAGTAGTCTCTTAGGATGCTTTGTATTCCTGTGGTGTCTGTTGTAACTTCTCCTTTTTCACTTCTAATTTTGTTGATTTGAGTCCTCTCCCTCTCTTTCTTGAGTCTGGCTAAAGGCTTATCATTTTTGTTTATCTTCTCAAAGAACCAGCTTTTAGTTTTATTGATCTTTGCTTTCGTTTTCTTTGTTTCTATTTCATTTATTCCTGCTCTGATCTTTATGATTCCTTTCCTTCTACTAACTTTGGGTTTTGTTCTTCTTTCTCTAGTTCCTCTAGGTGTAAGGTTAGATTGTTTATTTGAGATTTTTCTTGTTTCTTGAGGTAGGCTTGTATTGCTATAAACTTCCCTCTTAGAACTGTTTTTGCTGCATCCCATAGGTTTTGGATCATCGTGTTTTTGTTGTCATTTGTCTCTAGGTAGTTTTTGATTTCCTCTTTTATTTCTTCAGTGATCTCTTGGTTATTTAGTAACGTATTGTTTAGCCTCTATGTGTTTGTGTTTTTTACGGTTTTTTCCCTGTAATTGATTTCTAATCTCATAGCATTGTGGTCGGAACAGCTGCTTGATATGATTTCAGTTTTCTTAAATTTACTGAGGCTTTTTTGCGACCCGAGATGTGATCTATCCTGGAGAATGTTCCGTGTGCAGTTGAGAAGAACGTGTAATCTGCTGTTTTTGGATGGAATGTCCTATAAATATCAATTAACTCTATCTGGTCTATTGTGTCATTTAAAGCTTGTGTTTCTTTATTAATTTTCTGTCTGGATGATCTCCACTGGGGTAAGTGAGCTGTTAAAGTCCCCCGCTATTATTGTGTTACTGTTGATTTCCTCTTTTATAGCTGTTAGCAGTTGCCTTATATATTGAGGTGCTCCTATGTTGGGTACATATATATTTATAATTGTTATATCTTCTTCTTGGATTGATCCCTTGACCATTATGTAGTGTTTTTCCTTGTCTCTTGTAACATTCTTTATTTTAAATTCTATTTTATCTGATATGAGTATTGCTACTCCAGCTTTCTTTTGATTTTCATTTGCATAGAATATATTTTTCCATCGCCTCACTTTCAGTCTGTATGTGTCCCTAGGTCTGAAATGGGTCTCTTGTAGACAGCATATATATGGGTCTTGTTTTTGTATCCATTCAGAGAGCCTGTGTCTTTTGGTTGGAACATTTAGTCCATTCATTTTTAAGGTAATTATCGATACGTATGTTCCTATTACTATTTTCTTAATTGTTACGGGTTTGTCTTGGTGGGTCCTTTTCTTCTCTTGTGTTTCCCACTTAGAGAAGTTCCTTTAGCATTTGGTGTAGAGCTGGTTTCATGGTGCTGAATTCTCTTAGCTTTTGCTTGTCTGTAGGACTTTTGATTTCTCTGTGAAATCTGAATGAGATCCTTGCTGGGTGGAGTACTCTTGGTGGTAGGTTCTTCCCTTTTATCACTTTAAATTTATCATGCCACTCCCATCTGGCTTGTAGATTTTCTGCTGAGAAATCAGCTGTTATGGGAGTTCCCTTGTATGTTATTTGTCATTTTTCCCTTGTTGCTTTCAATAATTTTTCTTTGTCTTTAATATTTGTCAATTTGGTTACTATGTGTCTTGGCATTTTTCTCCTTTGGTTTATCCTGCCTGGGACTCTCTGCACTTCCTGGACTTGGGTGGCTATTTCTTTTCCCATGCTAGGGAAGTTTTTGACTATAATCTCTTCAAATATATTCTTGGGTCCTTTCTCTCTCTTTTCTCCTTCTGGGACCCCTATAATGTGAATGTTGTTGCGTTTAATGTTGTCCCAGAGGACTCTTAGGGTGTCTTCATTTATTTTCATTCTTTTTCTTTATTCTGTTCCATGGCAGTGATTTCCACCTTTCTGTCTTCCAGGTCACTTATCCGTTCTTCTGCCACAGTTATTCTGCTACTGATTCCTTCTAGTGTATTTTTCATTTCAGTTATTATATTATTCACCTCTGTTTGTTTGTTCTTTAATTCTTCTAGGTGTTTGTTCCTTAATTCTTCTAGGTCTTTGTTAAGCATTTCTTGCATCTTCTCGATCTTTGCCTCCATTCTTTTTCCAAGGTCTTGTATCATCTTCACTATCATTATTCAGAATTCTTTTTCTGGGAGGTTCCCTATCTCCACCTCATTTCGGTTTTTTTTCTGGGGTTTTATCTTGTTCCTTGATCTGGTATAAAGTCCTCTGCCTTTTCATTTTGTCTATCTTTCTGTGAATGTGGTTTTCCTTCCACAGGCTTCAGAATTGTAGTTCTTCTTGCTTCTGCTGTCTGCTCTCCAGTGGATAAGTCTATTTTAGAGGCTTGTGCAAGCTTCCTGATGGGAGGGACTGGTGATGGGTAGAGCTGGGTGTTGCTTTGGTGGGCAGAGCTTTAATCCGCTTGTCTGCGCATTAAATAAAACTTTAATAAAAAAGTTTAATCCGCTTGTCTGCTGATGCATGGGGCTGGGTTCCCTCCCTGTTGGTTGTTTGGCCTGAGGCAACCCAGCCCTGGAGGCTACCTTGCTCTTGGTGGGGCTAATGGCGGACTCTGGGAGGGCTCACACCAAGGAGTATTTCCCAGAACTTCTGCCGCCAGTGTCGTTGTCCTCACGGTGAGCCACAGCCACAGCCACCACCTGCCTCTACAGGAGACCCTCTAAAACTAGCAGGTAGTTCTGGTCATTCTCTTACAGGGTCACTGCTCCTTCCCCTGGGTCCTGATGTGCACACTACTTTGTGTGTGCCCTCCAAGAGTGGAGTATCTGACTGGAGTTGAGACTCTGAGACTCTGCGTGGGGTCGCACAGACTCTGGGTCCTGTGAAGCTTCGATGTTTTGTGGTTCTAGAAATCCTATAGGAGACGGTCCACAGCAGGTGAAGCTAATGCTGTCAGTAGAGGTGCTAAAGCCAAAGATCTGCAGTTCCGACTAGAGGTGCCGATGTACATACAGGACAGAATCATCTCGTGTGAATGTAGTTCAGGCATGTTTAAGATGAATGCAGCCATGTTAATGCCTACCATATTCTATCTTGAGCCTCTCCTCAGGGACCCCCTCCTCAGTTCCTGAGGCTCCTGTAAGTCATGTACAGGGGACTGGAGAGTGGGCTCTGTCCAGTCTGAGCCCTGAGTTACACTGTGTGTATCTTAGGATACTTTGTATTTCTGTGGTGTCTGTTGTAACATCATCTCTGTCATTTCAGGTTTATTTGGGCTCTCTCTTTTTTAGAAAAACATACTACTGTTGTCTTTTATTCTTTACAGAAGTTTAATAAGTGTTTGATCTACTATCCTTACTCTATGTATACTTTTTGCAGCGAGATTTTTACTTTGTTTTCTTGTTCCTATCAATAATTAGTGAGACTTCTTTTAAGCTATCTTCAACATTGCTTATAAAGCTGCTTTATTAGTGATGACAGAGCCTTAATGGAAGTCATGTTCTGGTTGTAAATTAGAATACAATGTGCCAGCAAAAAGCCCCTTAAGTTTATGTCTCATTACTTCTTGTTCTTTTTTTAATTTAATTTTTATTTTTTATCAGAGCAAATTTGATTAAAATGTTTTGTTTCTTCTAGGTGTGCAAGATGTGATTCTTTTAAACATATGCATATATCTATTCTTCTTTGGATCATTTTCCCATGTAGGTTATGACACACTGTTGAGTAATCTTCTCTTGGTATTACATAGGTCTTTGGTGATTACATATTTCACATGTGTTTCTATATCTATCTTAACCCCAATATCCTAATGTATCCAATCCTCACACCTTTCCATTTGGTGAACCATAAGCTTATTTAATGAATCTGTGATTGCATTTCTCTGTGGAAATACCTTCATTGGTATCAATTTTTAGCAAAGACCTATAAGTGATATTATAGGATATGTGTCTTTTGCTTTCTGACTCAGTACAATTTGCCTGATTACCTCAAGAATCATACATGGTGCTGCAAATGGCATTGTTTCATTTTTTTCTCTGGCTAATATTCCATCTGTACGCGTACCAGTTCTTCTTTGACCATGCACCTCTTAATGGACTTTTTGGTTGTGTCCATGTCTTGGCTATTGTAATACTGCTGCAATGCACATTTGCTTGCCTGTGTCTTTCCAGTTTTATCTTCTTATGTTATAGGACAAGGAGTGGGCTTGCTGTATCATATGGTAGTTCAGTGTGTACATTTTAAAGGCACCACCATTCAGTTCTCATTAGTGGCTCTTTCCAGGTTACGTCCCTCTTAAAGTTGAGGGTATGCATTTCTCCAAAACACCTTCAATATTTATTGTTTGTAGTTTTCTTGCTGATGGTTATTCTGACAGGTGCGAGCTGATACCTCTTTGTGGTTGAATTTGCATGTGTCCAATAATCTGTTGAAATTGACCTTTAAAGCATATCGTTTTTATTTATCAAACTGTGATTACAGCTTAGATCTTGGATTTTCATGTGGCTACTAATTCCTTATACTGAGCTTTAGGCATGTCCTGTTTTTTCTTTCCCTATTTTTTATTAAAGAGTGAGTACAACTTCCCTCTTCATATTGACGTGTTGAAAAATTTGTCATGTGTTGAATTTTCTTGCCTATTCCCTACCCCAGGGCATTTTTTGAGGGCAGGTGTCATTTACCGCCCGGCAGGCCTTGTGACTATTAAGCAACCATTAGCACTGGGTTTAAAGCTGCTGTTGTGGGAAACAGCCACGAGGCGGCAGCATTATTACATTCTCAACTCTTGTTACTAGGGCAACAGACTCTTCCTGGAGGTCGAGTTCAGAGGTTGGAAATTAGAGTGGAATGTGCTGGGGTAAGCTCTCAAAAGGTTATGTCTCCTTACTTATGTTTGTGTTTAAAATTTAATTTATATTTCTTACCGGAGTAAATTTGATTAGAGTGTTGTGATTGTCTGACTGTACAGAATCTGCTCAATGATTCATACATATGTCTGTTCATTTTTGGATCCTGTTACAATGTATGTTATTACAGAACGTTGAGTAGACCTCGCTTGGTATTTACTAGTTGTTTTGTCATTATATATTTTATATGTATTGGTGATTATATAATTCATATAGTTTATATGTTATATGTTTATAGACATTTAACATACATTAGTATATGTATGTTAGCCCCATAATCCTAATTTATCCATCCTCCCACCTTTCAATTTGGTTAACCATTAGTTTGTTTTATAAGTCTGTGAGTGTCTTTTTCTGTGGAAATATGTGCATTGGTAGCAATCTTAGGATAACATGTATAAACGATACCGTAGGATATTTGTCATTCCCTTTTGACTTACTTAACCCAATATGATTACTTCTAGGCTCATCTGCACTCCTGAAAACGGCACTGTTCATTTTTTTCCCGAGGCTACTATTGCATTCGGTACGTATACCGCTTGTTCTTTGTCCATTTATCTGTTGATGGACATTTTGTTTGCTTGCCTGTCTTGGCTATTGTAAATATGGCTGCAGTGCATGTTTTCCTGTCTGTGCCTTTCCGATTCTGGTCTTCTTAGGGTATAGGCCCATTAGGGGATCGGCCGCAACATGTGGTAGCTCAGTTTTTACCTTTTAAATGAAGCTCCATTCTGTTCTCATGATTAGCTGTTACCAGTTTACATCCAACCAACAGCATAGTGGCTATGCCTTTCTCAACTAACCCGTCAGCATTCATTGTTTGTAGACTTTTTACGGATGGCATTTTGAATATTGGGTGTCGCAATCTTTTTGTAGTTTGGATTTGCATCCAACCAATAATTCCTGATATTGAGCTTTTATCCATGTTCTTCTTTTTTTAAAATAACAGAGTGAGTAACACTTACCTCTTCAAACTCTTTTCTTGCAAAGTTTTCCGTGTTGTGTACTTTTTTGGCCATTCCCAACCCCAGCATATTTTTTGTGGGCATGAGTCATTTACAGCCCTGCAGTTCTTGTGAATATTAGTGACCATTAGCTGTAGATTGAAAGCTGCTGTTTGAGGAAACGGCCTTAGGGTGGCAGCATTTCTACATTGCCAACTCTGCTTGCTAGGGAAACAGAACCTTGCTGCAAGTTGTGCTTTTTGGTAGCAGATTAGAGTGGAATGTGCCAGGAGAAACCCCCGTAAGGTTTAGCCTCCTTAATTCTTGTTTGTGTCTTTAAGTTGTAGTGTTTATCAGAGGAAATTTGATTGAAAAATGTCTTTTGTTCTGGGTGAACGGAATCTTTTTCATTTACACATATACATATATCTATTGATCTTTGGGTCCTTTTCCATGTAGCTTATTACAGAGTGTTGAGTTCACCACACTTGGTATTCCATAGGTCTTTGGGGATGATATATTTTATATATATTAGTATATGTTTGTTAACCCCAATATCCTAATTTATCCAATCCTCACACCTTTTCTTTGGCTTAACCAAAAGTTTGTCTTCTCAATGTGAGATTGTCTTTCTCTGTGGAAATATGTTCATTTTTATGAATTTTCAGATGACATAAGTGTTATCCTAGGACATTTGTCTCTCGCATTCTGACTTACTTCACGTTGTGTTAATATCTCTAGGCTCATCTGTGGTGCTGCCTATGCCATTCTTTTATTTTTTTTTATGACTAATATTCCAATGTGTCCATATACCACTTCTTTGTCCATTCATTTGTTTATGGGCCTTTGTTTTGCTTCCATGTCTTGGCTACTTCAATATTGCTGCAGTGCACATTTGCCTGCCTCTGTCTTTCCAATTCTGGTTGTCTTAGGTTATAGGCCCAAAAGTTGTGCTGCCGCAACATATGGTAGCTCAATTTTTACCCTTTAAACCAGCTCCGTTCAATTTTCGTTAGTGCTGATACCACTTTACATCCCAACAGCAGCTAGAAGGTACACAGTTCTCTAAAACCCCTTCAGCATTTATAGTTTGTAGACTTTTTGCTGATGGTCATTTGACTGGTGTGAGCTGAAACCTTTCTGGAGGTTGGATTTGCATGTGGCTACTAATTCCTTATACTGAGGTTTAGGCATGTCCTGTTTTTTCTATCCCTTTTTTTTCTTAAAGAGTGAGTACAACTACCCTCTTCATATTGACTTCTTGAAAAATTTGTCATGTGTTGAATTTTCTTGCCTATTCCCTACCCCAGGGCATTTTTTGAGGGCAGGTGTCATTTACAGCCCTGCAGGCCTTGTGACTATTAAGCAACCATTAGCACTGGGTTTTTAGCTGCTCTTGTGGGAAGCAGCCAAGAGGCGGCAGCATTATTACGTACTCAACTCTTGTTAGTAGGGCAACAGACTCTTCCTGGAGGTCGTGTTCCAAGGTTGTAAATTAGAGTGGAATGTGCTGGGGCAAGCCCTCAAAAGGTCATGTCTCCTAACTTATGTTTGTTTTTTAAAATTAATTTATATTTCTTACCGGAGTAAATTTGATTAGAGTGTTGTGATTGTCTGGCTGTACAGAATCTGCTCAATGATTCATACATATGTCTGTTCATCTTAAGATCCTGTTACCATGTATGTTATTACAGAAAGTTGAGTAGACCTCCCTTGGTATTTGGTAGGTGTTTTGTTATTATAATTTTTATATGTATTGGTGATTATATAATTCATATAGTTTATATGTTTTATGTTTATAGACATTTAACATATATTAGTATATGTATGTTAGCACCATAATCCTAATTTATCCATCCTCCCACCTTTTAATTTGGTTAACCATTAGTTTGTTTTATAAGTCTGTGAGTGTCTTTTTTTTTGGAAATATGTTCATTGGTAGCAATCTTAGGATAACATGTATAAACGATACCGTAGGATATTTGTCATTCCCTTTTGACTTACTTAACCCAATATGATTACTTCTAGGCTCATCTGCACTCCTGAAAACGGCACTGTTCATTTTTTTCCCGAGGCTACTATTGCATTCGGTACGTATACCGCTTGTTCTTTGTCCATTTATCTGTTGATGGACATTTTGTTTGCTTGCCTGTCTTGGCTATTGTAAATATGGCTGCAGTGCATGATTTCCTGTCTGTGCCTGTCCGATTCTGGTCTTCTTAGGGTATAGGCCCATTAGGGGATCGGCTGCAACATGTGGTAGCTCAGTTTTTACCTTTTAAATGAAGCTCCATTCTGTTCTCATGATTAGCTCTTACCACTTTACATCCAACCAACAGCATAGTGGCTATGCCTTTCTCCACTAACCCGTCAGCATTTATTGTTTGTAGACATTTTACGGATGGCAGTTTGAATACTGGGTGGCGAAATCTTTTTGTAGTTTGGATTTGCATCCAACCAATAATTCCTGATATTGAGCTTTTATCCATGTTCTTCTTTTTTATAAATAACAGAGTGAGTAACACTTACCTCTTCAAACTCTTTTCTTGCAAAGTTTTCCGTGTTGTGTACTTTTTTGGCCATTCCCAACCCCAGCATATTTTTTCAGGGCATGAGTCATTTACAGCCCTGCAGTCCTTGTGAATATTAGTGACCATTAGCTGTAGAATGAAAGCTGCTGTTTGAGGAAACGGCCTTAGGGTGGCAGCATTTCTACGTTGCGAACTCTGCTTGCTAGGGAAACAGAACCTTGCTGCAAGTTGTGCTTTTTGGTTGCAGATTAGAGTGGAATGTGCCAGGACAAACCCCCGTAAAGTTTAGCCTCCTTAATTCTTGTTTGTGTTTTTAAGTTGTAGTGTTTATCAGAGGAAATTTGATTGAAAAATGTCTTTTGTTCTGGGTGAACGGAATCTTGTTCATTTAGATATATACATATATCTATTGATCTTTGGGTCCTTTTCCATGTAGCTTATTACAGAGTGTTGAGTTCACCACACTTGGTGTTCCATAGGTCTTTGGGGATGATATATTTTATATATATTAGTATATGTTTGTTAACCCCAATATCCTAATTTATCCATTCCTCACACCTTTTCTTTGGCTTAACCATAAGTTTGTCTTCTCAATGTGAGATTGTCTTTCTCTGTGGAAATATGTTCATTTTTACGAATTTTCAGATGACATAAGTGATATCCTAGGACATTTGTCTCTCGCATTCTGACTTACTTCACGTTGTGTGATTATCTCTAGGCTCATCTGTGGTGCTGCCTATGCCATTCTTTTATTTTTTTTCGTGACTAATATTCCAATGTGTCCATATACCACTTCTTCTTTGTCCATTCATTTGTTTATGGACCTTTTTTTTGCTTACATGTCTTGGCTACTTCAATATTGCTGCAGTGCACATTTGCCTGCCTCTGTCTTTACAATTCTGGTTGTCTTAGGTTATAGGCCCAAAAGGTGCCCTGCCGCGTCATATGGTGGCTCAATTTTTACCTTTTATAGCAGCTCCGTTCAGTTTTCGTTAGTGCTGATACCACTTTACAAACCACCAGCAACTAGAAGGTACACAGTTCTCTAAAACCCGTTCAGCGTTTATAGTTTTTAGACATTTTGCTGATGGTCATTTGACTGGTGTGAGCTGAAACCTTTCTGGAGGTTGGATTTGCATGTGGCTACTAATTCCTTATACTGAGCTTTAGGCATGTCCTGTTTTTTCTTTTCCTTTTATTTCTTAAAGAGTGAGTACAACTTCCCTGTTCATATTGACTTCTTGAAAAACTTGTCATGTGTTGAATTTTCTTGCCTATTCCCTACCCCAGGGCATTTTTTGAGGGCAGGTGTCATTTACAACCCTGCAGGCCTTGTGACTATTAAGCAACCATTAGCACTGGGTTTAAAGCTGCTGTTGTGGGAAACAGCCACAAGGCGTCAGCATTATTACGTTCTCAACTCTTGGTACTAGGACAACAGAGTCTTCCTGGAGTAAGTGTTGCGAGGTTGTAAATTAGAGTGGAATGTGCTGGGGCAAGCCCTCAGAAGGCTATGTCTCCTTACTTATGTTTGTTTTTTAAATTTAATTTATATTTCTTATCGGAGTAAATTTGATTAGAGTGCTGTGATTTTCTGGCTGTACAGAATCTGCTCAGTGATTCATACATATGTCTGTTCATCTTTGGATCCTGTTACCATGTATGTTATTACAGAATGTTGAGTAGACCTCCCTTGGTGTTTGGTAGGTGTTTTGTCATTATATATTTTATATGTATTGGTGATTATATAATTCATATAGTTTATATGTTATATGTTTATAGACACTTAACATACGTTAGTATATGTATGTTAGCCCCAAAATCCTAATTTATCCATCGTCCCGCCTTTCATTTTGGTTAACCATTTGTTTGTTTTATAAGTCTGTGAGTGTCTTTTTCTGTGGAAATATGTTCGTTGGTAGCAATCTTAGAATAACATGATAAATGATACCATAGGATATTTGTCATTCCCTTTGACTTACTTAACCCAATATGGTTACTTCTAGGCTCATCTGCACTCCTGAAAACGGCACTGTTCATTTTTTTCCCTAGGCTACTATTGCATTCAGTACGTATACCGCTTCTTCTTTGTCCATTTATCTGTTGATGGACATTTTGTTTGCTTGCCTGTCTTGGCTATTGTAAATATGGCTGCAGTGCATGATTTCCTGTCTGTGCCTTTCCGATTCTGGTCTTCTTAGGGTATAGGCCCATTAGGGGATCGGCCGCAACATATGGTAGCTCAGTATTTACCTTTTAAATGCAGATCCATTCTGTTCTCATGATTAGCTGTTACCCGTTTACATCCAACCAACAGATTAGTGGGTATGCCTTTCTCCACTAACCCGTCAGCATTCATTGTTTGTAGACTTTTTACAGATGGCATTTTGAATATTGTGTGGCGAGATCTTTTTGGAGTTTGGATTTGCATCCAACCAATAATTCCTGATATTGAGCTTTTATCCATGTTCTTCTTTTTTTATAAATAACAGAGTGAGTAACACTTACCTCTTCAAACTGTTTTCTTGAAAAGTTTTCCGTGTTGTGAACTCTTTTGGCCATTCCCAACCCCAGGACATTTTTTGAGAGCATGAATCATTTACAGCCCTGCAGTCCTTGTGAATATTAGTGACCATTAGCTGTAGATTGCAAGCTGCTGTATGAGGAAACGGACTTAGGGTGGCAGCATTTCTACGTTGCCAACTCTGCTTGCTAGGGAAACAGAACCTTGCTGCAAGTTGTGCTTTTTGGTTGCAGATTAGAGTGGAATGTGCCAGGACAAACCCCCGTAAGGTTTAACCTCCTTAATTCTTGTTTCTGACTTTAAGTTGTAGTTTTTATGAGAGGAAATTTGATTGAAAAATGTCTTTTGTTCTAGGTGAACAGAATCTAGTTCATTTACACATATACATATATCTATTGATCTTTGGGTCCCTTTCCATGTAGGTTATTACAGAGTGTTGAGTAGACCACTCTTGGTATTCCATAGGTCTTTGGAGATGATATACTTTATATGTACTAGTATATGTTTGTTAGCCCCAATATCCTAATTTCTCCATTCCTCACACATTTTCTTTGGCTTAACCAAAAGTTTGTCTTCTCAATGTGAGATTGTCTTTCTCTGTGGAAATATGTTCATTTTTATGAATTTTCAGATGACATAAGTGTTATCCTAGGACATTTGTCTCTCGCATTCTGACTTACTTCACGTTGTGTGATTATCTCTAGGCTCATCTGTGGTGCTGCCTATGCCATTCTTTTATTTTTTTTCGTGACTAATATTCCAATGTGTCCATATACCACTTCTTCTTTGTCCATTCATTTGTTTATGGACTTTTTTTTTGCTTTCATGTCTTGGCTACTGCAGTATTGCTGCAGTGCACATTTGCCTGCCTCTGTCATTCCGATTCTGGGGGTCTTAGGTTATAGGCCCAAAAGGTGCCCTGCCGCATCATATGGTAGCTCAATTTATACCCTTTTAAGCAGCTCCGTTCAGTTTTCGTTAGTGCTGATACCACTTTACATACCACCAGCAGCTAGAATGTACACAGTTTTCTAAAACTCCTTCAGCATTTATAGTTTGTAGACTTTTAGCTGATGGTCATTTGACTGGCGTGAGCTGAAACCTTTCTGGAGGTTGGATTTGCATGTGGCTACTAATTCCTTATACTGAGCTTTAGGCATGTCCTGTTTTTTCTTTTCCTTTTATTTCTTAAAGTGTGAGTACAACTTCCCTCTTCATAGACTTCTTGAAAAATTTGTCATGTGTTGAATTTTCTTGCCTATTCCCTACCCCAGGGCATTTTTTGAGGGCAGGTATCATTTACAGCCCTGCATGTCTTGTGACTATTTACCAACCATTAGCACTGGGTTTAAAGCTGCTGTTGTGGGAAAAAGCCACAAGGCGGCAGCATTATTACTTTCTCAACTCTTGTTACTAGGGCAACAGAGTCTTCCCGGAGGTAGTGTTGTGAGGTTGTAAATTAGAGTGGAATGTGCTGGGGTGAGCCCTCAGAAGGCTATGTCTCCTTACTTATGTTTGGTTTTTAAATTTAATTTATATTTCTTATCGGAGTAAATTTGATTAGAGTGTTGTGATTGTCTGGCTGTACACAATCTGCTCAATGATTCATACATATGTCTGTTCATCTTCGGATCCTGTTACCCTGTATGTTATTACAGAATGTTGAGTAGACCTCCCTTGGTATTTGGTAGGTGGTTTGTCATTATATATTTTATATATATTGGTGATTATATAATTCATATAGTTTATATGTTATATGTTTATAGACATTCAACATACATTAGTATATGTATGTTAGCCCTATAATCCTAATTTATCCATCCAACCGCCTTTCATTTTGGTTAACCATTAGTTTGATTTATACGTCTTTGAGTGTCTTTTTCTTTGGAAATCTGTTCATTGGTAGCAATCTTAGGATAACATGTATAAATGATACCATAGGATATTTATCATTCCCTTTTGACATACTTAACCCAATATGATTACTTCTAGGCTCATCTGCACTCCTGAAAATGGCACTGTTCATTTTTTTCCCGAGGCTACTATTCCATTCGGTACGTATACCGCTTCTTCTTTGTCCATTTAACTGTTGATGGACATTTGCTTTTCTTGCCTTACTTGGCTATTGTCAATATGGCTGCAGTGCATGTTTTCCTGTCTGTGCCTTTCCGATTCTGGTCTTCTTAGGGTATACGCCCATTAGGGGATCGGCCGCAACTTATGGTAGCTCAGTGTTTACCTTTTAAATGCAGCTCCATTCTGTTCTCATGATTAGCTGTTACCAGATTACATCTAACCAACAGCATAGTGGGTATGCCTTTCTCCACTAACCCGTCAGCATTCATTGTTTGTAGACTTTTTACGGATGTCATTTTGAATACTGTTTGGCGAAATCTTTTTCGAGTTTGGATTTGCATCCAACCAATAATTCCTGATATTGAGCTTTTATCCATGTTCTTCTTTTTTTTAAATAACAGAGTGAGTAACACTTACCTCTTCAAACTGGTTTCTTGAAATGTTTTCCGTGTTTTGTACTTTTTTGGCCATTCCCAAGCCCAGGACATTTTTTGAGGGCATGAGTCATTTACAGCCCTGCAGTCCTTGTGAATATTAGTGACCATTAGCAGTAGATTGAAAGCTTCTGTTTGAGGAAACGGCCTTAGGGTGGCAGCATTTCTACGTTGCCAACTCTGCTTCCTATCGAAACAAAACCTTGCTGCAAGTTGTGCTTTTTGGTGGCAGATTAGAGTGGAATGTGGCAGGAGAAAACCCCGTAAGGTTTAGCCTCCTTAATTCTTGTTTGTCACTTTAGGTTGTAGTTTTTATGAGAGGAAATTTGATTGAAAAATGTCTTTTGTTCTGGGTGAACAGCATCTTGTTCATTTACACCTATACATATATCTATTGAACTTTGGGTCATTTTCTATGTAGGTTATTACAGAGTGTTGAGTAGACCACTCTTGGTATTCCATAGGTCTTTGCGGATGATATATTTTATATGTATTAGTATATGTTTGTTAACCTCAATATCCTAATTTATCCATTCCTCACACCTTTTCTTTGGCTTAAACATAAGTTTGTCTTCTCAATGTGAGATTGTCTTTCTCTGTGGAAATATGTTCATTTTTATGAATTTTCAGATGACATAAGTGATATCCTAGGACATTTGTCTCTCACATTCTGACTTACTTCACATTGTGTGATTATCTCTAGGCTCATCTGTGGTGCTGCCTATGCCATTCTTTTTTTTTTTTCGTGACTAATATTCCAATGTGTCCATATACCACTTCTTCTTTGTCCATTCATTTGTTTATGGGCCTTTGTTTTGCTTCCATGTTTTGGCTACTTCAATATTGCTGCAGTGCACATTTGCCTGCCTCTGTCTGTCCGATTCTGGTGGTCTTAGTATATAGGCCCAAAAGGTGCCCTGCCGCATCATATGGTAGCTGAATTTTTACCTTTTAAAGCAGCTCCATTCAGTTTTCATTAGTGCTGATACCACTTTTTATCCCACCAGCAGCTACAAGGTACACAATTCTCTAAAACCCTTTTATCATTTATAGTTTGTAGACTTTTTGCTGATGGTCATTTGGCTCGTGAGAGCTGAAAGCTTTCTGGAGGTTGGATTTGCATGTGACTACTAATTCCTTATACTGAGCTTTAGGCATGTCCTGTTTTTTCTTTTCCTTTTATTTTTTAAAGAGTGAGTACAACTTCCCTCTTCATTTGCTTTCTTGAAAAATTTGTCATGTGTTGAATTTTCTTGCCTATTCCCTACCCCAGGGCATTTTTTGAGGGCAGGTGTCATTTACAGCCCTGCAGGCCTTGTGACTATTAAGTAACCATTAGCACTGGGTTTAAAGCTGCTGTTGTGGGAAACAGCCACAAGGCAGCAGCATTTTTACGTTCTCAACTCTTGTTACTAGGGCAACAGAGTCTTCCTGGAGGTAGTGTTGCGAGGTTGTAAATTAGAGTGGAATGTGCAGGGGCAATCCCTCAGAAGGTTATGTCTTCTGACTTATGTTTGTTTTTTAAATTAAGTTTATATTTCTTATTGGAGTAAATTTGATTAGAGTGTTGTGATTGTCTGGCTGTACAGAATCTACTCAATGATTCATACATATGTCTGTTCATCTTCGGATCCTGTTACCATGTATGTTATTACAGAATGTTGAGTAGACCTCCCTTGGTATTTGGTAGGTGTTTTGTCATTATATATTTTATATGTATTGGTGATTATATAATTCATATAGTTTATATGTTATATGTTTATAGACATTTAACATATATTAGTATATGTATGTTAGCCCCATAATCCTAATTTATCCATCCTCCCACCTTTCATTTTGGTTAACCACTAGTTTGTTTTATAAGTCTGTGAGTGCCTTTCTCTGTGGAAATATGTTCATTTGTGTCAGTTATTAGATAACGCCTATAAGTGATATCAGAGAATATAGGTGTCTTGCTTTCTGACTTACCTCATGTTTTGTGATTATCTCCAGGCTCATTTGTGGTGCCTTAAAGAGCAGTGTTTCACTGTTTCCCACGGCTAATATTCCATTGTGTACATGGACCACTTCTTCTTTATCCATTCACCTGTGGATGGACATTTTGGTTGCTTCAATGTCTTGTCTATTGTGAATAAGGCTGCAGTGCAGCTTTTGCAGCTCAGGTCTTCTCGATTCTGGGCTTCTCAGGTGAGAGGCACAGTGGTGCACCTGCTGAATTGAATGGTACCTCAATTTTTACTTTCAAACGCAGCTCCGTTCTCTTCTCATTATTGGTTGTTAACCAGTAAACATCTCACCAGCAGCTAGAGGGTACACAGTTCTCTAAAACCCCTTCAGCATTTATTGTTTGTAGACTTTTTGCTGATGGTCAGTCTAGTGGTGTGAGTTGAAACCATTTTGTACATTACATTGCATGAGTCTAATACTTCCTGAGTTTGAGATTTTATCCATTTTCCTTTTTTAAGAAAGACGGTGAGTAAAATTTACCACTTCATACTATCTCCTTGAAAAATTTGCCTGTTTTGAATTTTTTAATCCATTCCCCATCTCGGCACAATTTTGAGGGCAGGTGTCTTCACAGCCCTGAGTCCTTGTGAATGTTCAGTGACCACTAGCTGTGGGTTGAAAGCCACTCTTGCGGGAAACGGCCACAAGGCGGCAGAATTTCTCCTTTGCCAAATCTGGTCACTAGGGCAACAGAGCCTTAATGGAAGTCGTGTTCTAGGTTGTAAATTACAATGGAATGTGCCAGGAAAAAGCCTTTTAAAGTTATGTCTCATTACTTCTTGTTCGTAGTATTAAGTTTTTTACTTTTTAATCACAGCAAATTTGATTACAATGTTTTCTTTGTTCTAGGTGTGCAAGATGTGGTTCTTTCATACATATAAATATATCAATTCTTCTTTGGATCCTTTTCCCATGTAGGTTATGACACAATGTTCAGTAGTCTTCTCTTGGTATTGCGTACGTCTTTGATGATTATATATTTCACATGTGTTTTTATATGTCTGTAATCCCCAATATAGTAATGTGTCCAATCCTCACACCTTTCCATTTGGTGAACCATACATTTATGTACTGAATCTGTGATTGCCTTTCTCCGTGGATATCTCTTTGTTGGTATCAATTCGTAGGTAACACCTGTAACTGATACGATAGGATATGTGTCTTTCACTTTCTCACTTACTCCAAGTTGCGTGACTACTTCTAGAGTCATCTATGGTGCTGCAAATGGCATTGTTTCATTTTATCGCCAGCTCATAATCCATCTGTACATGTAGCAGTTCTTCTTTGTCCACCCATCTGTCGGTGGACTTTTTGGTGACTTCCATATCTTGGCTATGGTAGTACTGTGCAATGCAGATGTGCCTGCCTCTTTCTTTCCAATTCTGTCTTCTTAGGTTATAGGTCCAGGAATAAGCCTCTGGATCGTACGGTAGCTCAATGTTTACCTTTTAACGGCACCTCCACTCTGCTCTCATGAGTGGCTCTTTCCAGGTTACATCCCACTTAAAGTTGAGGGTTTGCATTTCTCCACAGCACCTTCAGCATTTATTCTTTGTGGTTTTTTACTGATGGTTATTCTGACTGGTGTGAGCTGATACGTCTTTGTGGCTAAATTTGCATGTGTCTCATGATCCATTAAAACTGAGCTTTAAGGCAGGTCCTTTTCATTTTTCAGGCTGTGAGTACAGCTTAGTTCTTCAAAGTGTTTTCTTAAAGTATGTATGTCATAATTTTAAAATTTTTTTCACCATTACCTCCCTGAAGACATTTTGCGGTGACCATTAGCACAGGCTTCAACCTGCGTTTGCAGGTAACGGCCAGAGGGTGGCAGTCTTTCTACGTTCCCCATGCTGGTACTAGGGCAACAGGCCTTCCGGCCAGTGGTGTTCCTCGGTTATAAATTAGAGTGGAATGTGCCTGAAGAAACCCACAAATGCTGATGTCTCCTTACTTATGTTTGTCTTTTAAATTTACCTTATATTTATTATTGGAGGAATATTACATTGTGTACATGGAAGAGTTCTTCTTGGTGCGTTCCTCTGTTGATGGACATTTTCATTGCTTCCAAATGTTGGCTATGGTCAATATGGCTGGAGTGCAGGATTGCCAGCCTGTGACGTTTTGATTCTCATTTTCTCAGGGGATAGGCCCAGCAGTGGGTATGACTGATTGACGGGTAGCTCAGTGTTTACCTTTTCAAGGCACTTCCATTGTGTTTTCATTAGTGGCTCTTACCACGTCCCCCTTAGGGCCGAGTGTACGCATTCCTCCACAGTCCCTTCAGCATTTATTTTTTGAAACATTTTTGCTGATGGCCATTCTGACTGCTGTGAGCTGATAGGGTTTTGTAATTTGGGTTTGCATGTCTTTAAAAATTCCTAAAATATATCATTTTCCCACACCTTTTCTTTCCTCTTTAAAGGAAAAGCTGTGAGTACAACATAGCTCTTGAAATTGTCTTCTTGGAAGGTTGCCCTCTTTTGAAATTTTTGCTCCATTTTTGATCCCAGGATTTATTTGGAGGGCAGGTGTCATTTACAGAATTGCAAGTTGGTGAATATTTAGTGACCTTTAGCAGTGGGTTGAAAGCTGCTGTTGTGGGAAATGGCCACAAGGAGGCAGCATTTCTCCATTCCCAAATCTGAGTACTAGGGCAGCAGAGCCTTTCTGGAAGTCGTGTTCCTAGGTTGTAAATTAGAATGGAATGTGCCAGGAGAAACCCCCATAAGTTTAGGTCTCATTACTTCTTGTTTTTGTTAATTTTTTTAATCGGGGTAAGGACTAGAATATTGTTTGTCCTAGGGGTACACAATCTGGTTCATTTGTACATTATATATGTCTACTCTACAGATCCTCTTCCCATGTAAAATATTACAGAGTGTTCTGTAGACCTCCCTTGCTATATGGTCGGTCGTTTTGAAATATGTATATAATATGTATTTGGATATGTATAGTAACACTAATCTCATTTATCCATTCCCCCCACCTTTCCTTTTAGATGAGCATAGTTGGTTTTCTAAGTCTGTGAGTGTCTTTCTCTGTGGAAATATGTTCATTTGTGTCAGTGATTAGATAACGCCTCTAAGGGATATCATAGGATATAGGTCTTTTGCTTTCCGACTTACCTCATGTTTTGTGATTATCTCCAGGCTCATCTCTGGTGCCTCAAAGAGCAGTGTTTCATTGTTTTCCATGGCTAATATTCCATTGTGTACATGGACTCCTTCTTCTTTATCCATTCACCTGTTGATGGACATTTTGGTTGCTTCCCATCTTGGCTATTTTGAATAAGGCTGCAGTGCAGCCTTTGCAGCCTGTGTCTTTTCGATCCTGGTCTTCTCAGGTGAGAGGCCCAGTGGTGTGCCTGTTGCATTGAGTGGTACCTCAAGTTTCACTTTTCAACGCAGTTCCTTTTGGTACTCCTTACTGGCTGTTAACCACTTTACATCTCACCAGCACCTAGAGGTTACACAGTTCTCTACAACCCCGTCAGCATTTATTGTTGGTAGACTTTTTGCTGACGGTCAGTCGACAGGTGTGAGTTGAAACCTTTTGGTTGATTAGATTGCATGAGTCTAATCATTCCTGAGGTTGAGCTTTTACCCATTTTCCTGTTTTTTTGTTTAAAGAGAGTGAGGAATACTTACCTCTGCATACTATCTTCTTGAAACATTCGCCTGTTTTGAATTTCTTTTGTCCATTCCCCACCTGAGCACAATTTTTGACGGCAGGTGTCCTTTACAGCCCTGAGCCCTTGTGAATTTTAAGTGACCAGTAGCTGTGGGTTTAAAGCTGCTCTTGCGGGAAACGGCCACAAGGGGGCAGCATTTCTCCTTTAGCAAATCTGGTCACTAGGGCAACAGAGCCTTAATGGAAGTCGTGTTCTAGGTTGTAAAGTACAATGGAATGTGCCGGGAAAAAGCCCTTTAAGTGTATGTGTCATTCCTTCTTGTTTGTATTTTTAACAAAATTTTTATTCTTTATCACAGCAAATTCGATTACAATGGTTTGTTTGGTCTAGGTGTGCAAGACGTGGTTCCTTCACACATATACATATATCTATTCTTCTTTGGAATCTTTTCCCGTGTAGGTTATGACACAATGTTGAGTAGTCTTCTCTTGGTATTCTGTAGGTCTTTGGTGATTATATATTTCACGTGTGTTTGTATATCTCTGTTCACCTCAATATGGTAATGTACCCAATCCTCACACCTTTCCATTTGGTGAACCTTAAGTTTTTGTACTGAATCTGTGATTGCCTTTCTCTGTGGAAGTATCTTCGTTTGTATCAATTTTTAGGTAACACCTCTATGTGGTATGATAGGATATGGGTCTTTCGCTTTCTCACTTACTCCAAGTTGCGTGATTACTTCTAGAGTCATCTATGGTGCTGCAAATGGCATTGCTTCATTTTATCGCTAGCTCATCATCCATCTGTACATGTAGCAGTTCTTCTTTGTCCACCCATCTGTCGGTGGACTTTTTGGTGACTTCCATATCTTGGCTATGGTAATACTGTGCAATGCAGATTTGCCTGCCTCTTTCTTTCCAATTCTGTCTTCTTAGGTTATAGGTCCAGGAATAAGCCTCTGGATCGTACGGTAGCTCAATGTTTACCTTTTAACGGCACCTCCACTCTGCTCTCATGAGTGGCTCTCTCCAGGTTACATCCCACTTAAAGTGGAGGGTTTGCATTTCTCCACAGCACCTTCAGCATTTATTCTTTGTGGTTTTTTACTGATGGTTATTCTGACTGGTGTGAGCTGATACGTCTTTGTGGCTGAATTTGCATGTGTCTCATGATCCATTAAAACTGAGCTTTAAGGCAGGTCCTTTTCATTTTTCAGGCTGTGAGTACCGCTTAGTTCTTCAAAGTGTTTTCTTAAAGTATGTATGTCATAATTTTAAAATATTTTGGCCATTACCTCCCTAAAGACATTTTGCGGTGACCATTAGCACAGGCTTAAACCTGCGTTTGCAGGTAACGGCCAGAGGGTGGCGGTCTTTCTACGTTCCCCGTGCTGGTACTAGGGCAACAGGCCTTCCGGCCAGTGGTGTTCCTCGGTTATAAATTAGAGTGGAATGTGCCTGAAGAAACCCACAAATGCTGATGTCTCCTTACTTATGTTTGTCTTTTAAATTTACCTTATATTTATTATTGGAGCAATATTACATTGTGTACATGGAACAGTTCTTCTTGGTGCGTTCCTCTGTTGATGGACATTTTCATTGCTTCCAAATGTTGGCTATGGTCAATATGGCTGGAGTGCAGGATTGCCAGCCTGTGACGTTTTGATTCTCATTTTCTCAGGGGATAGGCCCAGCAGTGGGTATGACTGATTGACGGGTAGCTCAGTGTTTACCTTTTCAAGGCACTTCCATTGTGTTTTCATTAGTGGCTCTTACCACGTCCCCCTTAGGGCCGAGTGTACGCATTCCTCCACAGTCCCTTCAGCATTTATTTTTTGAAACATTTTTGCTGATGGCCATTCTGACTGCTGTGAGCTGATAGGGTTTTGTAATTTGGGTTTGCATGTCTTTAAAAATTCCTAAAATATATCATTTTCCCACACCTTTTTCTTTCCTCTTTAAAGGAAAAGCTGTGAGTACCACATAGCTCTTGAAATTGTCCTCTTGGAAGGTTGCCCTCTTTTGAAATTTTTGCTCCATTTTTGATCCCAGGATTTATTTGGAGGGCAGGTGTCATTTACAGAATGGCAAGTTGGTGAATATTTAGTGACCTTTAGCAGTGGGTTGAAAGCTGCTGTTGTGGGAAATGGCCACAAGGAGGCAGCATTTCTCCATTCCCAAATCTGAGTACTAGGGCAGCAGAGCCTTTCTGGAAGTCGTGTTCCTAGGTTGTAAATTAGAATGGAATGTGCCAGGAGAAACCCCCATAAGTTTAGGTCTCATTACTTCTTGTTTTTGTTAATTTTTTTAATCGGGGTAAGGACTAGAATATTGTTTGTCCTAGGGGTACACAATCTGGTTCAATTGTACATTATATATGTCTACTCTACAGATCCTCTTCCCATGTAAAATATTACAGAGTGTTCTGTAGACCTCCCTTGCTATATGGTCGGTCGTTTTGAAATATGTATATAATATGTATTTGGATATGTATAGTAACACTAATCTCATTTATCCATTCCCCCCACCTTTCCTTTTAGATGAGCATAGTTGGTTTTCTAAGTCTGTGAGTGTCTTTCTCTGTGGAAATATGTTCATTTGTGTCAGTGATTAGATAACGCCTCTAAGGGATATCATAGGATATAGGTCTTTTGCTTTCCGACTTACCTCATGTTTTGTGATTATCTCCAGGCTCATCTCTGGTGCCTCAAAGAGCAGTGTTTCATTGTTTTCCATGGCTAATATTCCACTGTGTACATGGACTCCTTCTTCTTTATCCATTCACCTGTTGATGGACATTTTGGTTGCTTCCCATCTTGGCTATTTTGAATAAGGCTGCAGTGCAGCCTTTGCAGCCTGTGTCTTTTCGATCCTGGTCTTCTCAGGTGAGAGGCCCAGTGGTGTGCCTGTTGCATTGAGTGGTACCTCAATTTTCACTTTTCAACGCAGTTCCTTTTGGTACTCCTTACTGGCTGTTAACCACTTTACATCTCACCAGCACCTAGAGGTTACACAGTTCTCTACAACCCCGTCAGCATTTATTGTTGGTAGACTTTTTGCTGACGGTCAGTCGACAGGTGTGAGTTGAAACCTTTTGGTTGATTAGATTGCATGAGTCTAATCATTCCTGAGGTTGAGCTTTTACCCATTTTCCTGTTTTTTTGTTTAAAGAGAGTGAGGAATACTTACCTCTGCATACTATCTTCTTGAAACATTCGCCTGTTTTGAATTTCTTTTGTCCATTCCCCACCTGAGCACAATTTTTGACGGCAGGTGTCCTTTACAGCCCTGAGCCCTTGTGAATTTTAAGTGACCAGTAGCTGTGGGTTTAAAGCTGCTCTTGCGGGAAACGGCCACAAGGGGGCAGCATTTCTCCTTTACCAAATCTGGTCACTAGGGCAACAGAGCCTTAATGGAAGTCGTGTTCTAGGTTGTAAAGTACAATGGAATGTGCCGGGAAAAAGCCCTTTAAGTGTATGTGTCATTCCTTCTTGTTTGTATTTTTAACAAAATTTTTATTCTTTATCACAGCAAATTCGATTACAATGGTTTGTTTGGTCTAGGTGTGCAAGACGTGGTTCCTTCACACATATACATATATCTATTCTTCTTTGGAATCTTTTCCCGTGTAGGTTATGACACAATGTTGAGTAGTCTTCTCTTGGTATTCTGTAGGTCTTTGGTGATTATATATTTCACGTGTGTTTGTATATCTCTGTTCACCTCAATATGGTAATGTACCCAATCCTCACACCTTTCCATTTGGTGAACCTTAAGTTTTTGTACTGAATCTGTGATTGCCTTTCTCTGTGGAAGTATCTTCGTTTGTATCAATTTTTAGGTAACACCTCTATGTGGTATGATAGGATATGTGTCTTTCGTTTTCTCACTTACTCCAAGTTGCGTGATTACTTCTAGAGTCATCTATGGTGCTGCAAATGGCATTGCTTCATTTTATCGCTAGCTCATAATCCATCTGTACATGTAGCAGTTCTTCTTTGTCCACCCATCTGTCGGTGGACTTTTTGGTGACTTCCATATCTTGGCTATGGTAATACTGTGCAATGCAGATTTGCCTGCCTCTTTCTTTCCAATTCTGTCTTCTTAGGTTATAGGTCCAGGAATAAGCCTCTGGATCGTACGGTAGCTCAATGTTTACCTTTTAACGGCACCTCCACTCTGCTCTCATGAGTGGCTCTCTCCAGGTTACATCCCACTTAAAGTGGAGGGTTTGCATTTCTCCACAGCACCTTCAGCATTTATTCTTTGTGGTTTTTTACTGATGGTTATTCTGACTGGTGTGAGCTGATACGTCTTTGTGGCTGAATTTGCATGTGTCTCATGATCCATTAAAACTGAGCTTTAAGGCAGGTCCTTTTCATTTTTCAGGCTGTGAGTACCGCTTAGTTCTTCAAAGTGTTTTCTTAAAGTATGTATGTCATAATTTTAAAATTTTTTGGCCATTACCTCCCTGAAGACATTTTGCGGTGACCATTAGCACAGGCTTAAACCTGCGTTTGCAGGTAACGGCCAGAGGGTGGCAGTCTTTCTACGTTCCCCCTGCTGGTACTAGGGCAACAGGCCTTCCGGCCAGTGGTGTTCCTCGGTTATAAATTAGAGTGGAATGTGCCTGAAGAAACCCACAAATGCTGATGTCTCCTTACTTATGTTTGTCTTTTAAATTTACCTTATATTTATTATTGGAGCAATATTACATTGTGTACATGGAACAGTTCTTCTTGGTGCGTTCCTCTGTTGATGGACATTTTCATTGCTTCCAAATGTTGGCTATGGTCAATATGGCTGGAGTGCAGGGTTGCCAGCCTGTGACGTTTTGATTCTCATTTTCTCAGGGGATAGGCCCAGCAGTGGGTATGACTGATTGACGGGTAGCTCAGTGTTTACCTTTTCAAGGCACTTCCATTGTGTTTTCATTAGTGGCTCTTACCACGTCCCCCTTAGGGCCGAGTGTACGCATTCCTCCACAGTCCCTTCAGCATTTATTTTTTGAAACATTTTTGCTGATGGCCATTCTGACTGCTGTGAGCTGATAGGGTTTTGTAATTTGGGTTTGCATGTCTTTAAAAATTCCTAAAATATATCATTTTCCCACACCTTTTCTTTCCTCTTTAAAGGAAAAGCTGTGAGTACAACATAGCTCTTGAAATTGTCTTCTTGGAAGGTTGCCCTCTTTTGAAATTTTTGCTCCATTTTTGATCCCAGGATTTATTTGGAGGGCAGGTGTCATTTACAGAATGGCAAGTTGGTGAATATTTAGTGACCTTTAGCAGTGGGTTGAAAGCTGCTGTTGTGGGAAATGGCCACAAGGAGGCAGCATTTCTCCATTCCCAAATCTGAGTACTAGGGCAGCAGAGCCTTTCTGGAAGTCGTGTACCTAGGTTGTAAATTAGAATGGAATGTGCCAGGAGAAACCCCCATAAGTTTAGGTCTCATTACTTCTTGTTTTTGTTAATTTTTTTAATCGGGGTAAGGACTAGAATATTGTTTGTCCTAGGGGTACACAATCTGGTTCATTTGTACATTATATATGTCTACTCTACAGATCCTCTTCCCATGTAAAATATTACAGAGTGTTCTGTAGACCTCCCTTGCTATATGGTCGGTCGTTTTGAAATATGTATATAATATGTATTTGGATATGTATAGTAACACTAATCTCATTTATCCATTCCCCCCACCTTTCCTTTTAGATGAGCATAGTTGGTTTTCTAAGTCTGTGAGTGTCTTTCTCTGTGGAAATATGTTCATTTGTGTCAGTGATTAGATAACGCCTCTAAGGGATATCATAGGATATAGGTCTTTTGCTTTCCGACTTACCTCATGTTTTGTGATTATCTCCAGGCTCATCTCTGGTGCCTCAAAGAGCAGTGTTTCATTGTTTTCCATGGCTAATATTCCATTGTGTACATGGACTCCTTCTTCTTTATCCATTCACCTGTTGATGGACATTTTGGTTGCTTCCCATCTTGGCTATTTTGAATAAGGCTGCAGTGCAGCCTTTGCAGCCTGTGTCTTTTCGATCCTGGTCTTCTCAGGTGAGAGGCCCAGTGGTGTGCCTGTTGCATTGAGTGGTACCTCAATTTTCACTTTTCAACGCAGTTCCTTTTGGTACTCCTTACTGGCTGTTAACCACTTTACATCTCACCAGCACCTAGAGGTTACACAGTTCTCTACAACCCCGTCAGCATTTATTGTTGGTAGACTTTTTGCTGACGGTCAGTCGACAGGTGTGAGTTGAAACCTTTTGGTTGATTAGATTGCATGAGTCTAATCATTCCTGAGGTTGAGCTTTTACCCATTTTCCTGTTTTTTTGTTTAAAGAGAGTGAGGAATACTTACCTCTGCATACTATCTTCTTGAAACATTCGCCTGTTTTGAATTTCTTTTGTCCATTCCCCACCTGAGCACAATTTTTGACGGCAGGTGTCCTTTACAGCCCTGAGCCCTTGTGAATTTTAAGTGACCAGTAGCTGTGGGTTTAAAGCTGCTCTTGCGGGAAACGGCCACAAGGGGGCAGCATTTCTCCTTTACCAAATCTGGTCACTAGGGCAACAGAGCCTTAATGGAAGTCGTGTTCTAGGTTGTAAAGTACAATGGAATGTGCCGGGAAAAAGCCCTTTAAGTGTATGTGTCATTCCTTCTTGTTTGTATTTTTAACAAAATTTTTATTCTTTATCACAGCAAATTCGATTACAATGGTTTGTTTGGTCTAGGTGTGCAAGACGTGGTTCCTTCACACATATACATATATCTATTCTTCTTTGGAATCTTTTCCCGTGTAGGTTATGACACAATGTTGAGTAGTCTTCTCTTGGTATTCTGTAGGTCTTTGGTGATTATATATTTCACGTGTGTTTGTATATCTCTGTTCACCTCAATATGGTAATGTACCCAATCCTCACACCTTTCCATTTGGTGAACCTTAAGTTTTTGTACTGAATCTGTGATTGCCTTTCTCTGTGGAAGTATCTTCGTTTGTATCAATTTTTAGGTAACACCTCTATGTGGTATGATAGGATATGTGTCTTTCGCTTTCTCACTTACTCCAAGTTGCGTGATTACTTCTAGAGTCATCTATGGTGCTGCAAATGGCATTGCTTCATTTTATCGCTAGCTCATCATCCATCTGTACATGTAGCAGTTCTTCTTTGTCCACCCATCTGTCGGTGGACTTTTTGGTGACTTCCATATCTTGGCTATGGTAATACTGTGCAATGCAGATTTGCCTGCCTCTTTCTTTCCAATTCTGTCTTCTTAGGTTATAGGTCCAGGAATAAGCCTCTGGATCGTACGGTAGCTCAATGTTTACCTTTTAACGGCACCTCCACTCTGCTCTCATGAGTGGCTCTCTCCAGGTTACATCCCACTTAAAGTGGAGGGTTTGCATTTCTCCACAGCACCTTCAGCATTTATTCTTTGTGGTTTTTTACTGATGGTTATTCTGACTGGTGTGAGCTGATACGTCTTTGTGGCTGAATTTGCATGTGTCTCATGATCCATTAAAACTGAGCTTTAAGGCAGGTCCTTTTCATTTTTCAGGCTGTGAGTACCGCTTAGTTCTTCAAAGTGTTTTCTTAAAGTATGTATGTCATAATTTTAAAATTTTTTGGCCATTACCTCCCTGAAGACATTTTGCGGTGACCATTAGCACAGGCTTAAACCTGCGTTTGCAGGTAACGGCCAGAGGGTGGCGGTCTTTCTACGTTCCCCGTGCTGGTACTAGGGCAACAGGCCTTCCGGCCAGTGGTGTTCCTCGGTTATAAATTAGAGTTGAATGTGCCTGAAGAAACCCACAAATGCTGATGTCTCCTTACTTATGTTTGTCTTTTAAATTTACCTTATATTTATTATTGGAGCAATATTACATTGTGTACATGGAACAGTTCTTCTTGGTGCGTTCCTCTGTTGATGGACATTTTCATTGCTTCCAAATGTTGGCTATGGTCAATATGGCTGGAGTGCAGGATTGCCAGCCTGTGACGTTTTGATTCTCATTTTCTCAGGGGATAGGCCCAGCAGTGGGTATGACTGATTGACGGGTAGCTCAGTGTTTACCTTTTCAAGGCACTTCCATTGTGTTTTCATTAGTGGCTCTTACCACGTCCCCCTTAGGGCCGAGTGTACGCATTCCTCCACAGTCCCTTCAGCATTTATTTTTTGAAACATTTTTGCTGATGGCCATTCTGACTGCTGTGAGCTGATAGGGTTTTGTAATTTGGGTTTGCATGTCTTTAAAAATTCCTAAAATATATCATTTTCCCACACCTTTTTCTTTCCTCTTTAAAGGAAAAGCTGTGAGTACCACATAGCTCTTGAAATTGTCCTCTTGGAAGGTTGCCCTCTTTTGAAATTTTTGCTCCATTTTTGATCCCAGGATTTATTTGGAGGGCAGGTGTCATTTACAGAATGGCAAGTTGGTGAATATTTAGTGACCTTTAGCAGTGGGTTGAAAGCTGCTGTTGTGGGAAATGGCCACAAGGAGGCAGCATTTCTCCATTCCCAAATCTGAGTACTAGGGCAGCAGAGCCTTTCTGGAAGTCGTGTTCCTAGGTTGTAAATTAGAATGGAATGTGCCAGGAGAAACCCCCATAAGTTTAGGTCTCATTACTTCTTGTTTTTGTTAATTTTTTTAATCGGGGTAAGGACTAGAATATTGTTTGTCCTAGGGGTACACAATCTGGTTCAATTGTACATTATATATGTCTACTCTACAGATCCTCTTCCCATGTAAAATATTACAGAGTGTTCTGTAGACCTCCCTTGCTATATGGTCGGTCGTTTTGAAATATGTATATAATATGTATTTGGATATGTATAGTAACACTAATCTCATTTATCCATTCCCCCCACCTTTCCTTTTAGATGAGCATAGTTGGTTTTCTAAGTCTGTGAGTGTCTTTCTCTGTGGAAATATGTTCATTTGTGTCAGTGATTAGATAACGCCTCTAAGGGATATCATAGGATATAGGTCTTTTGCTTTCCGACTTACCTCATGTTTTGTGATTATCTCCAGGCTCATCTCTGGTGCCTCAAAGAGCAGTGTTTCATTGTTTTCCATGGCTAATATTCCATTGTGTACATGGACTCCTTCTTCTTTATCCATTCACCTGTTGATGGACATTTTGGTTGCTTCCCATCTTGGCTATTTTGAATAAGGCTGCAGTGCAGCCTTTGCAGCCTGTGTCTTTTCGATCCTGGTCTTCTCAGGTGAGAGGCCCAGTGGTGTGCCTGTTGCATTGAGTGGTACCTCAATTTTCACTTTTCAACGCAGTTCCTTTTGGTACTCCTTACTGGCTGTTAACCACTTTACATCTCACCAGCACCTAGAGGTTACACAGTTCTCTACAACCCCGTCAGCATTTATTGTTGGTAGACTTTTTGCTGACGGTCAGTCGACAGGTGTGAGTTGAAACCTTTTGGTTGATTAGATTGCATGAGTCTAATCATTCCTGAGGTTGAGCTTTTACCCATTTTCCTGTTTTTTTGTTTAAAGAGAGTGAGGAATACTTACCTCTGCATACTATCTTCTTGAAACATTCGCCTGTTTTGAATTTCTTTTGTCCATTCCCCACCTGAGCACAATTTTTGACGGCAGGTGTCCTTTACAGCCCTGAGCCCTTGTGAATTTTAAGTGACCAGTAGCTGTGGGTTTAAAGCTGCTCTTGCGGGAAACGGCCACAAGGGGGCAGCATTTCTCCTTTAGCAAATCTGGTCACTAGGGCAACAGAGCCTTAATGGAAGTCGTGTTCTAGGTTGTAAGTTACAATGGAATGTGCCGGGAAAAAGCCCTTTAAGTGTATGTGTCATTCCTTCTTGTTTGTATTTTTAACAAAATTTTTATTCTTTATCACAGCAAATTCGATTACAATGGTTTGTTTGGTCTAGGTGTGCAAGACGTGGTTCCTTCACACATATACATATATCTATTCTTCTTTGGAATCTTTTCCCGTGTAGGTTATGACACAATGTTGAGTAGTCTTCTCTTGGTATTCTGTAGGTCTTTGGTGATTATATATTTCACGTGTGTTTGTATATCTCTGTTCACCTCAATATGGTAATGTACCCAATCCTCACACCTTTCCATTTGGTGAACCTTAAGTTTTTGTACTGAATCTGTGATTGCCTTTCTCTGTGGAAGTATCTTCGTTTGTATCAATTTTTAGGTAACACCTCTATGTGGTATGATAGGATATGTGTCTTTCGTTTTCTCACTTACTCCAAGTTGCGTGATTACTTCTAGAGTCATCTATGGTGCTGCAAATGGCATTGCTTCATTTTATCGCTAGCTCATAATCCATCTGTACATGTAGCAGTTCTTCTTTGTCCACCCATCTGTCGGTGGACTTTTTGGTGACTTCCATATCTTGGCTATGGTAATACTGTGCAATGCAGATTTGCCTGCCTCTTTCTTTCCAATTCTGTCTTCTTAGGTTATAGGTCCAGGAATAAGCCTCTGGATCGTACGGTAGCTCAATGTTTACCTTTTAACGGCACCTCCACTCTGCTCTCATGAGTGGCTCTCTCCAGTTTACATCCCACTTAAAGTGGAGGGTTTGCATTTCTCCACAGCACCTTCAGCATTTATTCTTTGTGGTTTTTTACTGATGGTTATTCTGACTGGTGTGAGCTGATACGTCTTTGTGGCTGAATTTGCATGTGTCTCATGATCCATTAAAACTGAGCTTTAAGGCAGGTCCTTTTCATTTTTCAGGCTGTGAGTACCGCTTAGTTCTTCAAAGTGTTTTCTTAAAGTATGTATGTCATAATTTTAAAATTTTTTGGCCATTACCTCCCTGAAGACATTTTGCGGTGACCATTAGCACAGGCTTAAACCTGCGTTTGCAGGTAACGGCCAGAGGGTGGCAGTCTTTCTACGTTCCCCATGCTGGTACTAGGGCAACAGGCCTTCCGGCCAGTGGTGTTCCTCGGTTATAAATTAGAGTGGATTGTGCCTGAAGAAACCCACAAATGCTGATGTCTCCTTACTTATGTTTGTCTTTTAAATTTACCTTATATTTATTATTGGAGCAATATTACATTGTGTACATGGAACAGTTCTTCTTGGTGCGTTCCTCTGTTGATGGACATTTTCATTGCTTCCAAATGTTGGCTATGGTCAATATGGCTGGAGTGCAGGATTGCCAGCCTGTGACGTTTTGATTCTCATTTTCTCAGGGGATAGGCCCAGCAGTGGGTATGACTGATTGACGGGTAGCTCAGTGTTTACCTTTTCAAGGCACTTCCATTGTGTTTTCATTAGTGGCTCTTACCACGTCCCCCTTAGGGCCGAGTGTACGCATTCCTCCACAGTCCCTTCAGCATTTATTTTTTGAAACATTTTTGCTGATGGCCATTCTGACTGCTGTGAGCTGATAGGTTTTTGTAATTTGGGTTTGCATGTCTTTAAAAATTCCTAAAATATATCATTTTCCCACACCTTTTTCTTTCCTCTTCTTTAAAGGAAAAGCTGTGAGTACCACATAGCTCTTGAAATTGTCTTCTTGGAAGGTTGCCCTCTTTTGAAATTTTTGCTCCATTTTTGATCCCAGGATTTATTTGGAGGGCAGGTGTCATTTACAGAATGGCAAGTTGGTGAATATTTAGTGACCTTTAGCAGTGGGTTGAAAGCTGCTGTTGTGGGAAATGGCCACAAGGAGGCAGCATTTCTCCATTCCCAAATCTGAGTACTAGGGCAGCAGAGCCTTTCTGGAAGTCGTGTTCCTAGGTTGTAAATTAGAATGGAATGTGCCAGGAGAAACCCCCATAAGTTTAGGTCTCATTACTTCTTGTTTTTGTTAATTTTTTTAATCGGGGTAAGGACTAGAATATTGTTTGTCCTAGGGGTACACAATCTGGTTCAATTGTACATTATATATGTCTACTCTACAGATCCTCTTCCCATGTAAAATATTACAGAGTGTTCTGTAGACCTCCCTTGCTATATGGTCGGTCGTTTTGAAATATGTATATAATATGTATTTGGATATGTATAGTAACACTAATCTCATTTATCCATTCCCCCCACCTTTCCTTTTAGATGAGCATAGTTGGTTTTCTAAGTCTGTGAGTGTCTTTCTCTGTGGAAATATGTTCATTTGTGTCAGTGATTAGATAACGCCTCTAAGGGATATCATAGGATATAGGTCTTTTGCTTTCCGACTTACCTCATGTTTTGTGATTATCTCCAGGCTCATCTCTGGTGCCTCAAAGAGCAGTGTTTCATTGTTTTCCATGGCTAATATTCCACTGTGTACATGGACTCCTTCTTCTTTATCCATTCACCTGTTGATGGACATTTTGGTTGCTTCCCATCTTGGCTATTTTGAATAAGGCTGCAGTGCAGCCTTTTCAGCCTGTGTCTTTTCGATCCTGGTCTTCTCAGGTGAGAGGCCCAGTGGTGTGCCTGTTGCATTGAGTGGTACCTCAATTTTCACTTTTCAACGCAGTTCCTTTTGGTACTCCTTACTGGCTGTTAACCACTTTACATCTCACCAGCACCTAGAGGTTACACAGTTCTCTACAACCCCGTCAGCATTTATTGTTGGTAGACTTTTTGCTGACGGTCAGTGGACAGGTGTGAGTTGAAACCTTTTGGTTGATTAGATTGCATGAGTCTAATAATTCCTGAGGTTGAGCTTTTACCCATTTTCCTGTTTTTTTGTTTAAAGAGAGTGAGGAATACTTACCTCTGCATACTATCTTCTTGAAACATTCGCCTGTTTTGAATTTCTTTTGTCCATTCCCCACCTGAGCACAATTTTTGACGGCAGGTGTCCTTTACAGCCCTGAGCCCTTGTGAATTTTAAGTGACCAGTAGCTGTGGGTTTAAAGCTGCTCTTGCGGGAAACGGCCACAAGGGGGCAGCATTTCTCCTTTACCAAATCTGGTCACTAGGGCAACAGAGCCTTAATGGAAGTCGTGTTCTAGGTTGTAAAGTACAATGGAATGTGCCGGGAAAAAGCCCTTTAAGTGTATGTGTCATTCCTTCTTGTTTGTATTTTTAACAAAATTTTTATTCTTTATCACAGCAAATTCGATTACAATGGTTTGTTTGGTCTAGGTGTGCAAGACGTGGTTCCTTCACACATATACATATATCTATTCTTCTTTGGAATCTTTTCCCGTGTAGGTTATGACACAATGTTGAGTAGTCTTCTCTTGGTATTCTGTAGGTCTTTGGTGATTATATATTTCACGTGTGTTTGTATATCTCTGTTCACCTCAATATGGTAATGTACCCAATCCTCACACCTTTCCATTTGGTGAACCTTAAGTTTTTCTACTGAATCTGTGATTGCCTTTCTCTGTGGAAGTATCTTCGTTTGTATCAATTTTTAGGTAACACCTCTATGTGGTATGATAGGATATGTGTCTTTCGTTTTCTCACTTACTCCAAGTTGCGTGATTACTTCTAGAGTCATCTATGGTGCTGCAAATGGCATTGCTTCATTTTATCGCTAGCTCATAATCCATCTGTACATGTAGCAGTTCTTCTTTGTCCACCCATCTGTCGGTGGACTTTTTGGTGACTTCCATATCTTGGCTATGGTAATACTGTGCAATGCAGATTTGCCTGCCTCTTTCTTTCCAATTCTGTCTTCTTAGGTTATAGGTCCAGGAATAAGCCTCTGGATCGTACGGTAGCTCAATGTTTACCTTTTAACGGCACCTCCACTCTGCTCTCATGAGTGGCTCTCTCCAGGTTACATCCCACTTAAAGTGGAGGGTTTGCATTTCTCCACAGCACCTTCAGCATTTATTCTTTGTGGTTTTTTACTGATGGTTATTCTGACTGGTGTGAGCTGATACGTCTTTGTGGCTGAATTTGCATGTGTCTCATGATCCATTAAAACTGAGCTTTAAGGCAGGTCCTTTTCATTTTTCAGGCTGTGAGTACCGCTTAGTTCTTCAAAGTGTTTTCTTAAAGTATGTATGTCATAATTTTAAAATTTTTTGGCCATTACCTCCCTGAAGACATTTTGCGGTGACCATTAGCACAGGCTTAAACCTGCGTTTGCAGGTAACGGCCAGAGGGTGGCAGTCTTTCTACGTTCCCCATGCTGGTACTAGGGCAACAGGCCTTCCGGCCAGTGGTGTTCCTCGGTTATAAATTAGAGTGGATTGTGCCTGAAGAAACCCACAAATGCTGATGTCTCCTTACTTATGTTTGTCTTTTAAATTTACCTTATATTTATTATTGGAGCAATATTACATTGTGTACATGGAACAGTTCTTCTTGGTGCGTTCCTCTGTTGATGGACATTTTCATTGCTTCCAAATGTTGGCTATGGTCAATATGGCTGGAGTGCAGGATTGCCAGCCTGTGACGTTTTGATTCTCATTTTCTCAGGGGATAGGCCCAGCAGTGGGTATGACTGATTGACGGGTAGCTCAGTGTTTACCTTTTCAAGGCACTTCCATTGTGTTTTCATTAGTGGCTCTTACCACGTCCCCCTTAGGGCCGAGTGTACGCATTCCTCCACAGTCCCTTCAGCATTTATTTTTTGAAACATTTTTGCTGATGGCCATTCTGACTGCTGTGAGCTGATAGGTTTTTGTAATTTGGGTTTGCATGTCTTTAAAAATTCCTAAAATATATCATTTTCCCACACCTTTTTCTTTCCTCTTCTTTAAAGGAAAAGCTGTGAGTACCACATAGCTCTTGAAATTGTCTTCTTGGAAGGTTGCCCTCTTTTGAAATTTTTGCTCCATTTTTGATCCCAGGATTTATTTGGAGGGCAGGTGTCATTTACAGAATGGCAAGTTGGTGAATATTTAGTGACCTTTAGCAGTGGGTTGAAAGCTGCTGTTGTGGGAAATGGCCACAAGGAGGCAGCATTTCTCCATTCCCAAATCTGAGTACTAGGGCAGCAGAGCCTTTCTGGAAGTCGTGTTCCTAGGTTGTAAATTAGAATGGAATGTGCCAGGAGAAACCCCCATAAGTTTAGGTCTCATTACTTCTTGTTTTTGTTAATTTTTTTAATCGGGGTAAGGACTAGAATATTGTTTGTCCTAGGGGTACACAATCTGGTTCAATTGTACATTATATATGTCTACTCTACAGATCCTCTTCCCATGTAAAATATTACAGAGTGTTCTGTAGACCTCCCTTGCTATATGGTCGGTCGTTTTGAAATATGTATATAATATGTATTTGGATATGTATAGTAACACTAATCTCATTTATCCATTCCCCCCACCTTTCCTTTTAGATGAGCATAGTTGGTTTTCTAAGTCTGTGAGTGTCTTTCTCTGTGGAAATATGTTCATTTGTGTCAGTGATTAGATAACGCCTCTAAGGGATATCATAGGATATAGGTCTTTTGCTTTCCGACTTACCTCATGTTTTGTGATTATCTCCAGGCTCATCTCTGGTGCCTCAAAGAGCAGTGTTTCATTGTTTTCCATGGCTAATATTCCACTGTGTACATGGACTCCTTCTTCTTTATCCATTCACCTGTTGATGGACATTTTGGTTGCTTCCCATCTTGGCTATTTTGAATAAGGCTGCAGTGCAGCCTTTGCAGCCTGTGTCTTTTCGATCCTGGTCTTCTCAGGTGAGAGGCCCAGTGGTGTGCCTGTTGCATTGAGTGGTACCTCAATTTTCACTTTTCAACGCAGTTCCTTTTGGTACTCCTTACTGGCTGTTAACCACTTTACATCTCACCAGCACCTAGAGGTTACACAGTTCTCTACAACCCCGTCAGCATTTATTGTTGGTAGACTTTTTGCTGACGGTCAGTCGACAGGTGTGAGTTGAAACCTTTTGGTTGATTAGATTGCATGAGTCTAATCATTCCTGAGGTTGAGCTTTTACCCATTTTCCTGTTTTTTTGTTTAAAGAGAGTGAGGAATACTTACCTCTGCATACTATCTTCTTGAAACATTCGCCTGTTTTGAATTTCTTTTGTCCATTCCCCACCTGAGCACAATTTTTGACGGCAGGTGTCCTTTACAGCCCTGAGCCCTTGTGAATTTTAAGTGACCAGTAGCTGTGGGTTTAAAGCTGCTCTTGCGGGAAACGGCCACAAGGGGGCAGCATTTCTCCTTTACCAAATCTGGTCACTAGGGCAACAGAGCCTTAATGGAAGTCGTGTTCTAGGTTGTAAAGTACAATGGAATGTGCCGGGAAAAAGCCCTTTAAGTGTATGTGTCATTCCTTCTTGTTTGTATTTTTAACAAAATTTTTATTCTTTATCACAGCAAATTCGATTACAATGGTTTGTTTGGTCTAGGTGTGCAAGACGTGGTTCCTTCACACATATACATATATCTATTCTTCTTTGGAATCCTTTCCCGTGTAGGTTATGACACAATGTTGAGTAGTCTTCTCTTGGTATTCTGTAGGTCTTTGGTGATTATATATTTCACGTGTGTTTGTATATCTCTGTTCACCTCAATATGGTAATGTACCCAATCCTCACACCTTTCCATTTGGTGAACCTTAAGTTTTTGTACTGAATCTGTGATTGCCTTTCTCTGTGGAAGTATCTTCGTTTGTATCAATTTTTAGGTAACACCTCTTTGTGGTATGATAGGATATGTGTCTTTCGTTTTCTCACTTACTCCAAGTTGCGTGATTACTTCTAGAGTCATCTATGGTGCTGCAAATGGCATTGCTTCATTTTATCGCTAGCTCATAATCCATCTGTACATGTAGCAGTTCTTCTTTGTCCACCCATCTGTCGGTGGACTTTTTGGTGACTTCCATATCTTGGCTATGGTAATACTGTGCAATGCAGATTTGCCTGCCTCTTTCTTTCCAATTCTGTCTTCTTAGGTTATAGGTCCAGGAATAAGCCTCTGGATCGTACGGTAGCTCAATGTTTACCTTTTAACGGCACCTCCACTCTGCTCTCATGAGTGGCTCTCTCCAGGTTACATCCCACTTAAAGTGGAGGGTTTGCATTTCTCCACAGCACCTTCAGCATTTATTCTTTGTGGTTTTTACTGATGGTTATTCTGACTGGTGTGAGCTGATACGTCTTTGTGGCTGAATTTGCATGTGTCTCATGATCCATTAAAACTGAGCTTTAAGGGAGGTCCTTTTCATTTTTCAGGCTGTGAGTACCGCTTAGTTCTTCAAAGTGTTTTCTTAAAGTATGTATGTCATAATTTTAAAATTTTTTGGCCATTACCTCCCTGAAGACATTTTGCGGTGACCATTAGCACAGGCTTAAACCTGCGTTTGCAGGTAACGGCCAGAGGGTGGCGGTCTTTCTACGTTCCCCATGCTGGTACTAGGGCAACAGGCCTTCCGGCCAGTGGTGTTCCTCGGTTATAAATTAGAGTGGAATGTGCCTGAAGAAACCCACAAATGCTGATGTCTCCTTACTTATGTTTGTCTTTTAAATTTACCTTATATTTATTATTGGAGCAATATTACATTGTGTACATGGAACAGTTCTTCTTGGTGCGTTCCTCTGTTGATGGACATTTTCATTGCTTCCAAATGTTGGCTATGGTCAATATGGCTGGAGTGCAGGGTTGCCAGCCTGTGACGTTTTGATTCTCATTTTCTCAGGGGATAGGCCCAGCAGTGGGTATGACTGATTGACGGGTAGCTCAGTGTTTACCTTTTCAAGGCATTTCCATTGTGTTTTCATTAGTGGCTCTTACCACGTCCCCCTTAGGGCCGAGTGTACGCATTCCTCCACAGTCCCTTCAGCATTTATTTTTTGAAACATTTTTGCTGATGGCCATTCTGACTGCTGTGAGCTGATAGGGTTTTGTAATTTGGGTTTGCATGTCTTTAAAAATTCCTAAAATATATCATTTTCCCACACCTTTTCTTTCCTCTTTAAAGGAATAGCTGTGAGTACCACATAGCTCTTGAAATTGTCTTCTTGGAAGGTTGCCCTCTTTTGAAATTTTTGCTCCATTTTTGATCCCAGGATTTATTTGGAGGGCAGGTGTCATTTACAGAATGGCAAGTTGGTGAATATTTAGTGACCTTTAGCAGTGGGTTGAAAGCTGCTGTTGTGGGAAATGGCCACAAGGAGACAGCATTTCTCCATTCCCAAATCTGAGTACTAGGGCAGCAGAGCCTTTCTGGAAGTCGTGTTCCTAGGTTGTAAATTAGAATGGAATGTGCCAGGAGAAACCCCCATAAGTTTAGGTCTCATTACTTCTTGTTTTTGTTAATTTTTTTAATCGGGGTAAGGACTAGAATATTGTTTGTCCTAGGGGTACACAATCTGGTTCATTTGTACATTATATATGTCTACTCTACAGATCCTCTTCCCATGTAAAATATTACAGAGTGTTCTGTAGACCTCCCTTGCTATATGGTCGGTCGTTTTGAAATATGTATATAATATGTATTTGGATATGTATAGTAACACTAATCTCATTTATCCATTCCCCCCACCTTTCCTTTTAGATGAGCATAGTTGGTTTTCTAAGTCTGTGAGTGTCTTTCTCTGTGGAAATATGTTCATTTGTGTCAGTGATTAGATAACGCCTCTAAGGGATATCATAGGATATAGGTCTTTTGCTTTCCGACTTACCTCATGTTTTGTGATTATCTCCAGGCTCATCTCTGGTGCCTCAAAGAGCAGTGTTTCATTGTTTTCCATGGCTAATATTCCATTGTGTACATGGACTCCTTCTTCTTTATCCATTCACCTGTTGATGGACATTTTGGTTGCTTCCCATCTTGGCTATTTTGAATAAGGCTGCAGTGCAGCCTTTGCAGCCTGTGTCTTTTCGATCCTGGTCTTCTCAGGTGAGAGGCCCAGTGGTGTGCCTGTTGCATTGAGTGGTACCTCAATTTTCACTTTTCAACGCAGTTCCTTTTGGTACTCCTTACTGGCTGTTAACCACTTTACATCTCACCAGCACCTAGAGGTTACACAGTTCTCTACAACCCCGTCAGCATTTATTGTTGGTAGACTTTTTGCTGACGGTCAGTCGACAGGTGTGAGTTGAAACCTTTTGGTTGATTAGATTGCATGAGTCTAATCATTCCTGAGGTTGAGCTTTTACCCATTTTCCTGTTTTTTTGTTTAAAGAGAGTGAGGAATACTTACCTCTGCATACTATCTTCTTGAAACATTCGCCTGTTTTGAATTTCTTTTGTCCATTCCCCACCTGAGCACAATTTTTGACGGCAGGTGTCCTTTACAGCCCTGAGCCCTTGTGAATTTTAAGTGACCAGTAGCTGTGGGTTTAAAGCTGCTCTTGCGGGAAACGGCCACAAGGGGGCAGCATTTCTCCTTTACCAAATCTGGTCACTAGGGCAACAGAGCCTTAATGGAAGTCGTGTTCTAGGTTGTAAAGTACAATGGAATGTGCCGGGAAAAAGCCCTTTAAGTGTATGTGTCATTCCTTCTTGTTTGTATTTTTAACAAAATTTTTATTCTTTATCACAGCAAATTCGATTACAATGGTTTGTTTGGTCTAGGTGTGCAAGACGTGGTTCCTTCACACATATACATATATCTATTCTTCTTTGGAATCTTTTCCCGTGTAGGTTATGACACAATGTTGAGTAGTCTTCTCTTGGTATTCTGTAGGTCTTTGGTGATTATATATTTCACGTGTGTTTGTATATCTCTGTTCACCTCAATATGGTAATGTACCCAATCCTCACACCTTTCCATTTGGTGAACCTTAAGTTTTTCTACTGAATCTGTGATTGCCTTTCTCTGTGGAAGTATCTTCGTTTGTATCAATTTTTAGGTAACACCTCTATGTGGTATGATAGGATATGTGTCTTTCGTTTTCTCACTTACTCCAAGTTGCGTGATTACTTCTAGAGTCATCTATGGTGCTGCAAATGGCATTGCTTCATTTTATCGCTAGCTCATAATCCATCTGTACATGTAGCAGTTCTTCTTTGTCCACCCATCTGTCGGTGGACTTTTTGGTGATGGTAATACTGTGCAATGCAGATTTGCCTGCCTCTTTCTTTCCAATTCTGTCTTCTTAGGTTATAGGTCCAGGAATAAGCCTCTGGATCGTACGGTAGCTCAATGTTTACCTTTTAACGGCACCTCCACTCTGCTCTCATGAGTGGCTCTCTCCAGGTTACATCCCACTTAAAGTGGAGGGTTTGCATTTCTCCACAGCACCTTCAGCATTTATTCTTTGTGGTTTTTTACTGATGGTTATTCTGACTGGTGTGAGCTGATACGTCTTTGTGGCTGAATTTGCATGTGTCTCATGATCCATTAAAACTGAGCTTTAAGGCAGGTCCTTTTCATTTTTCAGGCTGTGAGTACCGCTTAGTTCTTCAAAGTGTTTTCTTAAAGTATGTATGTCATAATTTTAAAATTTTTTGGCCATTACCTCCCTGAAGACATTTTGCGGTGACCATTAGCACAGGCTTAAACCTGCGTTTGCAGGTAACGGCCAGAGGGTGGCAGTCTTTCTACGTTCCCCATGCTGGTACTAGGGCAACAGGCCTTCCGGCCAGTGGTGTTCCTCGGTTATAAATTAGAGTGGATTGTGCCTGAAGAAACCCACAAATGCTGATGTCTCCTTACTTATGTTTGTCTTTTAAATTTACCTTATATTTATTATTGGAGCAATATTACATTGTGTACATGGAACAGTTCTTCTTGGTGCGTTCCTCTGTTGATGGACATTTTCATTGCTTCCAAATGTTGGCTATGGTCAATATGGCTGGAGTGCAGGATTGCCAGCCTGTGACGTTTTGATTCTCATTTTCTCAGGGGATAGGCCCAGCAGTGGGTATGACTGATTGACGGGTAGCTCAGTGTTTACCTTTTCAAGGCACTTCCATTGTGTTTTCATTAGTGGCTCTTACCACGTCCCCCTTAGGGCCGAGTGTACGCATTCCTCCACAGTCCCTTCAGCATTTATTTTTTGAAACATTTTTGCTGATGGCCATTCTGACTGCTGTGAGCTGATAGGTTTTTGTAATTTGGGTTTGCATGTCTTTAAAAATTCCTAAAATATATCATTTTCCCACACCTTTTTCTTTCCTCTTCTTTAAAGGAAAAGCTGTGAGTACCACATAGCTCTTGAAATTGTCTTCTTGGAAGGTTGCCCTCTTTTGAAATTTTTGCTCCATTTTTGATCCCAGGATTTATTTGGAGGGCAGGTGTCATTTACAGAATGGCAAGTTGGTGAATATTTAGTGACCTTTAGCAGTGGGTTGAAAGCTGCTGTTGTGGGAAATGGCCACAAGGAGGCAGCATTTCTCCATTCCCAAATCTGAGTACTAGGGCAGCAGAGCCTTTCTGGAAGTCGTGTTCCTAGGTTGTAAATTAGAATGGAATGTGCCAGGAGAAACCCCCATAAGTTTAGGTCTCATTACTTCTTGTTTTTGTTAATTTTTTTAATCGGGGTAAGGACTAGAATATTGTTTGTCCTAGGGGTACACAATCTGGTTCAATTGTACATTATATATGTCTACTCTACAGATCCTCTTCCCATGTAAAATATTACAGAGTGTTCTGTAGACCTCCCTTGCTATATGGTCGGTCGTTTTGAAATATGTATATAATATGTATTTGGATATGTATAGTAACACTAATCTCATTTATCCATTCCCCCCACCTTTCCTTTTAGATGAGCATAGCTGGTTTTCTAAGTCTGTGAGTGTCTTTCTCTGTGGAAATATGTTCATTTGTGTCAGTGATTAGATAACGCCTCTAAGGGATATCATAGGATATAGGTCTTTTGCTTTCCGACTTACCTCATGTTTTGTGATTATCTCCAGGCTCATCTCTGGTGCCTCAAAGAGCAGTGTTTCATTGTTTTCCATGGCTAATATTCCACTGTGTACATGGACTCCTTCTTCTTTATCCATTCACCTGTTGATGGACATTTTGGTTGCTTCCCATCTTGGCTATTTTGAATAAGGCTGCAGTGCAGCCTTTGCAGCCTGTGTCTTTTCGATCCTGGTCTTCTCAGGTGAGAGGCCCAGTGGTGTGCCTGTTGCATTGAGTGGTACCTCAATTTTCACTTTTCAACGCAGTTCCTTTTGGTACTCCTTACTGGCTGTTAACCACTTTACATCTCACCAGCACCTAGAGGTTACACAGTTCTCTACAACCCCGTCAGCATTTATTGTTGGTAGACTTTTTGCTGACGGTCAGTCGACAGGTGTGAGTTGAAACCTTTTGGTTGATTAGATTGCATGAGTCTAATCATTCCTGAGGTTGAGCTTTTACCCATTTTCCTGTTTTTTTGTTTAAAGAGAGTGAGGAATACTTACCTCTGCATACTATCTTCTTGAAACATTCGCCTGTTTTGAATTTCTTTTGTCCATTCCCCACCTGAGCACAATTTTTGACGGCAGGTGTCCTTTACAGCCCTGAGCCCTTGTGAATTTTAAGTGACCAGTAGCTGTGGGTTTAAAGCTGCTCTTGCGGGAAACGGCCACAAGGGGGCAGCATTTCTCCTTTACCAAATCTGGTCACTAGGGCAACAGAGCCTTAATGGAAGTCGTGTTCTAGGTTGTAAAGTACAATGGAATGTGCCGGGAAAAAGCCCTTTAAGTGTATGTGTCATTCCTTCTTGTTTGTATTTTTAACAAAATTTTTATTCTTTATCACAGCAAATTCGATTACAATGGTTTGTTTGGTCTAGGTGTGCAAGACGTGGTTCCTTCACACATATACATATATCTATTCTTCTTTGGAATCTTTTCCCGTGTAGGTTATGACACAATGTTGAGTAGTCTTCTCTTGGTATTCTGTAGGTCTTTGGTGATTATATATTTCACGTGTGTTTGTATATCTCTGTTCACCTCAATATGGTAATGTACCCAATCCTCACACCTTTCCATTTGGTGAACCTTAAGTTTTTGTACTGAATCTGTGATTGCCTTTCTCTGTGGAAGTATCTTCGTTTGTATCAATTTTTAGGTAACACCTCTTTGTGGTATGATAGGATATGTGTCTTTCGTTTTCTCACTTACTCCAAGTTGCGTGATTACTTCTAGAGTCATCTATGGTGCTGCAAATGGCATTGCTTCATTTTATCGCTAGCTCATAATCCATCTGTACATGTAGCAGTTCTTCTTTGTCCACCCATCTGTCGGTGGACTTTTTGGTGACTTCCATATCTTGGCTATGGTAATACTGTGCAATGCAGATTTGCCTGCCTCTTTCTTTCCAATTCTGTCTTCTTAGGTTATAGGTCCAGGAATAAGCCTCTGGATCGTACGGTAGCTCAATGTTTACCTTTTAACGGCACCTCCACTCTGCTCTCATGAGTGGCTCTCTCCAGGTTACATCCCACTTAAAGTGGAGGGTTTGCATTTCTCCACAGCACCTTCAGCATTTATTCTTTGTGGTTTTTACTGATGGTTATTCTGACTGGTGTGAGCTGATACGTCTTTGTGGCTGAATTTGCATGTGTCTCATGATCCATTAAAACTGAGCTTTAAGGGAGGTCCTTTTCATTTTTCAGGCTGTGAGTACCGCTTAGTTCTTCAAAGTGTTTTCTTAAAGTATGTATGTCATAATTTTAAAATTTTTTGGCCATTACCTCCCTGAAGACATTTTGCGGTGACCATTAGCACAGGCTTAAACCTGCGTTTGCAGGTAACGGCCAGAGGGTGGCGGTCTTTCTACGTTCCCCATGCTGGTACTAGGGCAACAGGCCTTCCGGCCAGTGGTGTTCCTCGGTTATAAATTAGAGTGGAATGTGCCTGAAGAAACCCACAAATGCTGATGTCTCCTTACTTATGTTTGTCTTTTAAATTTACCTTATATTTATTATTGGAGCAATATTACATTGTGTACATGGAACAGTTCTTCTTGGTGCGTTCCTCTGTTGATGGACATTTTCATTGCTTCCAAATGTTGGCTATGGTCAATATGGCTGGAGTGCAGGGTTGCCAGCCTGTGACGTTTTGATTCTCATTTTCTCAGGGGATAGGCCCAGCAGTGGGTATGACTGATTGACGGGTAGCTCAGTGTTTACCTTTTCAAGGCATTTCCATTGTGTTTTCATTAGTGGCTCTTACCACGTCCCCCTTAGGGCCGAGTGTACGCATTCCTCCACAGTCCCTTCAGCATTTATTTTTTGAAACATTTTTGCTGATGGCCATTCTGACTGCTGTGAGCTGATAGGGTTTTGTAATTTGGGTTTGCATGTCTTTAAAAATTCCTAAAATATATCATTTTCCCACACCTTTTCTTTCCTCTTTAAAGGAATAGCTGTGAGTACCACATAGCTCTTGAAATTGTCTTCTTGGAAGGTTGCCCTCTTTTGAAATTTTTGCTCCATTTTTGATCCCAGGATTTATTTGGAGGGCAGGTGTCATTTACAGAATGGCAAGTTGGTGAATATTTAGTGACCTTTAGCAGTGGGTTGAAAGCTGCTGTTGTGGGAAATGGCCACAAGGAGACAGCATTTCTCCATTCCCAAATCTGAGTACTAGGGCAGCAGAGCCTTTCTGGAAGTCGTGTTCCTAGGTTGTAAATTAGAATGGAATGTGCCAGGAGAAACCCCCATAAGTTTAGGTCTCATTACTTCTTGTTTTTGTTAATTTTTTTAATCGGGGTAAGGACTAGAATATTGTTTGTCCTAGGGGTACACAATCTGGTTCATTTGTACATTATATATGTCTACTCTACAGATCCTCTTCCCATGTAAAATATTACAGAGTGTTCTGTAGACCTCCCTTGCTATATGGTCGGTCGTTTTGAAATATGTATATAATATGTATTTGGATATGTATAGTAACACTAATCTCATTTATCCATTCCCCCCACCTTTCCTTTTAGATGAGCATAGTTGGTTTTCTAAGTCTGTGAGTGTCTTTCTCTGTGGAAATATGTTCATTTGTGTCAGTGATTAGATAACGCCTCTAAGGGATATCATAGGATATAGGTCTTTTGCTTTCCGACTTACCTCATGTTTTGTGATTATCTCCAGGCTCATCTCTGGTGCCTCAAAGAGCAGTGTTTCATTGTTTTCCATGGCTAATATTCCATTGTGTACATGGACTCCTTCTTCTTTATCCATTCACCTGTTGATGGACATTTTGGTTGCTTCCCATCTTGGCTATTTTGAATAAGGCTGCAGTGCAGCCTTTGCAGCCTGTGTCTTTTCGATCCTGGTCTTCTCAGGTGAGAGGCCCAGTGGTGTGCCTGTTGCATTGAGTGGTACCTCAATTTTCACTTTTCAGCGCAGTTCCTTTTGGTACTCCTTACTGGCTGTTAACCACTTTACATCTCACCAGCACCTAGAGGTTACACAGTTCTCTACAACCCCGTCAGCATTTATTGTTGGTAGACTTTTTGCTGACGGTCAGTCGACAGGTGTGAGTTGAAACCTTTTGGTTGATTAGATTGCATGAGTCTAATAATTCCTGAGGTTGAGCTTTTACCCATTTTCCTGTTTTTTTGTTTAAAGAGAGTGAGGAATACTTACCTCTGCATACTATCTTCTTGAAACATTCGCCTGTTTTGAATTTCTTTTGTCCATTCCCCACCTGAGCACAATTTTTGACGGCAGGTGTCCTTTACAGCCCTGAGCCCTTGTGAATTTTAAGTGACCAGTAGCTGTGGGTTTAAAGCTGCTCTTGCGGGAAACGGCCACAGGGGGGCAGCATTTCTCCTTTACCAAATCTGGTCACTAGGGCAACAGAGCCTTAATGGAAGTCGTGTTCTAGGTTGTAAAGTACAATGGAATGTGCCGGGAAAAAGCCCTTTAAGTGTATGTGTCATTCCTTCTTGTTTGTATTTTTAACAAAATTTTTATTCTTTATCACAGCAAATTCGATTACAATGGTTTGTTTGGTCTAGGTGTGCAAGATGTGGTTCCTTCACACATATACATATATCTATTCTTCTTTGGAATCTTTTCCCGTGTAGGTTATGACACAATGTTGAGTAGTCTTCTCTTGGTATTCTGTAGGTCTTTGGTGATTATATATTTCACGTGTGTTTGTATATCTCTGTTCACCTCAATATGGTAATGTACCCAATCCTCACACCTTTCCATTTGGTGAACCTTAAGTTTTTGTACTGAATCTGTGATTGCCTTTCTCTGTGGAAGTATCTTCGTTTGTATCAATTTTTAGGTAACACCTCTATGTGGTATGATAGGATATGTGTCTTTCGCTTTCTCACTTACTCCAAGTTGCGTGATTACTTCTAGAGTCATCTATGGTGCTGCAAATGGCATTGTTTCATTTTATCGCTAGCTCATAATCCATCTGTACATGTAGCAGTTCTTCTTTGCCCACCCATCTGTCGGTGGACTTTTTGGTGACTTCCATATCTTGGCTATGGTAATACTGTGCAATGCAGATTTGCCTGCCTCTTTCTTTCCAATTCTGTCTTCTTAGGTTATAGGTCCAGGAATAAGCCTCTGGATCGTACGGTAGCTCAATGTTTACCTTTTAACGGCACCTCCACTCTGCTCTCATGAGTGGCTCTCTCCAGGTTACATCCCACTTAAAGTGGAGGGTTTGCATTTCTCCACAGCACCTTCAGCATTTATTCTTTGTGGTTTTTTACTGATGGTTATTCTGACTGGTGTGAGCTGATACGTCTTTGTGGCTGAATTTGCATGTGTCTCATGATCCATTAAAACTGAGCTTTAAGGCAGGTCCTTTTCATTTTTCAGGCTGTGAGTACCGCTTAGTTCTTCAAAGTGTTTTCTTAAAGTATGTATGTCATAATTTTAAAATTTTTTCGCCATTACCTCCCTGAAGACATTTTGCGGTGACCATTAGCACAGGCTTAAACCTGCGTTTGCAGGTAACGGCCAGAGGGTGGCAGTCTTTCTACGTTCCCCATGCTGGTACTAGGGCAACAGGCCTTCCGGCCAGTGGTGTTCCTCGGTTATAAATTAGAGTGGATTGTGCCTGAAGAAACCCACAAATGCTGATGTCTCCTTACTTATGTTTGTCTTTTAAATTTACCTTATATTTATTATTGGAGCAATATTACATTGTGTACATGGAAGAGTTCTTCTTGGTGCGTTCCTCTGTTGATGGACATTTTCATTGCTTCCAAATGTTGGCTATGGTCAATATGGCTGGAGTGCAGGATTGCCAGCCTGTGACGTTTTGATTCTCATTTTCTCAGGGGATAGGCCCAGCAGTGGGTATGACTGATTGACGGGTAGCTCAGTGTTTACCTTTTCAAGGCACTTCCATTGTGTTTTCATTAGTGGCTCTTACCACGTCCCCCTTAGGGCCGAGTGTACGCATTCCTCCACAGTCCCTTCAGCATTTATTTTTTGAAACATTTTTGCTGATGGCCATTCTGACTGCTGTGAGCTGATAGGTTTTTGTAATTTGGGTTTGCATGTCTTTAAAAATTCCTAAAATATATCATTTTCCCACACCTTTTTCTTTCCTCTTCTTTAAAGGAAAAGCTGTGAGTACCACATAGCTCTTGAAATTGTCTTCTTGGAAGGTTGCCCTCTTTTGAAATTTTTGCTCCATTTTTGATCCCAGGATTTATTTGGAGGGCAGGTGTCATTTACAGAATGGCAAGTTGGTGAATATTTAGTGACCTTTAGCAGTGGGTTGAAAGCTGCTGTTGTGGGAAATGGCCACAAGGAGGCAGCATTTCTCCATTCCCAAATCTGAGTACTAGGGCAGCAGAGCCTTTCTGGAAGTCGTGTTCCTAGGTTGTAAATTAGAATGGAATGTGCCAGGAGAAACCCCCATAAGTTTAGGTCTCATTACTTCTTGTTTTTGTTAATTTTTTTAATCGGGGTAAGGACTAGAATATTGTTTGTCCTAGGGGTACACAATCTGGTTCATTTGTACATTATATATGTCTACTCTACAGATCCTCTTCCCATGTAAAATATTACAGAGTGTTCTGTAGACCTCCCTTGCTATATGGTCGGTCGTTTTGAAATATGTATATAATATGTATTTGGATATGTATAGTAACACTAATCTCATTTATCCATTCCCCCCACCTTTCCTTTTAGATGAGCATAGTTGGTTTTCTAAGTCTGTGAGTGTCTTTCTCTGTGGAAATATGTTCATTTGTGTCAGTGATTAGATAACGCCTCTAAGGGATATCATAGGATATAGGTCTTTTGCTTTCCGACTTACCTCATGTTTTGTGATTATCTCCAGGCTCATCTCTGGTGCCTCAAAGAGCAGTGTTTCATTGTTTTCCATGGCTAATATTCCATTGTGTACATGGACTCCTTCTTCTTTATCCATTCACCTGTTGATGGACATTTTGGTTGCTTCCCATCTTGGCTATTTTGAATAAGGCTGCAGTGCAGCCTTTGCAGCCTGTGTCTTTTCGATCCTGGTCTTCTCAGGTGAGAGGCCCAGTGGTGTGCCTGTTGCATTGAGTGGTACCTCAATTTTCACTTTTCAACGCAGTTCCTTTTGGTACTCCTTACTGGCTGTTAACCACTTTACATCTCACCAGCACCTAGAGGTTACACAGTTCTCTACAACCCCGTCAGCATTTATTGTTGGTAGACTTTTTGCTGACGGTCAGTCGACAGGTGTGAGTTGAAACCTTTTGGTTGATTAGATTGCATGAGTCTAATAATTCCTGAGGTTGAGCTTTTACCCATTTTCCTGTTTTTTTGTTTAAAGAGAGTGAGGAATACTTACCTCTGCATACTATCTTCTTGAAACATTCGCCTGTTTTGAATTTCTTTTGTCCATTCCCCACCTGAGCACAATTTTTGACGGCAGGTGTCCTTTACAGCCCTGAGCCCTTGTGAATTTTAAGTGACCAGTAGCTGTGGGTTTAAAGCTGCTCTTGCGGGAAACGGCCACAAGGGGGCAGCATTTCTCCTTTACCAAATCTGGTCACTAGGGCAACAGAGCCTTAATGGAAGTCGTGTTCTAGGTTGTAAGTTACAATGGAATGTGCCGGGAAAAAGCCCTTTAAGTTTATGTGTCATTCCTTCTTGTTTGTATTTTTAACAAAATTTTTATTCTTTATCACAGCAAATTCGATTACAATGGTTTGTTTGGTCTAGGTGTGCAAGACGTGGTTCCTTCACACATATACATATATCTATTCTTCTTTGGAATCTTTTCCCGTGTAGGTTATGACACAATGTTGAGTAGTCTTCTCTTGGTATTCTGTAGGTCTTTGGTGATTATATATTTCACGTGTGTTTGTATATCTCTGTTCACCTCAATATGGTAATGTACCCAATCCTCACACCTTTCCATTTGGTGAACCTTAAGTTTTTGTACTGAATCTGTGATTGCCTTTCTCTGTGGAAGTATCTTCGTTTGTATCAATTTTTAGGTAACACCTCTTTGTGGTATGATAGGATATGTGTCTTTCGTTTTCTCACTTACTCCAAGTTGCGTGATTACTTCTAGAGTCATCTATGGTGCTGCAAATGGCATTGCTTCATTATATCGCTAGCTCATAATCCATCTGTACATGTAGCAGTTCTTCTTTGTCCACCCATCTGTCGGTGGACTTTTTGGTGACTTCCATATCTTGGCTATGGTAATACTGTGCAATGCAGATTTGCCTGCCTCTTTCTTTCCAATTCTGTCTTCTTAGGTTATAGGTCCAGGAATAAGCCTCTGGATCGTACGGTAGCTCAATGTTTACCTTTTAACGGCACCTCCACTCTGCTCTCATGAGTGGCTCTCTCCAGGTTACATCCCACTTAAAGTGGAGGGTTTGCATTTCTCCACAGCACCTTCAGCATTTATTCTTTGTGGTTTTTACTGATGGTTATTCTGACTGGTGTGAGCTGATACGTCTTTGTGGCTGAATTTGCATGTGTCTCATGATCCATTAAAACTGAGCTTTAAGGCAGGTCCTTTTCATTTTTCAGGCTGTGAGTACCGCTTAGTTCTTCAAAGTGTTTTCTTAAAGTATGTATGTCATAATTTTAAAATTTTTTGGCCATTACCTCCCTGAAGACATTTTGCGGTGACCATTAGCACAGGCTTAAACCTGCGTTTGCAGGTAACGGCCAGAGGGTGGCGGTCTTTCTACTTTCCCCATGCTGGTACTAGGGCAACAGGCCTTCCGGCCAGTGGTGTTCCTCGGTTATAAATTAGAGTGGAATGTGCCTGAAGAAACCCACAAATGCTGATGTCTCCTTACTTATGTTTGTCTTTTAAATTTACCTTATATTTATTATTGGAGCAATATTACATTGTGTACATGGAACAGTTCTTCTTGGTGCGTTCCTCTGTTGATGGACATTTTCATTGCTTCCAAATGTTGGCTATGGTCAATATGGCTGGAGTGCAGGGTTGCCAGCCTGTGACGTTTTGATTCTCATTTTCTCAGGGGATAGGCCCAGCAGTGGGTATGACTGATTGACGGGTAGCTCAGTGTTTACCTTTTCAAGGCACTTCCATTGTGTTTTCATTAGTGGCTCTTACCACGTCCCCCTTAGGGCCGAGTGTACGCATTCCTCCACAGTCCCTTCAGCATTTATTTTTTGAAACATTTTTGCTGATGGCCATTCTGACTGCTGTGAGCTGATAGGGTTTTGTAATTTGGGTTTGCATGTCTTTAAAAATTCCTAAAATATATCATTTTCCCACACCTTTTCTTTCCTCTTTAAAGGAAAAGCTGTGAGTACCACATAGCTCTTGAAATTGTCTTCTTGGAAGGTTGCCCTCTTTTGAAATTTTTGCTCCATTTTTGATCCCAGGATTTATTTGGAGGGCAGGTGTCATTTACAGAATTGCAAGTTGGTGAATATTTAGTGACCTTTAGCAGTGGGTTGAAAGCTGCTGTTGTGGGAAATGGCCACAAGGAGGCAGCATTTCTCCATTCCCAAATCTGAGTACTAGGGCAGCAGAGCCTTTCTGGAAGTCGTGTTCCTAGGTTGTAAATTAGAATGGAATGTGCCAGGAGAAACCCCCATAAGTTTAGGTCTCATTACTTCTTGTTTTTGTTAATTTTTTTAATCGGGGTAAGGACTAGAATATTGTTTGTCCTAGGGGTACACAATCTGGTTCATTTGTACATTATATATGTCTACTCTACAGATCCTCTTCCCATGTAAAATATTACAGAGTGTTCTGTAGACCTCCCTTGCTATATGGTCGGTCGTTTTGAAATATGTATATAATATGTATTTGGATATGTATAGTAACACTAATCTCATTTATCCATTCCCCCCACCTTTCCTTTTAGATGAGCATAGTTGGTTTTCTAAGTCTGTGAGTGTCTTTCTCTGTGGAAATATGTTCATTTGTGTCAGTGATTAGATAACGCCTCTAAGGGATATCATAGGATATAGGTCTTTTGCTTTCCGACTTACCTCATGTTTTGTGATTATCTCCAGGCTCATCTCTGGTGCCTCAAAGAGCAGTGTTTCATTGTTTTCCATGGCTAATATTCCATTGTGTACATGGACTCCTTCTTCTTTATCCATTCACCTGTTGATGGACATTTTGGTTGCTTCCCATCTTGGCTATTTTGAATAAGGCTGCAGTGCAGCCTTTGCAGCCTGTGTCTTTTCGATCCTGGTCTTCTCAGGTGAGAGGCCCAGTGGTGTGCCTGTTGCATTGAGTGGTACCTCAATTTTCACTTTTCAACGCAGTTCCTTTTGGTACTCCTTACTGGCTGTTAACCACTTTACATCTCACCAGCACCTAGAGGTTACACAGTTCTCTACAACCCCGTCAGCATTTATTGTTGGTTGATGGTTATTCTGACTGGTGTGAGCTGATACGTCTTTGTGGCTGAATTTGCATGTGTCTCATGATCCATTAAAACTGAGCTTTAAGGCAGGTCCTTTTCATTTTTCAGGCTGTGAGTACCGCTTAGTTCTTCAAAGTGTTTTCTTAAAGTATGTATGTCATAATTTTAAAATTTTTTGGCCATTACCTCCCTGAAGACATTTTGCGGTGACCATTAGCACAGGCTTAAACCTGCGTTTGCAGGTAACGGCCAGAGGGTGGCGGTCTTTCTACGTTCCCCATGCTGGTACTAGGGCAACAGGCCTTCCGGCCAGTGGTGTTCCTCGGTTATAAATTAGAGTGGAATGTGCCTGAAGAAACCCACAAATGCTGATGTCTCCTTACTTATGTTTGTCTTTTAAATTTACCTTATATTTATTATTGGAGCAATATTACATTGTGTACATGGAACAGTTCTTCTTGGTGCGTTCCTCTGTTGATGGACATTTTCATTGCTTCCAAATGTTGGCTATGGTCAATATGGCTGGAGTGCAGGGTTGCCAGCCTGTGACGTTTTGATTCTCATTTTCTCAGGGGATAGGCCCAGCAGTGGGTATGACTGATTGACGGGTAGCTCAGTGTTTACCTTTTCAAGGCACTTCCATTGTGTTTTCATTAGTGGCTCTTACCACGTCCCCCTTAGGGCCGAGTGTACGCATTCCTCCACAGTCCCTTCAGCATTTATTTTTTGAAACATTTTTGCTGATGGCCATTCTGACTGCTGTGAGCTGATAGGGTTTTGTAATTTGGGTTTGCATGTCTTTAAAAATTCCTAAAATATATCATTTTCCCACACCTTTTCTTTCCTCTTTAAAGGAATAGCTGTGAGTACCACATAGCTCTTGAAATTGTCTTCTTGGAAGGTTGCCCTCTTTTGAAATTTTTGCTCCATTTTTGATCCCAGGATTTATTTGGAGGGCAGGTGTCATTTACAGAATTGCAAGTTGGTGAATATTTAGTGACCTTTAGCAGTGGGTTGAAAGCTGCTGTTGTGGGAAATGGCCACAAGGAGGCAGCATTTCTCCATTCCCAAATCTGAGTACTAGGGCAGCAGAGCCTTTCTGGAAGTCGTGTTCCTAGGTTGTAAATTAGAATGGAATGTGCCAGGAGAAACCCCCATAAGTTTAGGTCTCATTACTTCTTGTTTTTGTTAATTTTTTTAATCGGGGTAAGGACTAGAATATTGTTTGTCCTAGGGGTACACAATCTGGTTCATTTGTACATTATATATGTCTACTCTACAGATCCTCTTCCCATGTAAAATATTACAGAGTGTTCTGTAGACCTCCCTTGCTATATGGTCGGTCGTTTTGAAATATGTATATAATATGTATTTGGATATGTATAGTAACACTAATCTCATTTATCCATTCCCCCCACCTTTCCTTTTAGATGAGCATAGTTGGTTTTCTAAGTCTGTGAGTGTCTTTCTCTGTGGAAATATGTTCATTTGTGTCAGTGATTAGATAACGCCTCTAAGGGATATCATAGGATATAGGTCTTTTGCTTTCCGACTTACCTCATGTTTTGTGATTATCTCCAGGCTCATCTCTGGTGCCTCAAAGAGCAGTGTTTCATTGTTTTCCATGGCTAATATTCCATTGTGTACATGGACTCCTTCTTCTTTATCCATTCACCTGTTGATGGACATTTTGGTTGCTTCCCATCTTGGCTATTTTGAATAAGGCTGCAGTGCAGCCTTTGCAGCCTGTGTCTTTTCGATCCTGGTCTTCTCAGGTGAGAGGCCCAGTGGTGTGCCTGTTGCATTGAGTGGTACCTCAATTTTCACTTTTCAACGCAGTTCCTTTTGGTACTCCTTACTGGCTGTTAACCACTTTACATCTCACCAGCACCTAGAGGTTACACAGTTCTCTACAACCCCGTCAGCATTTATTGTTGGTAGACTTTTTGCTGACGGTCAGTGGACAGGTGTGAGTTGAAACCTTTTGGTTGATTAGATTGCATGAGTCTAATAATTCCTGAGGTTGAGCTTTTACCCATTTTCCTGTTTTTTTGTTTAAAGAGAGTGAGGAATACTTACCTCTGCATACTATCTTCTTGAAACATTCGCCTGTTTTGAATTTCTTTTGTCCATTCCCCACCTGAGCACAATTTTTGACGGCAGGTGTCCTTTACAGCCCTGAGCCCTTGTGAATTTTAAGTGACCAGTAGCTGTGGGTTTAAAGCTGCTCTTGCGGGAAACGGCCACAAGGGGGCAGCATTTCTCCTTTACCAAATCTGGTCACTAGGGCAACAGAGCCTTAATGGAAGTCGTGTTCTAGGTTGTAAAGTACAATGGAATGTGCCGGGAAAAAGCCCTTTAAGTGTATGTGTCATTCCTTCTTGTTTGTATTTTTAACAAAATTTTTATTCTTTATCACAGCAAATTCGATTACAATGGTTTGTTTGGTCTAGGTGTGCAAGACGTGGTTCCTTCACACATATACATATATCTATTCTTCTTTGGAATCTTTTCCCGTGTAGGTTATGACACAATGTTGAGTAGTCTTCTCTTGGTATTCTGTAGGTCTTTGGTGATTATATATTTCACGTGTGTTTGTATATCTCTGTTCACCTCAATATGGTAATGTACCCAATCCTCACACCTTTCCATTTGGTGAACCTTAAGTTTTTGTACTGAATCTGTGATTGCCTTTCTCTGTGGAAGTATCTTCGTTTGTATCAATTTTTAGGTAACACCTCTATGTGGTATGATAGGATATGTGTCTTTCGTTTTCTCACTTACTCCAAGTTGCGTGATTACTTCTAGAGTCATCTATGGTGCTGCAAATGGCATTGCTTCATTTTATCGCTAGCTCATAATCCATCTGTACATGTAGCAGTTCTTCTTTGTCCACCCATCTGTCGGTGGACTTTTTGGTGACTTCCATATCTTGGCTATGGTAATACTGTGCAATGCAGATTTGCCTGCCTCTTTCTTTCCAATTCTGTCTTCTTAGGTTATAGGTCCAGGAATAAGCCTCTGGATCGTACGGTAGCTCAATGTTTACCTTTTAACGGCACCTCCACTCTGCTCTCATGAGTGGCTCTCTCCAGGTTACATCCCACTTAAAGTGGAGGGTTTGCATTTCTTCACAGCACCTTCAGCATTTATTCTTTGTGGTTTTTTACTGATGGTTATTCTGACTGGTGTGAGCTGATACGTCTTTGTGGCTGAATTTGCATGTGTCTCATGATCCATTAAAACTGAGCTTTAAGGCAGGTCCTTTTCATTTTTCAGGCTGTGAGTACCGCTTAGTTCTTCAAAGTGTTTTCTTAAAGTATGTATGTCATAATTTTAAAATTTTTTGGCCATTACCTCCCTGAAGACATTTTGCGGTGACCATTAGCCCAGGCTTAAACCTGCGTTTGCAGGTAACGGCCAGAGGGTGGCAGTCTTTCTACGTTCCCCATGCTGGTACTAGGGCAACAGGCCTTCCGGCCAGTGGTGTTCCTCGGTTATAAATTAGAGTGGAATGTGCCTGAAGAAACCCACAGATGCTGATGTCTCCTTACTTATGTTTGTCTTTTAAATTTACCTTATATTTATTATTGGAGCAATATTACATTGTGTACATGGAACAGTTCTTCTTGGTGCGTTCCTCTGTTGATGGACATTTTCATTGCTTCCAAATGTTGGCTATGGTCAATATGGCTGGAGTGCAGGGTTGCCAGCCTGTGACGTTTTGATTCTCATTTTCTCAGGGGATAGGCCCAGCAGTGGGTATGACTGATTGACGGGTAGCTCAGTGTTTACCTTTTCAAGGCACTTCCATTGTGTTTTCATTAGTGGCTCTTACCACGTACCCCTTAGGGCCGAGTGTACGCATTCCTCCACAGTCCCTTCAGCATTTATTTTTTGAAACATTTTTGCTGATGGCCATTCTGACTGCTGTGAGCTGATACGGTTTTGTAATTTGGGTATGCATGTCTTTAAAAATTCCTAAAATATATCATTTTCCCACACCTTTTCTTTCCTCTTTAAAGGAAAAGCTGTGAGTACCACATAGCTCTTGAAATTGTCTTCTTGGAAGGTTGCCCTCTTTTGAAATTTTTGCTCCATTTTTGATCCCAGGATTTATTTGGAGGGCAGGTGTCATTTACAGAATGGCAAGTTGGTGAATATTTAGTGACCTTTAGCAGTGGGTTGAAAGCTGCTGTTGTGGGAAATGGCCACAAGGAGGCAGCATTTCTCCATTCCCAAATCTGAGTACTAGGGCAGCAGAGCCTTTCTGGAAGTCGTGTTCCTAGGTTGTAAATTAGAATGGAATGTGCCAGGAGAAACCCCCATAAGTTTAGGTCTCATTACTTCTTGTTTTTGTTAATTTTTTTAATCGGGGTAAGGACTAGAATATTGTTTGTCCTAGGGGTACACAATCTGGTTCATTTGTACATTATATATGTCTACTCTACAGATCCTCTTCCCATGTAAAATATTACAGAGTGTTCTGTAGACCTCCCTTGCTATATGGTCGGTCGTTTTGAAATATGTATATAATATGTATTTGGATATGTATAGTAACACTAATCTCATTTATCCATTCCCCCCACCTTTCCTTTTAGATGAGCATAGTTGGTTTTCTAAGTCTGTGAGTGTCTTTCTCTGTGGAAATATGTTCATTTGTGTCAGTGATTAGATAACGCCTCTAAGGGATATCATAGGATATAGGTCTTTTGCTTTCCGACTTACCTCATGTTTTGTGATTATCTCCAGGCTCATCTCTGGTGCCTCAAAGAGCAGTGTTTCATTGTTTTCCATGGCTAATATTCCATTGTGTACATGGACTCCTTCTTCTTTATCCATTCACCTGTTGATGGACATTTTGGTTGCTTCCCATCTTGGCTATTTTGAATAAGGCTGCAGTGCAGCCTTTGCAGCCTGTGTCTTTTCGATCCTGGTCTTCTCAGGTGAGAGGCCCAGTGGTGTGCCTGTTGCATTGAGTGGTACCTCAATTTTCACTTTTCAACGCAGTTCCTTTTGGTACTCCTTACTGGCTGTTAACCACTTTACATCTCACCAGCACCTAGAGGTTACACAGTTCTCTACAACCCCGTCAGCATTTATTGTTGGTAGACTTTTTGCTGACGGTCAGTGGACAGGTGTGAGTTGAAACCTTTTGGTTGATTAGATTGCATGAGTCTAATAATTCCTGAGGTTGAGCTTTTACCCATTTTCCTGTTTTTTTGTTTAAAGAGAGTGAGGAATACTTACCTCTGCATACTATCTTCTTGAAACATTCGCCTGTTTTGAATTTCTTTTGTCCATTCCCCACCTGAGCACAATTTTTGACGGCAGGTGTCCTTTACAGCCCTGAGCCCTTGTGAATTTTAAGTGACCAGTAGCTGTGGGTTTAAAGCTGCTCTTGCGGGAAACGGCCACAAGGGGGCAGCATTTCTCCTTTACCAAATCTGGTCACTAGGGCAACAGAGCCTTAATGGAAGTCGTGTTCTAGGTTGTAAAGTACAATGGAATGTGCCGGGAAAAAGCCCTTTAAGTGTATGTGTCATTCCTTCTTGTTTGTATTTTTAACAAAATTTTTATTCTTTATCACAGCAAATTCGATTACAATGGTTTGTTTGGTCTAGGTGTGCAAGACGTGGTTCCTTCACACATATACATATATCTATTCTTCTTTGGAATCTTTTCCCGTGTAGGTTATGACACAATGTTGAGTAGTCTTCTCTTGGTATTCTGTAGGTCTTTGGTGATTATATATTTCACGTGTGTTTGTATATCTCTGTTCACCTCAATATGGTAATGTACCCAATCCTCACACCTTTCCATTTGGTGAACCTTAAGTTTTTGTACTGAATCTGTGATTGCCTTTCTCTGTGGAAGTATCTTCGTTTGTATCAATTTTTAGGTAACACCTCTATGTGGTATGATAGGATATGTGTCTTTCGTTTTCTCACTTACTCCAAGTTGCGTGATTACTTCTAGAGTCATCTATGGTGCTGCAAATGGCATTGCTTCATTTTATCGCTAGCTCATAATCCATCTGTACATGTAGCAGTTCTTCTTTGTCCACCCATCTGTCGGTGGACTTTTTGGTGACTTCCATATCTTGGCTATGGTAATACTGTGCAATGCAGATTTGCCTGCCTCTTTCTTTCCAATTCTGTCTTCTTAGGTTATAGGTCCAGGAATAAGCCTCTGGATCGTACGGTAGCTCAATGTTTACCTTTTAACGGCACCTCCACTCTGCTCTCATGAGTGGCTCTCTCCAGGTTACATCCCACTTAAAGTGGAGGGTTTGCATTTCTTCACAGCACCTTCAGCATTTATTCTTTGTGGTTTTTTACTGATGGTTATTCTGACTGGTGTGAGCTGATACGTCTTTGTGGCTGAATTTGCATGTGTCTCATGATCCATTAAAACTGAGCTTTAAGGCAGGTCCTTTTCATTTTTCAGGCTGTGAGTACCGCTTAGTTCTTCAAAGTGTTTTCTTAAAGTATGTATGTCATAATTTTAAAATTTTTTGGCCATTACCTCCCTGAAGACATTTTGCGGTGACCATTAGCCCAGGCTTAAACCTGCGTTTGCAGGTAACGGCCAGAGGGTGGCAGTCTTTCTACGTTCCCCATGCTGGTACTAGGGCAACAGGCCTTCCGGCCAGTGGTGTTCCTCGGTTATAAATTAGAGTGGAATGTGCCTGAAGAAACCCACAGATGCTGATGTCTCCTTACTTATGTTTGTCTTTTAAATTTACCTTATATTTATTATTGGAGCAATATTACATTGTGTACATGGAACAGTTCTTCTTGGTGCGTTCCTCTGTTGATGGACATTTTCATTGCTTCCAAATGTTGGCTATGGTCAATATGGCTGGAGTGCAGGGTTGCCAGCCTGTGACGTTTTGATTCTCATTTTCTCAGGGGATAGGCCCAGCAGTGGGTATGACTGATTGACGGGTAGCTCAGTGTTTACCTTTTCAAGGCACTTCCATTGTGTTTTCATTAGTGGCTCTTACCACGTACCCCTTAGGGCCGAGTGTACGCATTCCTCCACAGTCCCTTCAGCATTTATTTTTTGAAACATTTTTGCTGATGGCCATTCTGACTGCTGTGAGCTGATACGGTTTTGTAATTTGGGTATGCATGTCTTTAAAAATTCCTAAAATATATCATTTTCCCACACCTTTTCTTTCCTCTTTAAAGGAAAAGCTGTGAGTACCACATAGCTCTTGAAATTGTCTTCTTGGAAGGTTGCCCTCTTTTGAAATTTTTGCTCCATTTTTGATCCCAGGATTTATTTGGAGGGCAGGTGTCATTTACAGAATGGCAAGTTGGTGAATATTTAGTGACCTTTAGCAGTGGGTTGAAAGCTGCTGTTGTGGGAAATGGCCACAAGGAGGCAGCATTTCTCCATTCCCAAATCTGAGTACTAGGGCAGCAGAGCCTTTCTGGAAGTCGTGTTCCTAGGTTGTAAATTAGAATGGAATGTGCCAGGAGAAACCCCCATAAGTTTAGGTCTCATTACTTCTTGTTTTTGTTAATTTTTTTAATCGGGGTAAGGACTAGAATATTGTTTGTCCTAGGGGTACACAATCTGGTTCATTTGTACATTATATATGTCTACTCTACAGATCCTCTTCCCATGTAAAATATTACAGAGTGTTCTGTAGACCTCCCTTGCTATATGGTCGGTCGTTTTGAAATATGTATATAATATGTATTTGGATATGTATAGTAACACTAATCTCATTTATCCATTCCCCCCACCTTTCCTTTTAGATGAGCATAGTTGGTTTTCTAAGTCTGTGAGTGTCTTTCTCTGTGGAAATATGTTCATTTGTGTCAGTGATTAGATAACGCCTCTAAGGGATATCATAGGATATAGGTCTTTTGCTTTCCGACTTACCTCATGTTTTGTGATTATCTCCAGGCTCATCTCTGGTGCCTCAAAGAGCAGTGTTTCATTGTTTTCCATGGCTAATATTCCATTGTGTACATGGACTCCTTCTTCTTTATCCATTCACCTGTTGATGGACATTTTGGTTGCTTCCCATCTTGGCTATTTTGAATAAGGCTGCAGTGCAGCCTTTGCAGCCTGTGTCTTTTCGATCCTGGTCTTCTCAGGTGAGAGGCCCAGTGGTGTGCCTGTTGCATTGAGTGGTACCTCAATTTTCACTTTTCAACGCAGTTCCTTTTGGTACTCCTTACTGGCTGTTAACCACTTTACATCTCACCAGCACCTAGAGGTTACACAGTTCTCTACAACCCCGTCAGCATTTATTGTTGGTAGACTTTTTGCTGACGGTCAGTGGACAGGTGTGAGTTGAAACCTTTTGGTTGATTAGATTGCATGAGTCTAATAATTCCTGAGGTTGAGCTTTTACCCATTTTCCTGTTTTTTTGTTTAAAGAGAGTGAGGAATACTTACCTCTGCATACTATCTTCTTGAAACATTCGCCTGTTTTGAATTTCTTTTGTCCATTCCCCACCTGAGCACAATTTTTGACGGCAGGTGTCCTTTACAGCCCTGAGCCCTTGTGAATTTTAAGTGACCAGTAGCTGTGGGTTTAAAGCTGCTCTTGCGGGAAACGGCCACAAGGGGGCAGCATTTCTCCTTTACCAAATCTGGTCACTAGGGCAACAGAGCCTTAATGGAAGTCGTGTTCTAGGTTGTAAAGTACAATGGAATGTGCCGGGAAAAAGCCCTTTAAGTGTATGTGTCATTCCTTCTTGTTTGTATTTTTAACAAAATTTTTATTCTTTATCACAGCAAATTCGATTACAATGGTTTGTTTGGTCTAGGTGTGCAAGATGTGGTTCCTTCACACATATACATATATCTATTCTTCTTTGGAATCTTTTCCCGTGTAGGTTATGACACAATGTTGAGTAGTCTTCTCTTGGTATTCTGTAGGTCTTTGGTGATTATATACTTCACATGTGTTTGTATATCTGTGTTCACCTCAATATGGTAATGTACCCAATCCTCACACCTTTCCATTTGGTGAACCTTAAGTTTTTCTACTGAATCTGTGATTGCCTTTCTCTGTGGAAGTATCTTCGTTTGTATCAATTTTTAGGTAACACCTCTATGTGGTATGATAGGATATGTGTCTTTCGTTTTCTCACTTACTCCAAGTTGCGTGATTACTTCTAGAGTCATCTATGGTGCTGCAAATGGCATTGCTTCATTTTATCGCTAGCTCATAATCCATCTGTACATGTAGCAGTTCTTCTTTGTCCACCCATCTGTCGGTGGACTTTTTGGTGACTTCCATATCTTGGCTATGGTAATACTGTGCAATGCAGATTTGCCTGCCTCTTTCTTTCCAATTCTGTCTTCTTAGGTTATAGGTCCAGGAATAAGCCTCTGGATCGTACGGTAGCTCAATGTTTACCTTTTAACGGCACCTCCACTCTGCTCTCATGAGTGGCTCTCTCCAGGTTACATCCCACTTAAAGTGGAGGGTTTGCATTTCTTCACAGCACCTTCAGCATTTATTCTTTGTGGTTTTTTACTGATGGTTATTCTGACTGGTGTGAGCTGATACGTCTTTGTGGCTGAATTTGCATGTGTCTCATGATCCATTAAAACTGAGCTTTAAGGCAGGTCCTTTTCATTTTTCAGGCTGTGAGTACCGCTTAGTTCTTCAAAGTGTTTTCTTAAAGTATGTATGTCATAATTTTAAAATTTTTTGGCCATTACCTCCCTGAAGACATTTTGCGGTGACCATTAGCACAGGCTTAAACCTGCGTTTGCAGGTAACGGCCAGAGGGTGGCAGTCTTTCTACGTTCCCCATGCTGGTACTAGGGCAACAGGCCTTCCGGCCAGTGGTGTTCCTCGGTTATAAATTAGAGTGGAATGTGCCTAAAGAAACCCACAAATGCTGATGTCTCCTTACTTATGTTTGTCTTTTAAATTTACCTTATATTTATTATTGGAGCAATATTACATTGTGTACATGGAACAGTTCTTCTTGGTGCGTTCCTCTGTTGATGGACATTTTCATTGCTTCCAAATGTTGGCTATGGTCAATATGGCTGGAGTGCAGGGTTGCCAGCCTGTGACGTTTTGATTCTCATTTTCTCAGGGGATAGGCCCAGCAGTGGGTATGACTGATTGACGGGTAGCTCAGTGTTTACCTTTTCAAGGCACTTCCATTGTGTTTTCATTAGTGGCTCTTACCACGTACCCCTTAGGGCCGAGTGTACGCATTCCTCCACAGTCCCTTCAGCATTTATTTTTTGAAACATTTTTGCTGATGGCCATTCTGACTGCTGTGAGCTGATACGGTTTTGTAATTTGGGTATGCATGTCTTTAAAAATTCCTAAAATATATCATTTTCCCACACCTTTTCTTTCCTCTTTAAAGGAAAAGCTGTGAGTACCACATAGCTCTTGAAATTGTCTTCTTGGAAGGTTGCCCTCTTTTGAAATTTTTGCTCCATTTTTGATCCCAGGATTTATTTGGAGGGCAGGTGTCATTTACAGAATGGCAAGTTGGTGAATATTTAGTGACCTTTAGCAGTGGGTTGAAAGCTGCTGTTGTGGGAAATGGCCACAAGGAGGCAGCATTTCTCCATTCCCAAATCTGAGTACTAGGGCAGCAGAGCCTTTCTGGAAGTCGTGTTCCTAGGTTGTAAATTAGAATGGAATGTGCCAGGAGAAACCCCCATAAGTTTAGGTCTCATTACTTCTTGTTTTTGTTAATTTTTTTAATCGGGGTAAGGACTAGAATATTGTTTGTCCTAGGGGTACACAATCTGGTTCATTTGTACATTATATATGTCTACTCTACAGATCCTCTTCCCATGTAAAATATTACAGAGTGTTCTGTAGACCTCCCTTGCTATATGGTCGGTCGTTTTGAAATATGTATATAATATGTATTTGGATATGTATAGTAACACTAATCTCATTTATCCATTCCCCCCACCTTTCCTTTTAGATGAGCATAGTTGGTTTTCTAAGTCTGTGAGTGTCTTTCTCTGTGGAAATATGTTCATTTGTGTCAGTGATTAGATAACGCCTCTAAGGGATATCATAGGATATAGGTCTTTTGCTTTCCGACTTACCTCATGTTTTGTGATTATCTCCAGGCTCATCTCTGGTGCCTCAAAGAGCAGTGTTTCATTGTTTTCCATGGCTAAGATTCCATTGTGTACATGGACTCCTTCTTCTTTATCCATTCACCTGTTGATGGACATTTTGGTTGCTTCCCATCTTGGCTATTTTGAATAAGGCTGCAGTGCAGCCTTTGCAACCTGTGTCTTTTCGATCCTGGTCTTCTCAGGTGAGAGGCCCAGTGGTGTGCCTGTTGCATTGAGTGGTACCTCAATTTTCACTTTTCAACGCAGTTCCTTTTGGTACTCCTTACTGGCTGTTAACCACTTTACATCTCACCAGCACCTAGAGGTTACACAGTTCTCTACAACCCCGTCAGCATTTATTGTTGGTAGACTTTTTGCTGACGGTCAGTGGACAGGTGTGAGTTGAAACCTTTTGGTTGATTAGATTGCATGAGTCTAATAATTCCTGAGGTTGAGCTTTTACCCATTTTCCTGTTTTTTTGTTTAAAGAGAGTGAGGAATACTTACCTCTGCATACTATCTTCTTGAAACATTCGCCTGTTTTGAATTTCTTTTGTCCATTCCCCACCTGAGCACAATTTTTGACGGCAGGTGTCCTTTACAGCCCTGAGCCCTTGTGAATTTTAAGTGACCAGTAGCTGTGGGTTTAAAGCTGCTCTTGCGGGAAACGGCCACAAGGGGGCAGCATTTCTCCTTTACCAAATCTGGTCACTAGGGCAACAGAGCCTTAATGGAAGTCGTGTTCTAGGTTGTAAAGTACAATGGAATGTGCCGGGAAAAAGCCCTTTAAGTGTATGTGTCATTCCTTCTTGTTTGTATTTTTAACAAAATTTTTATTCTTTATCACAGCAAATTCGATTACAATGGTTTGTTTGGTCTAGGTGTGCAAGATGTGGTTCCTTCACACATATACATATATCTATTCTTCTTTGGAATCTTTTCCCGTGTAGGTTATGACACAATGTTGAGTAGTCTTCTCTTGGTATTCTGTAGGTCTTTGGTGATTATATATTTCACGTGTGTTTGTATATCTCTGTTCACCTCAATATGGTAATGTACCCAATCCTCACACCTTTCCATTTGGTGAACCTTAAGTTTTTCTACTGAATCTGTGATTGCCTTTCTCTGTGGAAGTATCTTCGTTTGTATCAATTTTTAGGTAACACCTCTATGTGGTATGATAGGATATGTGTCTTTCGTTTTCTCACTTACTCCAAGTTGCGTGATTACTTCTAGAGTCATCTATGGTGCTGCAAATGGCATTGCTTCATTTTATCGCTAGCTCATAATCCATCTGTACATGTAGCAGTTCTTCTTTGTCCACCCATCTGTCGGTGGACTTTTTGGTGACTTCCATATCTTGGCTATGGTAATACTGTGCAATGCAGATTTGCCTGCCTCTTTCTTTCCAATTCTGTCTTCTTAGGTTATAGGTCCAGGAATAAGCCTCTGGATCGTACGGTAGCTCAATGTTTACCTTTTAACGGCACCTCCACTCTGCTCTCATGAGTGGCTCTCTCCAGGTTACATCCCACTTAAAGTGGAGGGTTTGCATTTCTTCACAGCACCTTCAGCATTTATTCTTTGTGGTTTTTTACTGATGGTTATTCTGACTGGTGTGAGCTGATACGTCTTTGTGGCTGAATTTGCATGTGTCTCATGATCCATTAAAACTGAGCTTTAAGGCAGGTCCTTTTCATTTTTCAGGCTGTGAGTACCGCTTAGTTCTTCAAAGTGTTTTCTTAAAGTATGTATGTCATAATTTTAAAATTTTTTGGCCATTACCTCCCTGAAGACATTTTGCGGTGACCATTAGCACAGGCTTAAACCTGCGTTTGCAGGTAACGGCCAGAGGGTGGCAGTCTTTCTACGTTCCCCATGCTGGTACTAGGGCAACAGGCCTTCCGGCCAGTGGTGTTCCTCGGTTATAAATTAGAGTGGAATGTGCCTGAAGAAACCCACAAATGCTGATGTCTCCTTACTTATGTTTGTCTTTTAAATTTACCTTATATTTATTATTGGAGCAATATTACATTGTGTACATGGAAGAGTTCTTCTTGGTGCGTTCCTCTGTTGATGGACATTTTCATTGCTTCCAAATGTTGGCTATGGTCAATATGGCTGGAGTGCAGGATTGCCAGCCTGTGACGTTTTGATTCTCATTTTCTCAGGGGATAGGCCCAGCAGTGGGTATGACTGATTGACGGGTAGCTCAGTGTTTACCTTTTCAAGGCACTTCCATTGTGTTTTCATTAGTGGCTCTTACCACGTCCCCCTTAGGGCCGAGTGTACGCATTCCTCCACAGTCCCTTCAGCATTTATTTTTTGAAACATTGTTGCTGATGGCCATTCTGACTGCTGTGAGCTGATAGGGTTTTGTAATTTGGGTTTGCATGTCTTTAAAAATTCCTAAAATATATCATTTTCCCACACCTTTTTCTTTCCTCTTCTTTAAAGGAAAAGCTGTGAGTACCACATAGCTCTTGAAATTGTCTTCTTGGAAGGTTGCCCTCTTTTGAAATTTTTGCTCCATTTTTGATCCCAGGATTTATTTGGAGGGCAGGTGTCATTTACAGAATTGCAAGTTGGTGAATATTTAGTGACCTTTAGCAGTGGGTTGAAAGCTGCTGTTGTGGGAAATGGCCACAAGGAGGCAGCATTTCTCCATTCCCAAATCTGAGTACTAGGGCAGCAGAGCCTTTCTGGAAGTCGTGTTCCTAGGTTGTAAATTAGAATGGAATGTGCCAGGAGAAACCCCCATAAGTTTAGGTCTCATTACTTCTTGTTTTTGTTAATTTTTTTAATCGGGGTAAGGACTAGAATATTGTTTGTCCTAGGGGTACACAATCTGGTTCATTTGTACATTATATATGTCTACTCTACAGATCCTCTTCCCATGTAAAATATTACAGAGTGTTCTGTAGACCTCCCTTGCTATATGGTCGGTCGTTTTGAAATATGTATATAATATGTATTTGGATATGTATAGTAACACTAATCTCATTTATCCATTCCCCCCACCTTTCCTTTTACATGAGCATAGTTGGTTTTCTAAGTCTGTGAGTGTCTTTCTCTGTGGAAATATGTTCATTTGTGTCAGTGATTAGATAACGCCTCTAAGGGATATCATAGGATATAGGTCTTTTGCTTTCCGACTTACCTCATGTTTTGTGATTATCTCCAGGCTCATCTCTGGTGCCTCAAAGAGCAGTGTTTCATTGTTTTCCATGGCTAATATTCCATTGTGTACATGGACTCCTTCTTCTTTATCCATTCACCTGTTGATGGACATTTTGGTTGCTTCCCATCTTGGCTATTTTGAATAAGGCTGCAGTGCAGCCTTTGCAGCCTGTGTCTTTTCGATCCTGGTCTTCTCAGGTGAGAGGCCCAGTGGTGTGCCTGTTGCATTGAGTGGTACCTCAATTTTCACTTTTCAACGCAGTTCCTTTTGGTACTCCTTACTGGCTGTTAACCACTTTACATCTCACCAGCACCTAGAGGTTACACAGTTCTCTACAACCCCGTCAGCATTTATTGTTGGTAGACTTTTTGCTGACGGTCAGTCGACAGGTGTGAGTTGAAACCTTTTGGTTGATTAGATTGCATGAGTCTAATCATTCCTGAGGTTGAGCTTTTACCCATTTTCCTGTTTTTTTGTTTAAAGAGAGTGAGGAATACTTACCTCTGCATACTATCTTCTTGAAACATTCGCCTGTTTTGAATTTCTTTTGTCCATTCCCCACCTGAGCACAATTTTTGACGGCAGGTGTCCTTTACAGCCCTGAGCCCTTGTGAATTTTAAGTGACCAGTAGCTGTGGGTTTAAAGCTGCTCTTGCGGGAAACGGCCACAAGGGGGCAGCATTTCTCCTTTACCAAATCTGGTCACTAGGGCAACAGAGCCTTAATGGAAGTCCTGTTCTAGGTTGTAAAGTACAATGGAATGTGCCGGGAAAAAGCCCTTTAAGTGTATGTGTCATTCCTTCTTGTTTGTATTTTTAACAAAATTTTTATTCTTTATCACAGCAAATTCGATTACAATGGTTTGTTTGGTCTAGGTGTGCAAGATGTGGTTCCTTCACACATATACATATATCTATTCTTCTTTGGAATCTTTTCCCGTGTAGGTTATGACACAATGTTGAGTAGTCTTCTCTTGGTATTCTGTAGGTCTTTGGTGATTATATATTTCACGTGTGTTTGTATATCTCTGTTCACCTCAATATGGTAATGTACCCAATCCTCACACCTTTCCATTTGGTGAACCTTAAGTTTTTGTACTGAATCTGTGATTGCCTTTCTCTGTGGAAGTATCTTCGTTTGTATCAATTTTTAGGTAACACCTCTATGTGGTATGATAGGATATGTGTCTTTCGTTTTCTCACTTACTCCAAGTTGCGTGATTACTTCTAGAGTCATCTATGGTGCTGCAAATGGCATTGCTTCATTTTATCGCTAGCTCATAATCCATCTGTACATGTAGCAGTTCTTCTTTGTCCACCCATCTGTCGGTGGACTTTTTGGTGACTTCCATATCTTGGCTATGGTAATACTGTGCAATGCAGATTTGCCTGCCTCTTTCTTTCCAATTCTGTCTTCTTAGGTTATAGGTCCAGGAATAAGCCTCTGGATCGTACGGTAGCTCAATGTTTACCTTTTAACGGCACCTCCACTCTGCTCTCATGAGTGGCTCTCTCCAGGTTACATCCCACTTAAAGTGGAGGGTTTGCATTTCTTCACAGCACCTTCAGCATTTATTCTTTGTGGTTTTTTACTGATGGTTATTCTGACTGGTGTGAGCTGATACGTCTTTGTGGCTGAATTTGCATGTGTCTCATGATCCATTAAAACTGAGCTTTAAGGCAGGTCCTTTTCATTTTTCAGGCTGTGAGTACCGCTTAGTTCTTCAAAGTGTTTTCTTAAAGTATGTATGTCATAATTTTAAAATTTTTTGGCCATTACCTCCCTGAAGACATTTTGCGGTGACCATTAGCACAGGCTTAAACCTGCGTTTGCAGGTAACGGCCAGAGGGTGGCAGTCTTTCTACGTTCCCCATGCTGGTACTAGGGCAACAGGCCTTCCGGCCAGTGGTGTTCCTCGGTTATAAATTAGAGTGGAATGTGCCTGAAGAAACCCACAAATGCTGATGTCTCCTTACTTATGTTTGTCTTTTAAATTTACCTTATATTTATTATTGGAGCAATATTACATTGTGTACATGGAACAGTTCTTCTTGGTGCGTTCCTCTGTTGATGGACATTTTCATTGCTTCCAAATGTTGGCTATGGTCAATATGGCTGGAGTGCAGGGTTGCCAGCCTGTGACGTTTTGATTCTCATTTTCTCAGGGGATAGGCCCAGCAGTGGGTATGACTGATTGACGGGTAGCTCAGTGTTTACCTTTTCAAGGCACTTCCATTGTGTTTTCATTAGTGGCTCTTACCACGTCCCCCTTAGGGCCGAGTGTACGCATTCCTCCACAGTCCCTTCAGCATTTATTTTTTGAAACATTTTTGCTGATGGCCATTCTGACTGCTGTGAGCTGATAGGGTTTTGTAATTTGGGTTTGCATGTCTTTAAAAATTCCTAAAATATATCATTTTCCCACACCTTTTTCTTTCCTCTTCTTTAAAGGAAAAGCTGTGAGTACCACATAGCTCTTGAAATTGTCTTCTTGGAAGGTTGCCCTCTTTTGAAATTTTTGCTCCATTTTTGATCCCAGGATTTATTTGGAGGGCAGGTGTCATTTACAGAATTGCAAGTTGGTGAATATTTAGTGACCTTTAGCAGTGGGTTGAAAGCTGCTGTTGTGGGAAATGGCCACAAGGAGGCAGCATTTCTCCATTCCCAAATCTGAGTACTAGGGCAGCAGAGCCTTTCTGGAAGTCGTGTTCCTAGGTTGTAAATTAGAATGGAATGTGCCAGGAGAAACCCCCATAAGTTTAGGTCTCATTACTTCTTGTTTTTGTTAATTTTTTTAATCGGGGTAAGGACTAGAATATTGTTTGTCCTAGGGGTACACAATCTGGTTCATTTGTACATTATATATGTCTACTCTACAGATCCTCTTCCCATGTAAAATATTACAGAGTGTTCTGTAGACCTCCCTTGCTATATGGTCGGTCGTTTTGAAATATGTATATAATATGTATTTGGATATGTATAGTAACACTAATCTCATTTATCCATTCCCCCCACCTTTCCTTTTAGATGAGCATAGTTGGTTTTCTAAGTCTGTGAGTGTCTTTCTCTGTGGAAATATGTTCATTTGTGTCAGTGATTAGATAACGCCTCTAAGGGATATCATAGGATATAGGTCTTTTGCTTTCCGACTTACCTCATGTTTTGTGATTATCTCCAGGCTCATCTCTGGTGCCTCAAAGAGCAGTGTTTCATTGTTTTCCATGGCTAAGATTCCATTGTGTACATGGACTCCTTCTTCTTTATCCATTCACCTGTTGATGGACATTTTGGTTGCTTCCCATCTTGGCTATTTTGAATAAGGCTGCAGTGCAGCCTTTGCAGCCTGTGTCTTTTCGATCCTGGTCTTCTCAGGTGAGAGGCCCAGTGGTGTGCCTGTTGCATTGAGTGGTACCTCAATTTTCACTTTTCAACGCAGTTCCTTTTGGTACTCCTTACTGGCTGTTAACCACTTTACATCTCACCAGCACCTAGAGGTTACACAGTTCTCTACAACCCCGTCAGCATTTATTGTTGGTAGACTTTTTGCTGACGGTCAGTCGACAGGTGTGAGTTGAAACCTTTTGGTTGATTAGATTGCATGAGTCTAATAATTCCTGAGGTTGAGCTTTTACCCATTTTCCTGTTTTTTTGTTTAAAGAGAGTGAGGAATACTTACCTCTGCATACTATCTTCTTGAAACATTCGCCTGTTTTGAATTTCTTTTGTCCATTCCCCACCTGAGCACAATTTTTGACGGCAGGTGTCCTTTACAGCCCTGAGCCCTTGTGAATTTTAAGTGACCAGTAGCTGTGGGTTTAAAGCTGCTCTTGCGGGAAACGGCCACAAGGGGGCAGCATTTCTCCTTTACCAAATCTGGTCACTAGGGCAACAGAGCCTTAATGGAAGTCGTGTTCTAGGTTGTAAAGTACAATGGAATGTGCCGGGAAAAAGCCCTTTAAGTGTATGTGTCATTCCTTCTTGTTTGTATTTTTAACAAAATTTTTATTCTTTATCACAGCAAATTCGATTACAATGGTTTGTTTGGTCTAGGTGTGCAAGATGTGGTTCCTTCACACATATACATATATCTATTCTTCTTTGGAATCTTTTCCCGTGTAGGTTATGACACAATGTTGAGTAGTCTTCTCTTGGTATTCTGTAGGTCTTTGGTGATTATATATTTCACGTGTGTTTGTATATCTCTGTTCACCTCAATATGGTAATGTACCCAATCCTCACACCTTTCCATTTGGTGAACCTTAAGTTTTTCTACTGAATCTGTGATTGCCTTTCTCTGTGGAAGTATCTTCGTTTGTATCAATTTTTAGGTAACACCTCTATGTGGTATGATAGGATATGTGTCTTTCGCTTTCTCACTTACTCCAAGTTGCGTGATTACTTCTAGAGTCATCTATGGTGCTGCAAATGGCATTGTTTCATTTTATCGCTAGCTCATAATCCATCTGTACATGTAGCAGATCTTCTTTGTCCACCCATCTGTCGGTGGACTTTTTGGTGACTTCCATATCTTGGCTATGGTAATACTGTGCAATGCAGATTTGCCTGCCTCTTTCTTTCCAATTCTGTCTTCTTAGGTTATAGGTCCAGGAATAAGCCTCTGGATCGTACGGTAGCTCAATGTTTACCTTTTAATGGCACCTCCACTCTGCTCTCATGAGTGGCTCTCTCCAGGTTACATCCCACTTAAAGTGGAGGGTTTGCATTTCTCCACAGCACCTTCAGCATTTATTCTTTGTGGTTTTTACTGATGGTTATTCTGACTGGTGTGAGCTGATACGTCTTTGTGGCTGAATTTGCATGTGTCTCATGATCCATTAAAACTGAGCTTTAAGGCAGGTCCTTTTCATTTTTCAGGCTGTGAGTACCGCTTAGTTCTTCAAAGTGTTTTCTTAAAGTATGTATGTCATAATTTTAAAATTTTTTGGCCATTACCTCCCTGAAGACATTTTGCGGTGACCATTAGCACAGGCTTAAACCTGCGTTTGCAGGTAACGGCCAGAGGGTGGCGGTCTTTCTACGTTCCCCATGCTGGTACTAGGGCAACAGGCCTTCCGGCCAGTGGTGTTCCTCGGTTATAAATTAGAGTGGATTGTGCCTGAAGAAACCCACAAATGCTGATGTCTCCTTACTTATGTTTGTCTTTTAAATTTACCTTATATTTATTATTGGAGCAATATTACATTGTGTACATGGAACAGTTCTTCTTGGTGCGTTCCTCTGTTGATGGACATTTTCATTGCTTCCAAATGTTGGCTATGGTCAATATGGCTGGAGTGCAGGGTTGCCAGCCTGTGACGTTTTGATTCTCATTTTCTCAGGGGATAGGCCCAGCAGTGGGTATGACTGATTGACGGGTAGCTCAGTGTTTACCTTTTCAAGGCACTTCCATTTTGTTTTCATTAGTGGCTCTTACCACGTCCCCCTTAGGGCCGAGTGTACGCATTCCTCCACAGTCCCTTCAGCATTTATTTTTTGAAACATTTTTGCTGATGGCCATTCTGACTGCTGTGAGCTGATAGGGTTTTGTAATTTGGGTTTGCATGTCTTTAAAAATTCCTAAAATATATCATTTTCCCACACCTTTTCTTTCCTCTTTAAAGGAAAAGCTGTGAGTACCACATAGCTCTTGAAATTGTCTTCTTGGAAGGTTGCCCTCTTTTGAAATTTTTGCTCCATTTTTGATCCCAGGATTTATTTGGAGGCCAGGTGTCATTTACAGAATGGCAAGTTGGTGAATATTTAGTGACCTTTAGCAGTGGGTTGAAAGCTGCTGTTGTGGGAAATGGCCACAAGGAGGCAGCATTTCTCCATTCCCAAATCTGAGTACTAGGGCAGCAGAGCCTTTCTGGAAGTCGTGTTCCTAGGTTGTAAATTAGAATGGAATGTGCCAGGAGAAACCCCCATAAGTTTAGGTCTCATTACTTCTTGTTTTTGTTATTTTTTTTAATCGGGGTAAGGACTAGAATATTGTTTGTCCTAGGGGTACACAATCTGGTTCATTTGTACATTATATATGTCTACTCTACAGATCCTCTTCCCATGTAAAATATTACAGAGTGTTCTGTAGACCTCCCTTGCTATATGGTCGGTCGTTTTGAAATATGTATATAATATGTATTTGGATATGTATAGTAACACTAATCTCATTTATCCATTCCCCCCACCTTTCCTTTTAGATGAGCATAGTTGGTTTTCTAAGTCTGTGAGTGTCTTTCTCTGTGGAAATATGTTCATTTGTGTCAGTGATTAGATAACGCCTCTAAGGGATATCATAGGATATAGGTCTTTTGCTTTCCGACTTACCTCATGTTTTGTGATTATCTCCAGGCTCATCTCTGGTGCCTCAAAGAGCAGTGTTTCATTGTTTTCCATGGCTAAGATTCCATTGTGTACATGGACTCCTTCTTCTTTATCCATTCACCTGTTGATGGACATTTTGGTTGCTTCCCATCTTGGCTATTTTGAATAAGGCTGCAGTGCAGCATTTGCAGCCTGTGTCTTTTCGATCCTGGTCTTCTCAGGTGAGAGGCCCAGTGGTGTGCCTGCTGGATTGAATGGTACCTCAGTTTTCACTTTTCAACGCAGTTCCTTTCGGTGGTCATTATTGGCTGTTAACCACTTTCCATCCCACCAGCACCTAGAGGTTACACAGTTCTCTACAACCCCGTCAGCATTTATTGTTGGTAGACTTTTTGCTGACGGTCAGTCGACAGGTGTGAGTTGGAACCTTTTGGTTGATTAGATTGCATGAGTCTAATAATTCCTGAGGTTGAGCTTTTACCCATTTTCCTGTTTTTTTGTTTAAAGAGAGTGAGGAATACTTACCTCTGCATACTATCTTCTTGAAACATTCGCCTGTTCTGAATTTCTTTTGTCCATTCCCCACCTGAGCACAATTTTTGACGGCAGGTGTCCTTTACAGCCCTGAGCCCTTGTGAATTTTAAGTGACCAGTAGCTGTGGGTTTAAAGCTGCTCTTGCGGGAAACGGCCACAAGGGGGCAGCATTTCTCCTTTACCAAATCTGGTCACTAGGGCAACAGAGCCTTAATGGAAGTCGTGTTCTAGGTTGTAAATTACAATGGAATGTGCCGGGAAAAAGCCCTTTAAGTTTATGTGTCATTCCTTCTTGTTTGTATTTTTAACAAAATTTTTATTCTTTATCACAGCAAATTCGATTACAATGGTTTGTTTGGTCTAGGTGTGCAAGACGTGGTTCCTTCACACATATACATATATCTATTCTTCTTTGGAATCTTTTCCCGTGTAGGTTATGACACAATGTTGAGTAGTCTTCTCTTGGTATTCTGTAGGTCTTTGGTGATTATATATTTCACGTGTGTTTGTATATCTCTGTTCACCTCAATATGGTAATGTACCCAATCCTCACACGTTTCCATTTGGTGAACATTAAGTTTTTTACTGAATCTGTGATTGCCTTTCTCTGTGGAAGTATCTTCGTTTGTATCAATTTTTAGGTAACACCTCTATGTGGTATGATAGGATATGGGTCTTTCGTTTTCTCACTTACTCCAAGTTGCGTGATTACTTCTAGAGTCATCTATGGTGCTGCAAATGGCATTGCTTCATTTTATCGCTAGCTCATAATCCATCTGTACATGTAGCAGTTCTTCTTTGTCCACCCATCTGTCGGTGGACTTTTTGGTGACTTCCATATCTTGGCTATGGTAATACTGTGCAATGCAGATTTGCCTGCCTCTTTCTTTCCAATTCTGTCTTCTTAGGTTATAGGTCTAGGAATAAGCCTCTGGATCGTATGGTAGCTCAATGTTTACCTTTTAACGGCACCTCCACTCTGCTCTCATGAGTGGCTCTCTCCAGGTTACATCCCACTTAAAGTGGAGGGTTTGCATTTCTCCACAGCACCTTCAGCATTTATTCTTTGTGGTTTTTTACTGATGGTTATTCTGACTGGTGTGAGCTGATACGTCTTTGTGGCTGAATTTGCATGTGTCTCATGATCCATTAAAACTGAGCTTTAAGGCAGGTCCTTTTCATTTTTCAGGCTGTGAGTACCGCTTAGTTCTTCAAAGTGTTTTCTTAAAGTATGTATGTCATAATTTTAAAATTTTTTGGCCATTACCTCCCTGAAGACATTTTGCGGTGACCATTAGCACAGGCTTAAACCTGCGTTTGCAGGTAACGGCCAGAGGGTGGCGGTCTTTCTACGTTCCCCGTGCTGGTACTAGGGCAACAGGCCTTCCGGCCAGTGGTGTTCCTCGGTTATAAATTAGAGTGGAATGTGCCTGAAGAAACCCACAAATGCTGATGTCTCCTTACTTATGTTTGTCTTTTAAATTTACCTTATATTTATTATTGGAGCAATATTACATTGTGTACATGGAAGAGTTCTTCTTGGTGCGTTCCTCTGTTGATGGACATTTTCATTGCTTCCAAATGTTGGCTATGGTCAATATGGCTGGAGTGCAGGATTGCCAGCCTGTGACGTTTTGATTCTCATTTTCTCAGGGGATAGGCCCAGCAGTGGGTATGACTGATTGACGGGTAGCTCAGTGTTTACCTTTTCAAGGCACTTCCATTGTGTTTTCATTAGTGGCTCTTACCACGTCCCCCTTAGGGCCGAGTGTACGCATTCCTCCACAGTCCCTTCAGCATTTATTTTTTGAAACATTTTTGCTGATGGCCATTCTGACTGCTGTGAGCTGATAGGTTTTTGTAATTTGGGTTTGCATGTCTTTAAAAATTCCTAAAATATATCATTTTCCCACACCGTTTTCTTTCCTCTTCTTTAAAGGAAAAGCTGTGAGTACCACATAGCTCTTGAAATTGTCTTCTTGGAAGGTTGCCCTCTTTTGAAATTTTTGCTCCATTTTTGATCCCAGGATTTATTTGGAGGGCAGGTGTCATTTACAGAATGGCAAGTTGGTGAATATTTAGTGACCTTTAGCAGTGGGTTGAAAGCTGCTGTTGTGGGAAATGGCCACAAGGAGGCAGCATTTCTCCATTCCCAAATCTGAGTACTAGGGCAGCAGAGCCTTTCTGGAAGTCGTGTTCCTAGGTTGTAAATTAGAATGGAATGTGCCAGGAGAAACCCCCATAAGTTTAGGACTCATTACTTCTTGTTTTTGTTAATTTTTTTAATCGGGTAAGGACTAGAATATTGTTTGTCCTAGGGGTACACAATCTGGTTCATTTGTACATTATATATGTCTACTCTACAGATCCTCTTCCCATGTAAAATATTACAGAGTGTTCTGTAGACCTCCCTTGCTATATGGTCGGTCGTTTTGAAATATGTATATAATATGTATTTGGATATGTATAGTAACACTAATCTCATTTATCCATTCCCCCCACCTTTCCTTTTAGATGAGCATAGTTGGTTTTCTAAGTCTGTGAGTGTCTTTCTCTGTGGAAATATGTTCATTTGTGTCAGTGATTAGATAACGCCTCTAAGGGATATCATAGGATATAGGTCTTTTGCTTTCCGACTTACCTCATGTTTTGTGATTATCTCCAGGCTCATCTCTGGTGCCTCAAAGAGCAGTGTTTCATTGTTTTCCATGGCTAAGATTCCATTGTGTACATGGACTCCTTCTTCTTTATCCATTCACCTGTTGATGGACATTTTGGTTGCTTCCCATCTTGGCTATTTTGAATAAGGCTGCAGTGCAGCCTTTGCAGCCTGTGTCTTTTCGATCCTGGTCTTCTCAGGTGAGAGGCCCAGTGGTGTGCCTGCTGGATTGAATGGTACCTCAGTTTTCACTTTTCAACGCAGTTCCTTTCGGTGGTCATTATTGGCTGTTAACCACTTTCCATCCCACCAGCACCTAGAGGTTACACAGTTCTCTACAACCCCGTCAGCATTTATTGTTGGTAGACTTTTTGCTGACGGTCAGTCGACAGGTGTGAGTTGGAACCTTTTGGTTGATTAGATTGCATGAGTCTAATCATTCCTGAGGTTGAGCTTTTACCCATTTTCCTGTTTTTTTGTTTAAAGAGAGTGAGGAATACTTACCTCTGCATACTATCTTCTTGAAACATTCGCCTGTTTTGAATTTCTTTTGTCCATTCCTCACCTGAGCACAATTTTTGATGGCAGGTGTCCTTTACAGCCCTGAGCCCTTGTGAATTTTAAGTGACCAGTAGCTGTGGGTTTAAAGCTGCTCTTGCGGGAAACGGCCACAAGGGGGCAGCATTTCTCCTTTACCAAATCTGGTCACTAAGGCAACAGAGCCTTAATGGAAGTCGTGTTCTAGGTTGTAAAGTACAATGGAATGTGCCGGGAAAAAGCCCTTTAAGTGTATGTGTCATTCCTTCTTGTTTGTATTTTTAACAAAATTTTTATTCTTTATCACAGCAAATTCGATTACAATGGTTTGTTTGGTCTAGGTGTGCAAGACGTGGTTCCTTCACACATATACATATATCTATTCTTCTTTGGAATCTTTTCCCGTGTAGGTTATGACACAATGTTGAGTAGTCTTCTCTTGGTATTCTGTAGGTCTTTGGTGATTATATATTTCACGTGTGTTTGTATATCTCTGTTCACCTCAATATGGTAATGTACCCAATCCTCACACGTTTCCATTTGGTGAACATTAAGTTTTTGTACTGAATCTGTGATTGCCTTTCTCTGTGGAAGTATCTTCGTTTGTATCAATTTTTAGGTAACACCTCTATGTGGTATGATAGGATATGGGTCTTTCGTTTTCTCACTTACTCCAAGTTGCGTGATTACTTCTAGAGTCATCTATGGTGCTGCAAATGGCATTGCTTCATTTTATCGCTAGCTCATAATCCATCTGTACATGTAGCAGTTCTTCTTTGTCCACCCATCTGTCGGTGGACTTTTTGGTGAATTCCATATCTTGGCTATGGTAATACTGTGCAATGCAGATTTGCCTGCCTCTTTCTTTCCAATTCTGTCTTCTTAGGTTATAGGTCTAGGAATAAGCCTCTGGATCGTACGGTAGCTCAATGTTTACCTTTTAACGGCACCTCCACTCTGCTCTCATGAGTGGCTCTCTCCAGGTTACATCCCACTTAAAGTGGAGGGTTTGCATTTCTCCACAGCACCTTCAGCATTTATTCTTTGTGGTTTTTTACTGATGGTTATTCTGACTGGTGTGAGCTGATACGTCTTTGTGGCTGAATTTGCATGTGTCTCATGATCCATTAAAACTGAGCTTTAAGGCAGGTCCTTTTCATTTTTCAGGCTGTGAGTACCGCTTAGTTCTTCAAAGTGTTTTCTTAAAGTATGTATGTCATAATTTTAAAATTTTTTGGCCATTACCTCCCTGAAGACATTTTGCGGTGACCATTAGCACAGGCTTAAACCTGCGTTTGCAGGTAACGGCCAGAGGGTGGCGGTCTTTCTACGTTCCCCGTGCTGGTACTAGGGCAACAGGCCTTCCGGCCAGTGGTGTTCCTCGGTTATAAATTAGAGTGGAATGTGCCTGAAGAAACCCACAAATGCTGATGTCTCCTTACTTATGTTTGTCTTTTAAATTTACCTTATATTTATTATTGGAGCAATATTACATTGTGTACATGGAAGAGTTCTTCTTGGTGCGTTCCTCTGTTGATGGACATTTTCATTGCTTCCAAATGTTGGCTATGGTCAATATGGCTGGAGTGCAGGATTGCCAGCCTGTGACGTTTTGATTCTCATTTTCTCAGGGGATAGGCCCAGCAGTGGGTATGACTGATTGACGGGTAGCTCAGTGTTTACCTTTTCAAGGCACTTCCATTGTGTTTTCATTAGTGGCTCTTACCACGTCCCCCTTAGGGCCGAGTGTACGCATTCCTCCACAGTCCCTTCAGCATTTATTTTTTGAAACATTTTTGCTGATGGCCATTCTGACTGCTGTGAGCTGATAGGGTTTTGTAATTTGGGTTTGCATGTCTTTAAAAATTCCTAAAATATATCATTTTCCCACACCGTTTTCTTTCCTCTTCTTTAAAGGAAAAGCTGTGAGTACCACATAGCTCTTGAAATTGTCTTCTTGGAAGGTTGCCCTCTTTTGAAATTTTTGCTCCATTTTTGATCCCAGGATTTATTTGGAGGCCAGGTGTCATTTACAGAATGGCAAGTTGGTGAATATTTAGTGACCTTTAGCAGTGGGTTGAAAGCTGCTGTTGTGGGAAATGGCCACAAGGAGGCAGCATTTCTCCATTCCCAAATCTGAGTACTAGGGCAGCAGAGCCTTTCTGGAAGTCGTGTTCCTAGGTTGTAAATTAGAATGGAATGTGCCAGGAGAAACCCCCATAAGTTTAGGTCTCATTACTTCTTGTTTTTGTTAATTTTTTTAATCGGGGTAAGGACTAGAATATTGTTTGTCCTAGGGGTACACAATCTGGTTCATTTGTACATTATATATGTCTACTCTACAGATCCTCTTCCCATGTAAAATATTACAGAGTGTTCTGTAGACCTCCCTTGCTATATGGTCGGTCGTTTTGAAATATGTATATAATATGTATTTGGATATGTATAGTAACACTAATCTCATTTATCCATTCCCCCCACCTTTCCTTTTAGATGAGCATAGTTGGTTTTCTAAGTCTGTGAGTGTCTTTCTCTGTGGAAATATGTTCATTTGTGTCAGTGATTAGATAACGCCTCTAAGGGATATCATAGGATATAGGTCTTTTGCTTTCCGACTTACCTCATGTTTTGTGATTATCTCCAGGCTCATCTCTGGTGCCTCAAAGAGCAGTGTTTCATTGTTTTCCATGGCTAATATTCCATTGTGTACATGGACTCCTTCTTCTTTATCCATTCACCTGTTGATGGACATTTTGGTTGCTTCCCATCTTGGCTATTTTGAATAAGGCTGCAGTGCAGCCTTTGCAGCCTGTGTCTTTTCGATCCTGGTCTTCTCAGGTGAGAGGCCCAGTGGTGTGCCTGTTGCATTGAGTGGTACCTCAATTTTCACTTTTCAACGCAGTTCCTTTTGGTACTCCTTACTGGCTGTTAACCACTTTCCATCTCACCAGCACCTAGAGGTTACACAGTTCTCTACAACCCCGTCAGCATTTATTGTTGGTAGACTTTTTGCTGACGGTCAGTCGACAGGTGTGAGTTGGAACCTTTTGGTTGATTAGATTGCATGAGTCTAATCATTCCTGAGGTTGAGCTTTTACCCGTTTTCCTGTTTTTTTGTTTAAAGAGAGTGAGGAATACTTACCTCTGCATACTATCTTCTTGAAACATTCGCCTGTTTTGAATTTCTTTTGTCCATTCCCCACCTGAGCACAATTTTTGATGGCAGGTGTCCTTTACAGCCCTGAGCCCTTGTGAATTTTAAGTGACCAGTAGCTGTGGGTTTAAAGCTGCTCTTGCGGGAAACGGCCACAAGGGGGCAGCATTTCTCCTTTACCAAATCTGGTCACTAGGGCAACAGAGCCTTAATGGAAGTCGTGTTCTAGGTTGTAAAGTACAATGGAATGTGCCGGGAAAAAGCCCTTTAAGTGTATGTGTCATTCCTTCTTGTTTGTATTTTTAACAAAATTTTTATTCTTTATCACAGCAAATTCGATTACAATGGTTTGTTTGGTCTAGGTGTGCAAGACGTGGTTCCTTCACACATATACATATATCTATTCTTCTTTGGAATCTTTTCCCGTGTAGGTTATGACACAATGTTGAGTAGTCTTCTCTTGGTATTCTGTAGGTCTTTGGTGATTATATATTTCACGTGTGTTTGTATATCTCTGTTCACCTCAATATGGTAATGTACCCAATCCTCACACCTTTCCATTTGGTGAACCTTAAGTTTTTGTACTGAATCTGTGATTGCCTTTCTCTGTGGAAGTATCTTCGTTTGTATCAATTTTTAGGTAACACCTCTATGTGGTATGATAGGATATGGGTCTTTCGTTTTCTCACTTACTCCAAGTTGCGTGATTACTTCTAGAGTCATCTATGGTGCTGCAAATGGCATTGCTTCATTTTATCGCTAGCTCATAATCCATCTGTACATGTAGCAGTTCTTCTTTGTCCACCCATCTGTCGGTGGACTTTTTGGTGACTTCCATATCTTGGCTATGGTAATACTGTGCAATGCAGATTTGCCTGCCTCTTTCTTTCCAATTCTGTCTTCTTAGGTTATAGGTCCAGGAATAAGCCTCTGGATCGTACGGTAGCTCAATGTTTACCTTTTAACGGCACCTCCACTCTGGTCTCATGAGTGGCTCTCTCCAGGTTACATCCCACTTAAAGTGGAGGGTTTGCATTTCTCCACAGCACCTTCAGCATTTATTCTTTGTGGTTTTTTACTGATGGTTATTCTGACTGGTGTGAGCTGATACGTCTTTGTGGCTGAATTTGCATGTGTCTCATGATCCATTAAAACTGAGCTTTAAGGCAGGTCCTTTTCATTTTTCAGGCTGTGAGTACCGCTTAGTTCTTCAAAGTGTTTTCTTAAAGTATGTATGTCATAATTTTAAAATTTTTTGGCCATTACCTCCCTGAAGACATTTTGCGGTGACCATTAGCACAGGCTTAAACCTGCGTTTGCAGGTAACGGCCAGAGGGTGGCGGTCTTTCTACGTTCCCCGTGCTGGTACTAGGGCAACAGGCCTTCCGGCCAGTGGTGTTCCTCGGTTATAAATTAGAGTGGAATGTGCCTGAAGAAACCCACAAATGCTGATGTCTCCTTACTTATGTTTGTCTTTTAAATTTACCTTATATTTATTATTGGAGCAATATTACATTGTGTACATGGAAGAGTTCTTCTTGGTGCGTTCCTCTGTTGATGGACATTTTCATTGCTTCCAAATGTTGGCTATGGTCAATATGGCTGGAGTGCAGGATTGCCAGCCTGTGACGTTTTGATTCTCATTTTCTCAGGGGATAGGCCCAGCAGTGGGTATGACTGATTGACGGGTAGCTCAGTGTTTACCTTTTCAAGGCACTTCCATTGTGTTTTCATTAGTGGCTCTTACCACGTCCCCCTTAGGGCCGAGTGTACGCATTCCTCCACAGTCCCTTCAGCATTTATTTTTTGAAACATTTTTGCTGATGGCCATTCTGACTGCTGTGAGCTGATAGGTTTTTGTAATTTGGGTTTGCATGTCTTTAAAAATTCCTAAAATATATCATTTTCCCACACCGTTTTCTTTCCTCTTCTTTAAAGGAAAAGCTGTGAGTACCACATAGCTCTTGAAATTGTCTTCTTGGAAGGTTGCCCTCTTTTGAAATTTTTGCTCCATTTTTGATCCCAGGATTTATTTGGAGGGCAGGTGTCATTTACAGAATGGCAAGTTGGTGAATATTTAGTGACCTTTAGCAGTGGGTTGAAAGCTGCTGTTGTGGGAAATGGCCACAAGGAGGCAGCATTTCTCCATTCCCAAATCTGAGTACTAGGGCAGCAGAGCCTTTCTGGAAGTCGTGTTCCTAGGTTGTAAATTAGAATGGAATGTGCCAGGAGAAACCCCCATAAGTTTAGGTCTCATTACTTCTTGTTTTTGTTAATTTTTTTAATCGGGGTAAGGACTAGAATATTGTTTGTCCTAGGGGTACACAATCTGGTTCATTTGTACATTATATATGTCTACTCTACAGATCCTCTTCCCATGTAAAATATTACAGAGTGTTCTGTAGACCTCCCTTGCTATATGGTCGGTCGTTTTGAAATATGTATATAATATGTATTTGGATATGTATAGTAACACTAATCTCATTTATCCATTCCCCCCACCTTTCCTTTTAGATGAGCATAGTTGGTTTTCTAAGTCTGTGAGTGTCTTTCTCTGTGGAAATATGTTCATTTGTGTCAGTGATTAGATAACGCCTCTAAGGGATATCATAGGATATAGGTCTTTTGCTTTCCGACTTACCTCATGTTTTGTGATTATCTCCAGGCTCATCTCTGGTGCCTCAAAGAGCAGTGTTTCATTGTTTTCCATGGCTAATATTCCATTGTGTACATGGACTCCTTCTTCTTTATCCATTCACCTGTTGATGGACATTTTGGTTGCTTCCCATCTTGGCTATTTTGAATAAGGCTGCAGTGCAGCCTTTGCAGCCTGTGTCTTTTCGATCCTGGTCTTCTCAGGTGAGAGGCCCAGTGGTGTGCCTGTTGCATTGAGTGGTACCTCAATTTTCACTTTTCAACGCAGTTCCTTTTGGTACTCCTTACTGGCTGTTAACCACTTTACATCTCACCAGCACCTAGAGGTTACACAGTTCTCTACAACCCCGTCAGCATTTATTGTTGGTAGACTTTTTGCTGACGGTCAGTCGACAGGTGTGAGTTGGAACCTTTTGGTTGATTAGATTGCATGAGTCTAATCATTCCTGAGGTTGAGCTTTTACCCATTTTCCTGTTTTTTTGTTTAAAGAGAGTGAGGAATACTTACCTCTGCATACTATCTTCTTGAAACATTCGCCTGTTTTGAATTTCTTTTGTCCATTCCCCACCTGAGCACAATTTTTGATGGCAGGTGTCCTTTACAGCCCTGAGCCCTTGTGAATTTTAAGTGACCAGTAGCTGTGGGTTTAAAGCTGCTCTTGCGGGAAACGGCCACAAGGGGGCAGCATTTCTCCTTTACCAAATCTGGTCACTAGGGCAACAGAGCCTTAATGGAAGTCGTGTTCTAGGTTGTAAAGTACAATGGAATGTGCCGGGAAAAAGCCCTTTAAGTGTATGTGTCATTCCTTCTTGTTTGTATTTTTAACAAAATTTTTATTCTTTATCACAGCAAATTCGATTACAATGGTTTGTTTGGTCTAGGTGTGCAAGACGTGGTTCCTTCACACATATACATATATCTATTCTTCTTTGGAATCTTTTCCCGTGTAGGTTATGACACAATGTTGAGTAGTCTTCTCTTGGTATTCTGTAGGTCTTTGGTGATTATATATTTCACGTGTGTTTGTATATCTCTGTTCACCTCAATATGGTAATGTACCCAATCCTCACACGTTTCCATTTGGTGAACATTAAGTTTTTGTACTGAATCTGTGATTGCCTTTCTCTGTGGAAGTATCTTCGTTTGTATCAATTTTTAGGTAACACCTCTATGTGATATGATAGGATATGGGTCTTTCGTTTTCTCACTTACTCCAAGTTGCGTGATTACTTCTAGAGTCATCTATGGTGCTGCAAATGGCATTGCTTCATTTTATCGCTAGCTCATAATCCATCTGTACATGTAGCAGTTCTTCTTTGTCCACCCATCTGTCGGTGGACTTTTTGGTGACTTCCATATCTTGGCTATGGTAATACTGTGCAATGCAGATTTGCCTGCCTCTTTCTTTCCAATTCTGTCTTCTTAGGTTATAGGTCTAGGAATAAGCCTCTGGATCGTATGGTAGCTCAATGTTTACCTTTTAACGGCACCTCCACTCTGCTCTCATGAGTGGCTCTCTCCAGGTTACATCCCACTTAAAGTGGAGGGTTTGCATTTCTCCACAGCACCTTCAGCATTTATTCTTTGTGGTTTTTTACTGATGGTTATTCTGACTGGTGTGAGCTGATACGTCTTTGTGGCTGAATTTGCATGTGTCTCATGATCCATTAAAACTGAGCTTTAAGGCAGGTCCTTTTCATTTTTCAGGCTGTGAGTACCGCTTAGTTCTTCAAAGTGTTTTCTTAAAGTATGTATGTCATAATTTTAAAATTTTTTGGCCATTACCTCCCTGAAGACATTTTGCGGTGACCATTAGCACAGGCTTAAACCTGCGTTTGCAGGTAACGGCCAGAGGGTGGCGGTCTTTCTACGTTCCCCGTGCTGGTACTAGGGCAACAGGCCTTCCGGCCAGTGGTGTTCCTCGGTTATAAATTAGAGTGGAATGTGCCTGAAGAAACCCACAAATGCTGATGTCTCCTTACTTATGTTTGTCTTTTAAATTTACCTTATATTTATTATTGGAGCAATATTACATTGTGTACATGGAAGAGTTCTTCTTGGTGCGTTCCTCTGTTGATGGACATTTTCATTGCTTCCAAATGTTGGCTATGGTCAATATGGCTGGAGTGCAGGATTGCCAGCCTGTGACGTTTTGATTCTCATTTTCTCAGGGGATAGGCCCAGCAGTGGGTATGACTGATTGACGGGTAGCTCAGTGTTTACCTTTTCAAGGCACTTCCATTGTGTTTTCATTAGTGGCTCTTACCACGTCCCCCTTAGGGCCGAGTGTACGCATTCCTCCACAGTCCCTTCAGCATTTATTTTTTGAAACATTTTTGCTGATGGCCATTCTGACTGCTGTGAGCTGATAGGTTTTTGTAATTTGGGTTTGCATGTCTTTAAAAATTCCTAAAATATATCATTTTCCCACACCGTTTTCTTTCCTCTTCTTTAAAGGAAAAGCTGTGAGTACCACATAGCTCTTGAAATTGTCTTCTTGGAAGGTTGCCCTCTTTTGAAATTTTTGCTCCATTTTTGATCCCAGGATTTATTTGGAGGGCAGGTGTCATTTACAGAATGGCAAGTTGGTGAATATTTAGTGACCTTTAGCAGTGGGTTGAAAGCTGCTGTTGTGGGAAATGGCCACAAGGAGGCAGCATTTCTCCATTCCCAAATCTGAGTACTAGGGCAGCAGAGCCTTTCTGGAAGTCGTGTTCCTAGGTTGTAAATTAGAATGGAATGTGCCAGGAGAAACCCCCATAAGTTTAGGACTCATTACTTCTTGTTTTTGTTAATTTTTTTAATCGGGTAAGGACTAGAATATTGTTTGTCCTAGGGGTACACAATCTGGTTCATTTGTACATTATATATGTCTACTCTACAGATCCTCTTCCCATGTAAAATATTACAGAGTGTTCTGTAGACCTCCCTTGCTATATGGTCGGTCGTTTTGAAATATGTATATAATATGTATTTGGATATGTATAGTAACACTAATCTCATTTATCCATTCCCCCCACCTTTCCTTTTAGATGAGCATAGTTGGTTTTCTAAGTCTGTGAGTGTCTTTCTCTGTGGAAATATGTTCATTTGTGTCAGTGATTAGATAACGCCTCTAAGGGATATCATAGGATATAGGTCTTTTGCTTTCCGACTTACCTCATGTTTTGTGATTATCTCCAGGCTCATCTGTGGTGCCTCAAAGAGCAGTGTTTCATTGTTTTCCATGGCTAATATTCCATTGTGTACATGGACTCCTTCTTCTTTATCCATTCACCTGTTGATGGACATTTTGGTTGCTTCCCATCTTGGCTATTTTGAATAAGGCTGCAGTGCAGCCTTTGCAGCCTGTGTCTTTTCGATCCTGGTCTTCTCAGGTGAGAGGCCCAGTGGTGTGCCTGCTGGATTGAATGGTACCTCAGTTTTCACTTTTCAACGCAGTTCCTTTCGGTGGTCATTATTGGCTGTTAACCACTTTCCATCCCACCAGCACCTAGAGGTTACACAGTTCTCTACAACCCCGTCAGCATTTATTGTTGGTAGACTTTTTGCTGACGGTCAGTCGACAGGTGTGAGTTGGAACCTTTTGGTTGATTAGATTGCATGAGTCTAATCATTCCTGAGGTTGAGCTTTTACCCATTTTCCTGTTTTTTTGTTTAAAGAGAGTGAGGAATACTTACCTCTGCATACTATCTTCTTGAAACATTCGCCTGTTTTGAATTTCTTTTGTCCATTCCTCACCTGAGCACAATTTTTGATGGCAGGTGTCCTTTACAGCCCTGAGCCCTTGTGAATTTTAAGTGACCAGTAGCTGTGGGTTTAAAGCTGCTCTTGCGGGAAACGGCCACAAGGGGGCAGCATTTCTCCTTTACCAAATCTGGTCACTAAGGCAACAGAGCCTTAATGGAAGTCGTGTTCTAGGTTGTAAAGTACAATGGAATGTGCCGGGAAAAAGCCCTTTAAGTGTATGTGTCATTCCTTCTTGTTTGTATTTTTAACAAAATTTTTATTCTTTATCACAGCAAATTCGATTACAATGGTTTGTTTGGTCTAGGTGTGCAAGACGTGGTTCCTTCACACATATACATATATCTATTCTTCTTTGGAATCTTTTCCCGTGTAGGTTATGACACAATGTTGAGTAGTCTTCTCTTGGTATTCTGTAGGTCTTTGGTGATTATATATTTCACGTGTGTTTGTATATCTCTGTTCACCTCAATATGGTAATGTACCCAATCCTCACACGTTTCCATTTGGTGAACATTAAGTTTTTGTACTGAATCTGTGATTGCCTTTCTCTGTGGAAGTATCTTCGTTTGTATCAATTTTTAGGTAACACCTCTATGTGGTATGATAGGATATGGGTCTTTCGTTTTCTCACTTACTCCAAGTTGCGTGATTACTTCTAGAGTCATCTATGGTGCTGCAAATGGCATTGCTTCATTTTATCGCTAGCTCATAATCCATCTGTACATGTAGCAGTTCTTCTTTGTCCACCCATCTGTCGGTGGACTTTTTGGTGACTTCCATATCTTGGCTATGGTAATACTGTGCAATGCAGATTTGCCTGCCTCTTTCTTTCCAATTCTGTCTTCTTAGGTTATAGGTCTAGGAATAAGCCTCTGGATCGTACGGTAGCTCAATGTTTACCTTTTAACGGCACCTCCACTCTGCTCTCATGAGTGGCTCTCTCCAGGTTACATCCCACTTAAAGTGGAGGGTTTGCATTTCTCCACAGCACCTTCAGCATTTATTCTTTGTGGTTTTTTACTGATGGTTATTCTGACTGGTGTGAGCTGATACCTCTTTGTGGCTGAATTTGCATGTGTCTCATGATCCATTAAAACTGAGCTTTAAGGCAGGTCCTTTTCATTTTTCAGGCTGTGAGTACCGCTTAGTTCTTCAAAGTGTTTTCTTAAAGTATGTATGTCATAATTTTAAAATTTTTTGGCCATTACCTCCCTGAAGACATTTTGCGGTGACCATTAGCACAGGCTTAAACCTGCGTTTGCAGGTAACGGCCAGAGGGTGGCGGTCTTTCTACGTTCCCCGTGCTGGTACTAGGGCAACAGGCCTTCCGGCCAGTGGTGTTCCTCGGTTATAAATTAGAGTGGAATGTGCCTGAAGAAACCCACAAATGCTGATGTCTCCTTACTTATGTTTGTCTTTTAAATTTACCTTATATTTATTATTGGAGCAATATTACATTGTGTACATGGAAGAGTTCTTCTTGGTGCGTTCCTCTGTTGATGGACATTTTCATTGCTTCCAAATGTTGGCTATGGTCAATATGGCTGGAGTGCAGGATTGCCAGCCTGTGACGTTTTGATTCTCATTTTCTCAGGGGATAGGCCCAGCAGTGGGTATGACTGATTGACGGGTAGCTCAGTGTTTACCTTTTCAAGGCACTTCCATTGTGTTTTCATTAGTGGCTCTTACCACGTCCCCCTTAGGGCCGAGTGTACGCATTCCTCCACAGTCCCTTCAGCATTTATTTTTTGAAACATTTTTGCTGATGGCCATTCTGACTGCTGTGAGCTGATAGGGTTTTGTAATTTGGGTTTGCATGTCTTTAAAAATTCCTAAAATATATCATTTTCCCACACCGTTTTCTTTCCTCTTCTTTAAAGGAAAAGCTGTGAGTACCACATAGCTCTTGAAATTGTCTTCTTGGAAGGTTGCCCTCTTTTGAAATTTTTGCTCCATTTTTGATCCCAGGATTTATTTGGAGGGCAGGTGTCATTTACAGAATTGCAAGTTGGTGAATATTTAGTGACCTTTAGCAGTGGGTTGAAAGCTGCTGTTGTGGGAAATGGCCACAAGGAGGCAGCATTTCTCCATTCCCAAATCTGAGTACTAGGGCAGCAGAGCCTTTCTGGAAGTCGTGTTCCTAGGTTGTAAATTAGAATGGAATGTGCCAGGAGAAACCCCCATAAGTTTAGGTCTCATTACTTCTTGTTTTTGTTAATTTTTTTAATCGGGGTAAGGACTAGAATATTGTTTGTCCTAGGGGTACACAATCTGGTTCATTTGTACATTATATATGTCTACTCTACAGATCCTCTTCCCATGTAAAATATTACAGAGTGTTCTGTAGACCTCCCTTGCTATATGGTCGGTCGTTTTGAAATATGTATATAATATGTATTTGGATATGTATAGTAACACTAATCTCATTTATCCATTCCCCCCACCTTTCCTTTTAGATGAGCATAGTTGGTTTTCTAAGTCTGTGAGTGTCTTTCTCTGTGGAAATATGTTCATTTGTGTCAGTGATTAGATAACGCCTCTAAGGGATATCATAGGATATAGGTCTTTTGCTTTCCGAATTACCTCATGTTTTGTGATTATCTCCAGGCTCATCTCTGGTGCCTCAAAGAGCAGTGTTTCATTGTTTTCCATGGCTAATATTCCATTGTGTACATGGACTCCTTCTTCTTTATCCATTCACCTGTTGATGGACATTTTGGTTGCTTCCCATCTTGGCTATTTTGAATAAGGCTGCAGTGCAGCCTTTGCAGCCTGTGTCTTTTCGATCCTGGTCTTCTCAGGTGAGAGGCCCAGTGGTGTGCCTGCTGGATTGAATGGTACCTCAGTTTTCACTTTTCAACGCAGTTCCTTTCGGTGGTCATTATTGGCTGTTAACCACTTTCCATCCCACCAGCACCTAGAGGTTACACAGTTCTCTACAACCCCGTCAGCATTTATTGTTGGTAGACTTTTTGCTGACGGTCAGTCGACAGGTGTGAGTTGGAACCTTTTGGTTGATTAGATTGCATGAGTCTAATCATTCCTGAGGTTGAGCTTTTACCCATTTTCCTGTTTTTTTGTTTAAAGAGAGTGAGGAATACTTACCTCTGCATACTATCTTCTTGAAACATTCGCCTGTTTTGAATTTCTTTTGTCCATTCCCCACCTGAGCACAATTTTTGATGGCAGGTGTCCTTTACAGCCCTGAGCCCTTGTGAATTTTAAGTGACCAGTAGCTGTGGGTTTAAAGCTGCTCTTGCGGGAAACGGCCACAAGGGGGCAGCATTTCTCCTTTACCAAATCTGGTCACTAGGGCAACAGAGCCTTAATGGAAGTCGTGTTCTAGGTTGTAAATTACAATGGAATGTGCCGGGAAAAAGCCCTTTAAGTGTATGTGTCATTCCTTCTTGTTTGTATTTTTAACAAAATTTTTATTCTTTATCACAGCAAATTCGATTACAATGGTTTGTTTGGTCTAGGTGTGCAAGACGTGGTTCCTTCACACATATACATATATCTATTCTTCTTTGGAATCTTTTCCCGTGTAGGTTATGACACAATGTTGAGTAGTCTTCTCTTGGTATTCTGTAGGTCTTTGGTGATTATATATTTCACGTGTGTTTGTATATCTCTGTTCACCTCAATATGGTAATGTACCCAATCCTCACACCTTACCATTTGGTGAACCTTAAGTTTTTGTACTGAATCTGTGATTGCCTTTCTCTGTGGAAGTATCTTCGTTTGTATCAATTTTTAGGTAACACCTCTATGTGGTATGATAGGATATGGGTCTTTCGTTTTCTCACTTACTCCAAGTTGCGTGATTACTTCTAGAGTCATCTATGGTGCTGCAAATGGCATTGCTTCATTTTATCTCTAGCTCATAATCCATCTGTACATGTAGCAGTTCTTCTTTGTCCACCCATCTGTCGGTGGACTTTTTGGTGACTTCCATATCTTGGCTATGGTAATACTGTGCAATGCAGATTTGCCTGCCTCTTTCTTTCCAATTCTGTCTTCTTAGGTTATAGGTCCAGGAATAAGCCTCTGGATCGTACGGTAGCTCAATGTTTACCTTTTAACGGCACCTCCACTCTGCTCTCATGAGTGGCTCTCTCCAGGTTACATCCCACTTAAAGTGGAGGGTTTGCATTTCTCCACAGCACCTTCAGCATTTATTCTTTGTGGTTTTTTACTGATGGTTATTCTGACTGGTGTGAGCTGATACGTCTTTGTGGCTGAATTTGCATGTGTCTCATGATCCATTAAAACTGAGCTTTAAGGCAGGTCCTTTTCATTTTTCAGGCTGTGAGTACCGCTTAGTTCTTCAAAGTGTTTTCTTAAAGTATGTATGTCATAATTTTAAAATTTTTTGGCCATTACCTCCCTGAAGACATTTTGCGGTGACCATTAGCACAGGCTTAAACCTGCGTTTGCAGGTAACGGCCAGAGGGTGGCGGTCTTTCTACGTTCCCCATGCTGGTACTAGGGCAACAGGCCTTCCGGCCAGTGGTGTTCCTCGGTTATAAATTAGAGTGGAATGTGCCTGAATAAACCCACAAATGCTGATGTCTCCTTACTTATGTTTGTCTTTTAAATTTACCTTATATTTATTATTGGAGCAATATTACATTGTGTACATGGAACAGTTCTTCTTGGTGCGTTCCTCTGTTGATGGACATTTTCATTGCTTCCAAATGTTGGCTATGGTCAATATGGCTGGAGTGCAGGATTGCCAGCCTGTGACGTTTTGATTCTCATTTTCTCAGGGGATAGGCCCAGCAGCGGGTATGACTGATTGACGGGTAGCTCAGTGTTTACCTTTTCAAGGCACTTCCATTGTGTTTTCATTAGTGGCTCTTACCACGTCCCCCTTAGGGCCGAGTGTACGCATTCCTCCACAGTCCCTTCAGCATTTATTTTTTGAAACATTTTTGCTGATGGCCATTCTGACTGCTGTGAGCTGATAGGGTTTTGTAATTTGGGTTTGCATGTCTTTAAAAATTCCTAAAATATATCATTTGCCCACACCTTTTTCTTTCCTCTTTAAAGGAATAGCTGTGAGTACCACATAGCTCTTGAAATTGTCCTCTTGGAAGGTTGCCCTCTTTTGAAATTTTTGCTCCATTTTTGATCCCAGGATTTATTTGGAGGGCAGGTGTCATTTACAGAATTGCAAGTTGGTGAATATTTAGTGACCTTTAGCAGTGGGTGGAAAGCTGCTGTTGTGGGAAATGGCCACAAGGAGGCAGCATTTCTCCATTCCCAAATCTGAGTCCTAGGGCAGCAGACCCTTTCTGGAAGTCGTGTTCCTAGGTTGTAAACTAGAATGGAATGTGCCAGGAGAAACCCCCATAAGTTTAGGTCTCATTACTTCTTGTTTTTGTTAATTTTTTTAATCGGGGTAAGGACTAGAATATTGTTTGTCCTAGGGGTACACAATCTGGTTCATTTGTACATTATATATGTCTACTCTACAGATCCTCTTCCCATGTAAAATATTACAGAGTGTTCTGTAGACCTCCCTTGCTATATGGTCGGTCGTTTTGAAATATGTATATAATATGTATTTGGATATGTATAGTAACACTAATCTCATTTATCCATTCCCCCCACCTTTCCTTTTAGATGAGCATAGTTGGTTTTCTAAGTCTGTGAGTGTCTTTCTCTGTGGAAATATGTTCATTTGTGTCAGTGATTAGATAACGCCTCTAAGGGATATCATAGGATATAGGTCTTTTGCTTTCCGACTTACCTCATGTTTTGTGATTATCTCCAGGCTCATCTCTGGTGCCTCAAAGAGCAGTGTTTCATTGTTTTCCATGGCTAATATTCCATTGTGTACATGGACTCCTTCTTCTTTATCCATTCACCTGTTGATGGACATTTTGGTTGCTTCCCATCTTGGCTATTTTGAATAAGGCTGCAGTGCAGCATTTGCAGCCTGTGTCTTTTCGATCCTGGTCTTCTCAGGTGAGAGGCCCAGTGGTGTGCCTGCTGGATTGAATGGTACCTCAGTTTTCACTTTTCAACGCAGTTCCTTTCGGTAGTCATTATTGGCTGTTAACCACTTTCCTTCCCACCAGCACCTAGAGGTTACACAGTTCTCTACAACCCCGTCAGCATTTATTGTTGGTAGACTTTTTGCTGACGGTCAGTCGACAGGTGTGAGTTGAAACCTTTTGGTTGATTAGATTGCATGAGTCTAATAATTCCTGAGGTTGAGCTTTTACCCATTTTCCTGTTTTTTTGTTTAAAGAGAGTGAGGAATACTTACCTCTGCATACTATCTTCTTGAAACATTCGCCTGTTTTGAATTTCTTTTGTCCATTCCCCACCTGAGCACAATTTTTGACGGCAGGTGTCCTTTACAGCCCTGAGCCCTTGTGAATTTTAAGTGACCAGTAGCTGTGGGTTTAAAGCTGCTCTTGCGGGAAACGGCCACAAGGGGGCAGCATTTCTCCTTTACCAAATCTGGTCACTAGGGCAACAGAGCCTTAATGGAAGTCGTGTTCTAGGTTGTAAATTACAATGGAATGTGCCGGGAAAAAGCCCTTTAAGTGTATGTGTCATTCCTTCTTGTTTGTATTTTTAACAAAATTTTTATTCTTTATCACAGCAAATTCGATTACAATGGTTTGTTTGGTCTAGGTGTGCAAGACGTGGTTCCTTCACACATATACATATATCTATTCTTCTTTGGAATCTTTTCCCGTGTAGGTTATGACACAATGTTGAGTAGTCTTCTCTTGGTATTCTGTAGGTCTTTGGTGATTATATATTTCACGTGTGTTTGTATATCTCTGTTCACCTCAATATGGTAATGTACCCAATCCTCACACCTTTCCATTTGGTGAACCTTAAGTTTTTGTACTGAATCTGTGATTGCCTTTCTCTGTGGAAGTATCTTCGTTTGTATCAATTTTTAGGTAACACCTCTATGTGGTATGATAGGATATGGGTCTTTCGTTTTCTCACTTACTCCAAGTTGCGTGATTACTTCTAGAGTCATCTATGGTGCTGCAAATGGCATTGCTTCATTTTATCTCTAGCTCATAATCCATCTGTACATGTAGCAGTTCTTCTTTGTCCACCCATCTGTCGGTGGACTTTTTGGTGACTTCCATATCTTGGCTATGGTAATACTGTGCAATGCAGATTTGCCTGCCTCTTTCTTTCCAATTCTGTCTTCTTAGGTTATAGGTCCAGGAATAAGCCTCTGGATCGTACGGTAGCTCAATGTTTACCTTTTAACGGCACCTCCACTCTGCTCTCATGAGTGGCTCTCTCCAGGTTACATCCCACTTAAAGTGGAGGGTTTGCATTTCTCCACAGCACCTTCAGCATTTATTCTTTGTGGTTTTTTACTGATGGTTATTCTGACTGGTGTGAGCTGATACGTATTTGTGGCTGAATTTGCATGTGTCTCATGATCCATTAAAACTGAGCTTTAAGGCAGGTCCTTTTCATTTTTCAGGCTGTGAGTACCGCTTAGTTCTTCAAAGTGTTTTCTTAAAGTATGTATGTCATAATTTTAAAATTTTTTGGCCATTACCTCCCTGAAGACATTTTGCGGTGACCATTAGCACAGGCTTAAACCTGCGTTTGCAGGTAACGGCCAGAGGGTGGCAGTCTTTCTACGTTCCCCGTGCTGGTACTAGGGCAACAGGCCTTCCGGCCAGTGGTGTTCCTCGGTTATAAATTAGAGTGGAATGTGCCTGAATAAACCCACAAATGCTGATGTCTCCTTACTTATGTTTGTCTTTTAAATTTACCTTATATTTATTATTGGAGCAATATTACATTGTGTACATGGAACAGTTCTTCTTGGTGCGTTCCTCTGTTGATGGACATTTTCATTGCTTCCAAATGTTGGCTATGGTCAATATGGCTGCAGTGCAGGATTGCCAGCCTGTGACGTTTTGATTCTCATTTTCTCAGGGGATAGGCCCAGCAGTGGGTATGACTGATTGACGGGTAGCTCAGTGTTTACCTTTTCAAGGCACTTCCATTGTGTTTTCATTAGTGGCTCTTACCACGTCCCCCTTAGGGCCGAGTGTACGCATTCCTCCACAGTCCCTTCAGCATTTATTTTTTGAAACATTTTTGCTGATGGCCATTCTGACTGCTGTGAGCTGATAGGTTTTTGTAATTTGGGTTTGCATGTCTTTAAAAATTCCTAAAATATATCATTTTCCCACACCTTTTTCTTTCCTCTTCTTTAAAGGAAAAGCTGTGAGTACCACATAGCTCTTGAAATTGTCTTCTTGGAAGGTTGCCCTCTTTTGAAATTTTTGCTCCATTTTTGATCCCAGGATTTATTTGGAGGGCAGGTGTCATTTACAGAATGGCAAGTTGGTGAATATTTAGTGACCTTTAGCAGTGGGTGGAAAGCTGCTGTTGTGGGAAATGGCCACAAGGAGGCAGCATTTCTCCATTCCCAAATCTGAGTACTAGGGCAGCAGAGCCTTTCTGGAAGTCGTGTTCCTAGGTTGTAAATTAGAATGGAATGTGCCAGGAGAAACCCCCATAAGTTTAGGTCTCATTACTTCTTGTTTTTGTTAATTTTTTTAATCGGGGTAAGGACTAGAATATTGTTTGTCCTAGGGGTACACAATCTGGTTCATTTGTACATAATATATGTCTACTCTACAGATCCTCTTCCCATGTAAAATATTACAGAGTGTTCTGTAGACCTCCCTTGCTATATGGTCGGTCGTTTTGAAATATGTATATAATATGTATTTGGATATGTATAGTAACACTAATCTCATTTATCCATTCCCCCCACCTTTCCTTTTAGATGAGCATAGTTGGTTTTCTAAGTCTGTGAGTGTCTTTCTCTGTGGAAATATGTTCATTTGTGTCAGTGATTAGATAACGCCTCTAAGGGATATCATAGGATATAGGTCTTTTGCTTTCCGACTTACCTCATGTTTTGTGATTATCTCCAGGCTCATCTCTGGTGCCTCAAAGAGCAGTGTTTCATTGTTTTCCATGGCTAATATTCCATTGTGTACATGGACTCCTTCTTCTTTATCCATTCACCTGTTGATGGACATTTTGGTTGCTTCCCATCTTGGCTATTTTGAATAAGGCTGCAGTGCAGCCTTTGCAGCCTGTGTCTTTTCGATCCTGGTCTTCTCAGGTGAGAGGCCCAGTGGTGTGCCTGTTGCATTGAGTGGTACCTCAATTTTCACTTTTCAACGCAGTTCCTTTTGGTACTCCTTACTGGCTGTTAACCACTTTCCATCTCACCAGCACCTAGAGGTTACACAGTTCTCTACAACCCCGTCAGCATTTATTGTTGGTAGACTTTTTGCTGACGGTCAGTCGACAGGTGTGAGTTGGAACCTTTTGGTTGATTAGATTGCATGAGTCTAATCATTCCTGAGGTTGAGCTTTTACCCATTTTCCTGTTTTTTTGTTTAAAGAGAGTGAGGAATACTTACCTCTGCATACTATCTTCTTGAAACATTCGCCTGTTTTGAATTTCTTTTGTCCATTCCCCACCTGAGCACAATTTTTGACGGCAGGTGTCCTTTACAGCCCTGAGCCCTTGTGAATTTTAAGTGACCAGTAGCTGTGGGTTTAAAGCTGCTCTTGCGGGAAACGGCCACAAGGGGGCAGCATTTCTCCTTTACCAAATCTGGTCACTAGGGCAACAGAGCCTTAATGGAAGTCGTGTTCTAGGTTGTAAAGTACAATGGAATGTGCCGGGAAAAAGCCCTTTAAGTGTATGTGTCATTCCTTCTTGTTTGTATTTTTAACAAAATTTTTATTCTTTATCACAGCAAATTCGATTACAATGGTTTGTTTGGTCTAGGTGTGCAAGATGTGGTTCCTTCACACATATACATATATCTATTCTTCTTTGGAATCTTTTCCCGTGTAGGTTATGACACAATGTTGAGTAGTCTTCTCTTGGTATTCTGTAGGTCTTTGGTGATTATATATTTCACGTGTGTTTGTATATCTCTGTTCACCTCAATATGGTAATGTACCCAATCCTCACACCTTTCCATTTGGTGAACCTTAAGTTTTTGTACTGAATCTGTGATTGCCTTTCTCTGTGGAAGTATCTTCGTTTGTATCAATTTTTAGGTAACACCTCTAAGTGGTATGATAGGATATGTGTCTTTCGTTTTCTCACTTACTCCAAGTTGCGTGATTACTTCTAGAGTCATCTATGGTGCTGCAAATGGCATTGCTTCATTTTATCGCTAGCTCATAATCCATCTGTACATGTAGCAGTTCTTCTTTGTCCACCCATCTGTCGGTGGACTTTTTGGTGACTTCCATATCTTGGCTATGGTAATACTGTGCAATGCAGATTTGCCTGCCTCTTTCTTTCCAATTCTGTCTTCTTAGGTTATAGGTCCAGGAATAAGCCTCTGGATCGTACGGTAGCTCAATGTTTACCTTTTAACGGCACCTCCACTCTGCTCTCATGAGTGGCTCTCTCCAGGTTACATCCCACTTAAAGTGGAGGGTTTGCATTTCTCCACAGCACCTTCAGGATTTATTCTTTGTGGTTTTTTACTGATGGTTATTCTGACTGGTGTGAGGTGATACGTCTTTGTGGCTGAATTTGCATGTTTCTCATGATCCATTAAAACTGAGCTTTAAGGCAGGTCCTTTTCATTTTTCAGGCTGTGAGTACCGCTTAGTTCTTCAAAGTGTTTTCTTAAAGTATGTATGTCATAATTTTAAAATTTTTTCGCCATTACCTCCCTGAAGACATTTTGCGGTGACCATTAGCACAGGCTTAAACCTGCGTTTGCAGGTAACGGCCAGAGGGTGGCAGTCTTTCTACGTTCCCCATGCTGGTACTAGGGCAACAGGCCTTCCGGCCAGTGGTGTTCCTCGGTTATAAATTAGAGTGGATTGTGCATGAAGAAACCCACAAATGCTGATGTCTCCTTACTTATGTTTGTCTTTTAAATTTACCTTATATTTATTATTGGAGCAATATTACATTGCGTACATGGAAGAGTTCTTCTTGGTGCGTTCCTCTGTTGATGGACATTTTCATTGCTTCCAAATGTTGGCTATGGTCAATATGGCTGGAGTGCAGGATTGCCAGCCTGTGACGTTTTGATTCTCATTTTCTCAGGGGATAGGCCCAGCAGTGGGTATGACTGATTGACGGGTAGCTCAGTGTTTACCTTTTCAAGGCACTTCCATTGTGTTTTCATTAGTGGCTCTTACCACGTCCCCCTTAGGGCCGAGTGTACGCATTCCTCCACAGTCCCTTCAGCATTTATTTTTTGAAACATTTTTGCTGATGGCCATTCTGACTGCTGTGAGCTGATAGGTTTTTGTAATTTGGGTTTGCATGTCTTTAAAAATTCCTAAAATATATCATTTTCCCACACCGTTTTCTTTCCTCTTCTTTAAAGGAAAAGCTGTGAGTACCACATAGCTCTTGAAATTGTCCTCTTGGAAGGTTGCCCTCTTTTGAAATTTTTGCTCCATTTTTGATCCCAGGATTTATTTGGAGGGCAGGTGTCATTTACAGAATGGCAAGTTGGTGAATATTTAGTGACCTTTAGCAGTGGGTTGAAAGCTGCTGTTGTGGGAAATGGCCACAAGGAGGCAGCATTTCTCCATTCCCAAATCTGAGTACTAGGGCAGCAGAGCCTTTCTGGAAGTCGTGTTCCTAGGTTGTAAATTAGAATGGAATGTGCCAGGAGAAACCCCCATAAGTTTAGGTCTCATTACTTCTTGTTTTTGTTAATTTTTTTAATCGGGGTAAGGACTAGAATATTGTTTGTCCTAGGGGTACACAATCTGGTTCATTTGTACATTATATATGTCTACTCTACAGATCCTCTTCCCATGTAAAATATTACAGAGTGTTCTGTAGACCTCCCTTGCTATATGGTCGGTCGTTTTGAAATATGTATATAATATGTATTTGGATATGTATAGTAACACTAATCTCATTTATCCATTCCCCCCACCTTTCCTTTTAGATGAGCATAGTTGGTTTTCTAAGTCTGTGAGTGTCTTTCTCTGTGGAAATATGTTCATTTGTGTCAGTGATTAGATAACGCCTCTAAGGGATATCATAGGATATAGGTCTTTTGCTTTCCGACTTACCTCATGTTTTGTGATTATCTCCAGGCTCATCTCTGGTGCCTCAAAGAGCAGTGTTTCATTGTTTTCCATGGCTAATATTCCATTGTGTACATGGACTCCTTCTTCTTTATCCATTCACCTGTTGATGGACATTTTGGTTGCTTCCCATCTTGGCTATTTTGAATAAGGCTGCAGTGCAGCCTTTGCAGCCTGTGTCTTTTCGATCCTGGTCTTCTCAGGTGAGAGGCCCAGTGGTGTGCCTGTTGCATTGAGTGGTACCTCAATTTTCACTTTTCAACGCAGTTCCTTTTGGTACTCCTTACTGGCTGTTAACCACTTTCCATCTCACCAGCACCTAGAGGTTACACAGTTCTCTACAACCCCGTCAGCATTTATTGTTGGTAGACTTTTTGCTGACGGTCAGTCGACAGGTGTGAGTTGGAACCTTTTGGTTGATTAGATTGCATGAGTCTAATCATTCCTGAGGTTGAGCTTTTACCCATTTTCCTGTTTTTTTGTTTAAAGAGAGTGAGGAATACTTACCTCTGCATACTATCTTCTTGAAACATTCGCCTGTTTTGAATTTCTTTTGTCCATTCCCCACCTGAGCACAATTTTTGATGGCAGGTGTCCTTTACAGCCCTGAGCCCTTGTGAATTTTAAGTGACCAGTAGCTGTGGGTTTAAAGCTGCTCTTGCGGGAAACGGCCACAAGGGGGCAGCATTTCTCCTTTACCAAATCTGGTCACTAGGGCAACAGAGCCTTAATGGAAGTCGTGTTCTAGGTTGTAAAGTACAATGGAATGTGCCGGGAAAAAGCCCTTTAAGTGTATGTGTCATTCCTTCTTGTTTGTATTTTTAACAAAATTTTTATTCTTTATCACAGCAAATTCGATTACAATGGTTTGTTTGGTCTAGGTGTGCAAGACGTGGTTCCTTCACACATATACATATATCTATTCTTCTTTGGAATCTTTTCCCGTGTAGGTTATGACACAATGTTGAGTAGTCTTCTCTTGGTATTCTGTAGGTCTTTGGTGATTATATATTTCACGTGTGTTTGTATATCTCTGTTCACCTCAATATGGTAATGTACCCAATCCTCACACCTTTCCATTTGGTGAACCTTAAGTTTTTGTACTGAATCTGTGATTGCCTTTCTCTGTGGAAGTATCTTCGTTTGTATCAATTTTTAGGTAACACCTCTATGTGGTATGATAGGATATGGGTCTTTCGTTTTCTCACTTACTCCAAGTTGCGTGATTACTTCTAGAGTCATCTATGGTGCTGCAAATGGCATTGCTTCATTTTATCGCTAGCTCATAATCCATCTGTACATGTAGCAGTTCTTCTTTGTCCACCCATCTGTCGGTGGACTTTTTGGTGACTTCCATATCTTGGCTATGGTAATACTGTGCAATGCAGATTTGCCTGCCTCTTTCTTTCCAATTCTGTCTTCTTAGGTTATAGGTCCAGGAATAAGCCTCTGGATCGTACGGTAGCTCAATGTTTACCTTTTAACGGCACCTCCACTCTGCTCTCATGAGTGGCTCTCTCCAGGTTACATCCCACTTAAAGTGGAGGGTTTGCATTTCTCCACAGCACCTTCAGCATTTATTCTTTGTGGTTTTTTACTGATGGTTATTCTGACTGGTGTGAGCTGATACGTCTTTGTGGCTGAATTTGCATGTGTCTCATGATCCATTAAAACTGAGCTTTAAGGCAGGTCCTTTTCATTTTTCAGGCTGTGAGTACCGCTTAGTTCTTCAAAGTGTTTTCTTAAAGTATGTATGTCATAATTTTAAAATTTTTTGGCCATTACCTCCCTGAAGACATTTTGCGGTGACCATTAGCACAGGCTTAAACCTGCGTTTGCAGGTAACGGCCAGAGGGTGGCGGTCTTTCTACGTTCCCCGTGCTGGTACTAGGGCAACAGGCCTTCCGGCCAGTGGTGTTCCTCGGTTATAAATTAGAGTGGAATGTGCCTGAAGAAACCCACAAATGCTGATGTCTCCTTACTTATGTTTGTCTTTTAAATTTACCTTATATTTATTATTGGAGCAATATTACATTGTGTACATGGAAGAGTTCTTCTTGGTGCGTTCCTCTGTTGATGGACATTTTCATTGCTTCCAAATGTTGGCTATGGTCAATATGGCTGGAGTGCAGGATTGCCAGCCTGTGACGTTTTGATTCTCATTTTCTCAGGGGATAGGCCCAGCAGTGGGTATGACTGATTGACGGGTAGCTCAGTGTTTACCTTTTCAAGGCACTTCCATTGTGTTTTCATTAGTGGCTCTTACCACGTCCCCCTTAGGGCCGAGTGTACGCATTCCTCCACAGTCCCTTCAGCATTTATTTTTTGAAACATTTTTGCTGATGGCCATTCTGACTGCTGTGAGCTGATAGGTTTTTGTAATTTGGGTTTGCATGTCTTTAAAAATTCCTAAAATATATCATTTTCCCACACCGTTTTCTTTCCTCTTCTTTAAAGGAAAAGCTGTGAGTACCACATAGCTCTTGAAATTGTCTTCTTGGAAGGTTGCCCTCTTTTGAAATTTTTGCTCCATTTTTGATCCCAGGATTTATTTGGAGGGCAGGTGTCATTTACAGAATGGCAAGTTGGTGAATATTTAGTGACCTTTAGCAGTGGGTTGAAAGCTGCTGTTGTGGGAAATGGCCACAAGGAGGCAGCATTTCTCCATTCCCAAATCTGAGTACTAGGGCAGCAGAGCCTTTCTGGAAGTCGTGTTCCTAGGTTGTAAATTAGAATGGAATGTGCCAGGAGAAACCCCCATAAGTTTAGGTCTCATTACTTCTTGTTTTTGTTAATTTTTTTAATCGGGGTAAGGACTAGAATATTGTTTGTCCTAGGGGTACACAATCTGGTTCATTTGTACATTATATATGTCTACTCTACAGATCCTCTTCCCATGTAAAATATTACAGAGTGTTCTGTAGACCTCCCTTGCTATATGGTCGGTCGTTTTGAAATATGTATATAATATGTATTTGGATATGTATAGTAACACTAATCTCATTTATCCATTCCCCCCACCTTTCCTTTTAGATGAGCATAGTTGGTTTTCTAAGTCTGTGAGTGTCTTTCTCTGTGGAAATATGTTCATTTGTGTCAGTGATTAGATAACGCCTCTAAGGGATATCATAGGATATAGGTCTTTTGCTTTCCGACTTACCTCATGTTTTGTGATTATCTCCAGGCTCATCTCTGGTGCCTCAAAGAGCAGTGTTTCATTGTTTTCCATGGCTAATATTCCATTGTGTACATGGACTCCTTCTTCTTTATCCATTCACCTGTTGATGGACATTTTGGTTGCTTCCCATCTTGGCTATTTTGAATAAGGCTGCAGTGCAGCATTTGCAGCCTGTGTCTTTTCGATCCTGGTCTTCTCAGGTGAGAGGCCCAGTGGTGTGCCTGCTGGATTGAATGGTACCTCAGTTTTCACTTTTCAACGCAGTTCCTTTCGGTAGTCATTATTGGCTGTTAACCACTTTCCTTCCCACCAGCACCTAGAGGTTACACAGTTCTCTACAACCCCGTCAGCATTTATTGTTGGTAGACTTTTTGCTGACGGTCAGTCGACAGGTGTGAGTTGAAACCTTTTGGTTGATTAGATTGCATGAGTCTAATAATTCCTGAGGTTGAGCTTTTACCCATTTTCCTGTTTTTTTGTTTAAAGAGAGTGAGGAATACTTACCTCTGCATACTATCTTCTTGAAACATTCGCCTGTTTTGAATTTCTTTTGTCCATTCCCCACCTGAGCACAATTTTTGACGGCAGGTGTCCTTTACAGCCCTGAGCCCTTGTGAATTTTAAGTGACCAGTAGCTGTGGGTTTAAAGCTGCTCTTGCGGGAAACGGCCACAAGGGGGCAGCATTTCTCCTTTACCAAATCTGGTCACTAGGGCAACAGAGCCTTAATGGAAGTCGTGTTCTAGGTTGTAAATTACAATGGAATGTGCCGGGAAAAAGCCCTTTAAGTGTATGTGTCATTCCTTCTTGTTTGTATTTTTAACAAAATTTTTATTCTTTATCACAGCAAATTCGATTACAATGGTTTGTTTGGTCTAGGTGTGCAAGACGTGGTTCCTTCACACATATACATATATCTATTCTTCTTTGGAATCTTTTCCCGTGTAGGTTATGACACAATGTTGAGTAGTCTTCTCTTGGTATTCTGTAGGTCTTTGGTGATTATATATTTCACGTGTGTTTGTATATCTCTGTTCACCTCAATATGGTAATGTACCCAATCCTCACACCTTTCCATTTGGTGAACCTTAAGTTTTTGTACTGAATCTGTGATTGCCTTTCTCTGTGGAAGTATCTTCGTTTGTATCAATTTTTAGGTAACACCTCTATGTGGTATGATAGGATATGGGTCTTTCGTTTTCTCACTTACTCCAAGTTGCGTGATTACTTCTAGAGTCATCTATGGTGCTGCAAATGGCATTGCTTCATTTTATCTCTAGCTCATAATCCATCTGTACATGTAGCAGTTCTTCTTTGTCCACCCATCTGTCGGTGGACTTTTTGGTGACTTCCATATCTTGGCTATGGTAATACTGTGCAATGCAGATTTGCCTGCCTCTTTCTTTCCAATTCTGTCTTCTTAGGTTATAGGTCCAGGAATAAGCCTCTGGATCGTACGGTAGCTCAATGTTTACCTTTTAACGGCACCTCCACTCTGCTCTCATGAGTGGCTCTCTCCAGGTTACATCCCACTTAAAGTGGAGGGTTTGCATTTCTCCACAGCACCTTCAGCATTTATTCTTTGTGGTTTTTTACTGATGGTTATTCTGACTGGTGTGAGCTGATACGTCTTTGTGGCTGAATTTGCATGTGTCTCATGATCCATTAAAACTGAGCTTTAAGGCAGGTCCTTTTCATTTTTCAGGCTGTGAGTACCGCTTAGTTCTTCAAAGTGTTTTCTTAAAGTATGTATGTCATAATTTTAAAATTTTTTGGCCATTACCTCCCTGAAGACATTTTGCGGTGACCATTAGCACAGGCTTAAACCTGCGTTTGCAGGTAACGGCCAGAGGGTGGCAGTCTTTCTACGTTCCCCGTGCTGGTACTAGGGCAACAGGCCTTCCGGCCAGTGGTGTTCCTCGGTTATAAATTAGAGTGGAATGTGCCTGAAGAAACCCACAAATGCTGATGTCTCCTTACTTATGTTTGTCTTTTAAATTTACCTTATATTTATTATTGGAGCAATATTACATTGTGTACATGGAAGAGTTCTTCTTGGTGCGTTCCTCTGTTGATGGACATTTTCATTGCTTCCAAATGTTGGCTATGGTCAATATGGCTGGAGTGCAGGATTGCCAGCCTGTGACGTTTTGATTCTCATTTTCTCAGGGGATAGGCCCAGCAGTGGGTATGACTGATTGACGGGTAGCTCAGTGTTTACCTTTTCAAGGCACTTCCATTGTGTTTTCATTAGTGGCTCTTACCACGTCCCCCTTAGGGCCGAGTGTACGCATTCCTCCACAGTCCCTTCAGCATTTATTTTTTGAAACATTTTTGCTGATGGCCATTCTGACTGCTGTGAGCTGATAGGTTTTCGTAATTTGGGTTTGCATGTCTTTAAAAATTCCTAAAATATATCATTTTCCCACACCGTTTTCTTTCCTCTTCTTTAAAGGAAAAGCTGTGAGTACCACATAGCTCTTGAAATTGTCTTCTTGGAAGGTTGCCCTCTTTTGAAATTTTTGCTCCATTTTTGATCCCAGGATTTATTTGGAGGGCAGGTGTCATTTACAGAATGGCAAGTTGGTGAATATTTAGTGACCTTTAGCAGTGGGTTGAAAGCTGCTGTTGTGGGAAATGGCCACAAGGAGGCAGCATTTCTCCATTCCCAAATCTGAGTACTAGGGCAGCAGAGCCTTTCTGGAAGTCGTGTTCCTAGGTTGTAAATTAGAATGGAATGTGCCAGGAGAAACCCCCATAAGTTTAGGTCTCATTACTTCTTGTTTTTGTTAATTTTTTTAATCGGGGTAAGGACTAGAATATTGTTTGTCCTAGGGGTACACAATCTGGTTCATTTGTACATTATATATGTCTACTCTACAGATCCTCTTCCCATGTAAAATATTACAGAGTGTTCTGTAGACCTCCCTTGCTATATGGTCGGTCGTTTTGAAATATGTATATAATATGTATTTGGATATGTATAGTAACACTAATCTCATTTATCCATTCCCCCCACCTTTCTTTTTAGATGAGCATAGTTGGTTTTCTAAGTCTGTGAGTGTGTTTCTCTGTGGAAATATGTTCATTTGTGTCAGTGATTAGATAACGCCTCTAAGGGATATCATAGGATATAGGTCTTTTGCTTTCCGAATTACCTCATGTTTTGTGATTATCTCCAGGCTCATCTCTGGTGCCTCAAAGAGCAGTGTTTCATTGTTTTCCATGGCTAATATTCCATTGTGTACATGGACTCCTTCTTCTTTATCCATTCACCTGTTGATGGACATTTTGGTTGCTTCCCATCTTGGCTATTTTGAATAAGGCTGCAGTGCAGCCTTTGCAGCCTGTGTCTTTTCGATCCTGGTCTTCTCAGGTGAGAGGCCCAGTGGTGTGCCTGCTGGATTGAATGGTACCTCAGTTTTCACTTTTCAACGCAGTTCCTTTCGGTGGTCATTATTGGCTGTTAACCACTTTCCATCCCACCAGCACCTAGAGGTTACACAGTTCTCTACAACCCCGTCAGCATTTATTGTTGGTAGACTTTTTGCTGACGGTCAGTCGACAGGTGTGAGTTGGAACCTTTTGGTTGATTAGATTGCATGAGTCTAATCATTCCTAAGGTTGAGCTTTTACCCATTTTCCTGTTTTTTTGTTTAAAGAGAGTGAGGAATACTTACCTCTGCATACTATCTTCTTGAAACATTCGCCTGTTTTGAATTTCTTTTGTCCATTCCCCACCTGAGCACAATTTTTGATGGCAGGTGTCCTTTACAGCCCTGAGCCCTTGTGAATTTTAAGTGACCAGTAGCTGTGGGTTTAAAGCTGCTCTTGCGGGAAACGGCCACAAGGGGGCAGCATTTCTCCTTTACCAAATCTGGTCACTAGGGCAACAGAGCCTTAATGGAAGTCGTGTTCTAGGTTGTAAAGTACAATGGAATGTGCCGGGAAAAAGCCCTTTAAGTGTATGTGTCATTCCTTCTTGTTTGTATTTTTAACAAAATTTTTATTCTTTATCACAGCAAATTCGATTACAATGGTTTGTTTGGTCTAGGTGTGCAAGACGTGGTTCCTTCACACATATACATATATCTATTCTTCTTTGGAATCTTTTCCCGTGTAGGTTATGACACAATGTTGAGTAGTCTTCTCTTGGTATTCTGTAGGTCTTTGGTGATTATATATTTCACGTGTGTTTGTATATCTCTGTTCACCTCAATATGGTAATGTACCCAATCCTCACACCTTACCATTTGGTGAACCTTAAGTTTTTGTACTGAATCTGTGATTGCCTTTCTCTGTGGAAGTATCTTCGTTTGTATCAATTTTTAGGTAACACCTCTATGTGGTATGATAGGATATGGGTCTTTCGTTTTCTCACTTACTCCAAGTTGCGTGATTACTTCTAGAGTCATCTATGGTGCTGCAAATGGCATTGCTTCATTTTATCGCTAGCTCATAATCCATCTGTACATGTAGCAGTTCTTCTTTGTCCACCCATCTGTCGGTGGACTTTTTGGTGACTTCCATATCTTGGCTATGGTAATACTGTGCAATGCAGATTTGCCTGCCTCTTTCTTTCCAATTCTGTCTTCTTAGGTTATAGGTCCAGGAATAAGCCTCTGGATCGTACGGTAGCTCAATGTTTACCTTTTAACGGCACCTCCACTCTGCTCTCATGAGTGGCTCTCTCCAGGTTACATCCCACTTAAAGTGGAGGGTTTGCATTTCTCCACAGCACCTTCAGCATTTATTCTTTGTGGTTTTTTACTGATGGTTATTCTGACTGGTGTGAGCTGATACGTCTTTGTGGCTGAATTTGCATGTGTCTCATGATCCATTAAAACTGAGCTTTAAGGCAGGTCCTTTTCATTTTTCAGGCTGTGAGTACCGCTTAGTTCTTCAAAGTGTTTTCTTAAAGTATGTATGTCATAATTTTAAAATTTTTTGGCCATTACCTCCCTGAAGACATTTTGCGGTGACCATTAGCACAGGCTTAAACCTGCGTTTGCAGGTAACGGCCAGAGGGTGGCGGTCTTTCTACGTTCCCCATGCTGGTACTAGGGCAACAGGCCTTCCGGCCAGTGGTGTTCCTCGGTTATAAATTAGAGTGGAATGTGCCTGAATAAACCCACAAATGCTGATGTCTCCTTACTTATGTTTGTCTTTTAAATTTACCTTATATTTATTATTGGAGCAATATTACATTGTGTACATGGAACAGTTCTTCTTGGTGCGTTCCTCTGTTGAAGGACATTTTCATTGCTTCCAAATGTTGGCTATGGTCAATATGGCTGGAGTGCAGGATTGCCAGCCTGTGACGTTTTGATTCTCATTTTCTCAGGGGATAGGCCCAGCAGCGGGTATGACTGATTGACGGGTAGCTCAGTGTTTACCTTTTCAAGGCACTTCCATTGTGTTTTCATTAGTGGCTCTTACCACGTCCCCCTTAGGGCCGAGTGTACGCATTCCTCCACAGTCCCTTCAGCATTTATTTTTTGAAACATTTTTGCTGATGGCCATTCTGACTGCTGTGAGCTGATAGGGTTTTGTAATTTGGGTTTGCATGTCTTTAAAAATTCCTAAAATATATCATTTGCCCACACCTTTTTCTTTCCTCTTTAAAGGAAAAGCTGTGAGTACCACATAGCTCTTGAAATTGTCCTCTTGGAAGGTTGCCCTCTTTTGAAATTTTTGCTCCATTTTTGATCCCAGGATTTATTTGGAGGGCAGGTGTCATTTACAGAATTGCAAGTTGGTGAATATTTAGTGACCTTTAGCAGTGGGTGGAAAGCTGCTGTTGTGGGAAATGGCCACAAGGAGGCAGCATTTCTCCATTCCCAAATCTGAGTACTAGGGCAGCAGACCCTTTCTGGAAGTCGTGTTCCTAGGTTGTAAACTAGAATGGAATGTGCCAGGAGAAACCCCCATAAGTTTAGGTCTCATTACTTCTTGTTTTTGTTAATTTTTTTAATCGGGGTAAGGACTAGAATATTGTTTGTCCTAGGGGTACACAATCTGGTTCATTTGTACATTATATATGTCTACTCTACAGATCCTCTTCCCATGTAAAATATTACAGAGTGTTCTGTAGACCTCCCTTGCTATATGGTCTGTCGTTTTGAAATATGTATATAATATGTATTTGGATATGTATAGTAACACTAATCTCATTTATCCATTCCCCCCACCTTTCCTTTTAGATGAGCATAGTTGGTTTTCTAAGTCTGTGAGTGTCTTTCTCTGTGGAAATATGTTCATTTGTGTCAGTGATTAGATAACGCCTCTAAGGGATATCATAGGATATAGGTCTTTTGCTTTCCGACTTACCTCATGTTTTGTGATTATCTCCAGGCTCATCTCTGGTGCCTCAAAGAGCAGTGTTTCATTGTTTTCCATGGCTAATATTCCATTGTGTACATGGACTCCTTCTTCTTTATCCATTCACCTGTTGATGGACATTTTGGTTGCTTCCCATCTTGGCTATTTTGAATAAGGCTGCAGTGCAGCATTTGCAGCCTGTGTCTTTTCGATCCTGGTCTTCTCAGGTGAGAGGCCCAGTGGTGTGCCTGCTGGATTGAATGGTACCTCAGTTTTCACTTTTCAACGCAGTTCCTTTCGGTAGTCATTATTGGCTGTTAACCACTTTCCTTCCCACCAGCACCTAGAGGTTACACAGTTCTCTACAACCCCGTCAGCATTTATTGTTGGTAGACTTTTTGCTGACGGTCAGTCGACAGGTGTGAGTTGAAACCTTTTGGTTGATTAGATTGCATGAGTCTAATAATTCCTGAGGTTGAGCTTTTACCCATTTTCCTGTTTTTTTGTTTAAAGAGAGTGAGGAATACTTACCTCTGCATACTATCTTCTTGAAACATTCGCCTGTTTTGAATTTCTTTTGTCCATTCCCCACCTGAGCACAATTTTTGACGGCAGGTGTCCTTTACAGCCCTGAGCCCTTGTGAATTTTAAGTGACCAGTAGCTGTGGGTTTAAAGCTGCTCTTGCGGGAAACGGCCACAAGGGGGCAGCATTTCTCCTTTACCAAATCTGGTCACTAGGGCAACAGAGCCTTAATGGAAGTCGTGTTCTAGGTTGTAAAGTACAATGGAATGTGCCGGGAAAAAGCCCTTTAAGTGTATGTGTCATTCCTTCTTGTTTGTATTTTTAACAAAATTTTTATTCTTTATCACAGCAAATTCGATTACAATGGTTTGTTTGGTCTAGGTGTGCAAGACGTGGTTCCTTCACACATATACATATATCTATTCTTCTTTGGAATCTTTTCCCGTGTAGGTTATGACACAATGTTGAGTAGTCTTCTCTTGGTATTCTGTAGGTCTTTGGTGATTATATATTTCACGTGTGTTTGTATATCTCTGTTCACCTCAATATGGTAATGTACCCAATCCTCACACCTTTCCATTTGGTGAACCTTAAGTTTTTGTACTGAATCTGTGATTGCCTTTCTCTGTGGAAGTATCTTCGTTTGTATCAATTTTTAGGTAACACCTCTATGTGGTATGATAGGATATGGGTCTTTCGTTTTCTCACTTACTCCAAGTTGCGTGATTACTTCTAGAGTCATCTATGGTGCTGCAAATGGCATTGCTTCATTTTATCTCTAGCTCATAATCCATCTGTACATGTAGCAGTTCTTCTTTGTCCACCCATCTGTCGGTGGACATTTTGGTGACTTCCATATCTTGGCTATGGTAATACTGTGCAATGCAGATTTGCCTGCCTCTTTCTTTCCAATTCTGTCTTCTTAGGTTATAGGTCCAGGAATAAGCCTCTGGATCGTACGGTAGCTCAATGTTTACCTTTTAACGGCACCTCCACTCTGCTCTCATGAGTGGCTCTCTCCAGGTTACATCCCACTTAAAGTGGAGGGTTTGCATTTCTCCACAGCACCTTCAGCATTTATTCTTTGTGGTTTTTTACTGATGGTTATTCTGACTGGTGTGAGCTGATACGTCTTTGTGGCTGAATTTGCATGTGTCTCATGATCCATTAAAACTGAGCTTTAAGGCAGGTCCTTTTCATTTTTCAGGCTGTGAGTACCGCTTAGTTCTTCAAAGTGTTTTCTTAAAGTATGTATGTCATAATTTTAAAATTTTTTGGCCATTACCTCCCTGAAGACATTTTGCGGTGACCATTAGCACAGGCTTAAACCTGCGTTTGCAGGTAACGGCCAGAGGGTGGCAGTCTTTCTACGTTCCCCGTGCTGGTACTAGGGCAACAGGCCTTCCGGCCAGTGGTGTTCCTCGGTTATAAATTAGAGTGGAATGTGCCTGAATAAACCCACAAATGCTGATGTCTCCTTACTTATGTTTGTCTTTTAAATTTACCTTATATTTATTATTGGAGCAATATTACATTGTGTACATGGAACAGTTCTTCTTGGTGCGTTCCTCTGTTGATGGACATTTTCATTGCTTCCAAATGTTGGCTATGGTCAATATGGCTGCAGTGCAGGATTGCCAGCCTGTGACGTTTTGATTCTCATTTTCTCAGGGGATAGGCCCAGCAGTGGGTATGACTGATTGACGGGTAGCTCAGTGTTTACCTTTTCAAGGCACTTCCATTGTGTTTTCATTAGTGGCTCTTACCACGTCCCCCTTAGGGCCGAGTGTACGCATTCCTCCACAGTCCCTTCAGCATTTATTTTTTGAAACATTTTTGCTGATGGCCATTCTGACTGCTGTGAGCTGATAGGTTTTTGTAATTTGGGTTTGCATGTCTTTAAAAATTCCTAAAATATATCATTTTCCCACACCTTTTTCTTTCCTCTTCTTTAAAGGAAAAGCTGTGAGTACCACATAGCTCTTGAAATTGTCTTCTTGGAAGGTTGCCCTCTTTTGAAATTTTTGCTCCATTTTTGATCCCAGGATTTATTTGGAGGGCAGGTGTCATTTACAGAATGGCAAGTTGGTGAATATTTAGTGACCTTTAGCAGTGGGTGGAAAGCTGCTGTTGTGGGAAATGGCCACAAGGAGGCAGCATTTCTCCATTCCCAAATCTGAGTACTAGGGCAGCAGAGCCTTTCTGGAAGTCGTGTTCCTAGGTTGTAAATTAGAATGGAATGTGCCAGGAGAAACCCCCATAAGTTTAGGTCTCATTACTTCTTGTTTTTGTTAATTTTTTTAATCGGGGTAAGGACTAGAATATTGTTTGTCCTAGGGGTACACAATCTGGTTCATTTGTACATTATATATGTCTACTCTACAGATCCTCTTCCCATGTAAAATATTACAGAGTGTTCTGTAGACCTCCCTTGCTATATGGTCGGTCGTTTTGAAATATGTATATAATATGTATTTGGATATGTATAGTAACACTAATCTCATTTATCCATTCCCCCCACCTTTCCTTTTAGATGAGCATAGTTGGTTTTCTAAGTCTGTGAGTGTCTTTCTCTGTGGAAATATGTTCATTTGTGTCAGTGATTAGATAACGCCTCTAAGGGATATCATAGGATATAGGTCTTTTGCTTTCCGACTTACCTCATGTTTTGTGATTATCTCCAGGCTCATCTCTGGTGCCTCAAAGAGCAGTGTTTCATTGTTTTCCATGGCTAATATTCCATTGTGTACATGGACTCCTTCTTCTTTATCCATTCACCTGTTGATGGACATTTTGGTTGCTTCCCATCTTGGCTATTTTGAATAAGGCTGCAGTGCAGCCTTTGCAGCCTGTGTCTTTTCGATCCTGGTCTTCTCAGGTGAGAGGCCCAGTGGTGTGCCTGTTGCATTGAGTGGTACCTCAATTTTCACTTTTCAACGCAGTTCCTTTTGGTACTCCTTACTGGCTGTTAACCACTTTACATCTCACCAGCACCTAAAGGTTACACAGTTCTCTACAACCCCGTCAGCATTTATTGTTGGTAGACTTTTTGCTGACGGTCAGTCGACAGGTGTGAGTTGAAACCTTTTGGTTGATTAGATTGCATGAGTCTAATCATTCCTGAGGTTGAGCTTTTACCCATTTTCCTGTTTTTTTGTTTAAAGAGAGTGAGGAATACTTACCTCTGCATACTATCTTCTTGAAACATTCGCCTGTTTTGAATTTCTTTTGTCCATTCCCCACCTGAGCACAATTTTTGACGGCAGGTGTCCTTTACAGCCCTGAGCCCTTGTGAATTTTAAGTGACCAGTAGCTGTGGGTTTAAAGCTGCTCTTGCGGGAAACGGCCACAAGGGGGTAGCATTTCTCCTTTACCAAATCTGGTCACTAGGGCAACAGAGCCTTAATGGAAGTCGTGTTCTAGGTTGTAAAGTACAATGGAATGTGCCGGGAAAAAGCCCTTTAAGTGTATGTGTCATTCCTTCTTGTTTGTATTTTTAACAAATTTTTATTCTTTATCACAGCAAATTCGATTACAATGGTTTGTTTGGTCTAGGTGTGCAAGATGTGGTTCCTTCACACATATACATATATCTATTCTTCTTTGGAATCTTTTCCCGTGTAGGTTATGACACAATGTTGAGTAGTCTTCTCTTGGTATTCTGTAGGTCTTTGGTGATTATATATTTCACGTGTGTTTGTATATCTCTGTTCACCTCAATATGGTAATGTACCCAATCCTCACACCTTTCCATTTGGTGAACCTTAAGTTTTTGTACTGAATCTGTGATTGCCTTTCTCTGTGGAAGTATCTTCGTTTGTATCAATTTTTAGGTAACACCTCTATGTGGTATGATAGGATATGTGTCTTTCGTTTTCTCACTTACTCCAAGTTGCGTGATTACTTCTAGAGTCATCTATGGTGCTGCAAATGGCATTGCTTCATTTTATCGCTAGCTCATAATCCATCTGTACATGTAGCAGTTCTTCTTTGTCCACCCATCTGTCGGTGGACTTTTTGGTGACTTCCATATCTTGGCTATGGTAATACTGTGCAATGCAGATTTGCCTGCCTCTTTCTTTCCAATTCTGTCTTCTTAGGTTATAGGTCCAGGAATAAGCCTCTGGATCGTACGGTAGCTCAATGTTTACCTTTTAACGGCACCTCCACTCTGCTCTCATGAGTGGCTCTCTCCAGGTTACATCCCACTTAAAGTGGAGGGTTTGCATTTCTCCACAGCACCTTCAGGATTTATTCTTTGTGGTTTTTTACTGATGGTTATTCTGACTGGTGTGAGCTGATACGTCTTTGTGGCTGAATTTGCATGTTCCTCATGATCCATTAAAACTGAGCTTTAAGGCAGGTCCTTTTCATTTTTCAGGCTGTGAGTACCGCTTAGTTCTTCAAAGTGTTTTCTTAAAGTATGTATGTCATAATTTTAAAATTTTTTCGCCATTACCTCCCTGAAGACATTTTGCGGTGACCATTAGCACAGGCTTAAACCTGCGTTTGCAGGTAACGGCCAGAGGGTGGCAGTCTTTCTACGTTCCCCATGCTGGTACTAGGGCAACAGGCCTTCCGGCCAGTGGTGTTCCTCGGTTATAAATTAGAGTGGATTGTGCATGAAGAAACCCACAAATGCTGATGTCTCCTTACTTATGTTTGTCTTTTAAATTTACCTTATATTTATTATTGGAGCAATATTACATTGTGTACATGGAAGAGTTCTTCTTGGTGCGTTCCTCTGTTGATGGACATTTTCATTGCTTCCAAATGTTGGCTATGGTCAATATGGCTGGAGTGCAGGATTGCCAGCCTGTGACGTTTTGATTCTCATTTTCTCAGGGGATAGGCCCAGCAGTGGGTATGACTGATTGACGGGTAGCTCAGTGTTTACCTTTTCAAGGCACTTCCATTGTGTTTTCATTAGTGGCTCTTACCACGTCCCCCTTAGGGCCGAGTGTACGCATTCCTCCACAGTCCCTTCAGCATTTATTTTTTGAAACATTTTTGCTGATGGCCATTCTGACTGCTGTGAGCTGATAGGTTTTTGTAATTTGGGTTTGCATGTCTTTAAAAATTCCTAAAATATATCATTTTCCCACACCTTTTTCTTTCCTCTTCTTTAAAGGAAAAGCTGTGAGTACCACATAGCTCTTGAAATTGTCTTCTTGGAAGGTTGCCCTCTTTTGAAATTTTTGCTCCATTTTTGATCCCAGGATTTATTTGGAGGGCAGGTGTCATTTACAGAATGGCAAGTTGGTGAATATTTAGTGACCTTTAGCAGTGGGTTGAAAGCTGCTGTTGTGGGAAATGGCCACAAGGAGGCAGCATTTCTCCATTCCCAAATCTGAGTACTAGGGCAGCAGAGCCTTTCTGGAAGTCGTGTTCCTAGGTTGTAAATTAGAATGGAATGTGCCAGGAGAAACCCCCATAAGTTTAGGTCTCATTACTTCTTGTTTTTGTTAATTTTTTTAATCGGGGTAAGGACTAGAATATTGTTTGTCCTAGGGGTACACAATCTGGTTCAATTGTACATTATATATGTCTACTCTACAGATCCTCTTCCCATGTAAAATATTACAGAGTGTTCTGTAGACCTCCCTTGCTATATGGTCGGTCGTTTTGAAATATGTATATAATATGTATTTGGATATGTATAGTAACACTAATCTCATTTATCCATTCCCCCCACCTTTCCTTTTAGATGAGCATAGTTGGTTTTCTAAGTCTGTGAGTGTCTTTCTCTGTGGAAATATGTTCATTTGTGTCAGTGATTAGATAACGCCTCTAAGGGATATCATAGGATATAGGTCTTTTGCTTTCCGACTTACCTCATGTTTTGTGATTATCTCCAGGCTCATCTCTGGTGCCTCAAAGAGCAGTGTTTCATTGTTTTCCATGGCTAATATTCCACTGTGTACATGGACTCCTTCTTCTTTATCCATTCACCTGTTGATGGACATTTTGGTTGCTTCCCATCTTGGCTATTTTGAATAAGGCTGCAGTGCAGCCTTTGCAGCCTGTGTCTTTTCGATCCTGGTCTTCTCAGGTGAGTGGCCCAGTGGTGTGCCTGTTGCATTGAGTGGTACCTCAATTTTCACTTTTCAACGCAGTTCCTTTTGGTACTCCTTACTGGCTGTTAACCACTTTACATCTCACCAGCACCTAGAGGTTACACAGTTCTCTACAACCCCGTCAGCATTTATTGTTGGTAGACTTTTTGCTGACGGTCAGTCGACAGGTGTGAGTTGAAACCTTTTGGTTGATTAGATTGCATGAGTCTAATCATTCCTGAGGTTGAGCTTTTACCCATTTTCCTGTTTTTTTGTTTAAAGAGAGTGAGGAATACTTACCTCTGCATACTATCTTCTTGAAACATTCGCCTGTTTTGAATTTCTTTTGTCCATTCCCCACCTGAGCACAATTTTTGACGGCAGGTGTCCTTTACAGCCCTGAGCCCTTGTGAATTTTAAGTGACCAGTAGCTGTGGGTTTAAAGCTGCTCTTGCGGGAAACGGCCACAAGGGGGCAGCATTTCTCCTTTACCAAATCTGGTCACTAGGGCAACAGAGCCTTAATGGAAGTCGTGTTCTAGGTTGTAAAGTACAATGGAATGTGCCGGGAAAAAGCCCTTTAAGTGTATGTGTCATTCCTTCTTGTTTGTATTTTTAACAAAATTTTTATTCTTTATCACAGCAAATTCGATTACAATGGTTTGTTTGGTCTAGGTGTGCAAGACGTGGTTCCTTCACACATATACATATATCTATTCTTCTTTGGAATCTTTTCCCGTGTAGGTTATGACACAATGTTGAGTAGTCTTCTCTTGGTATTCTGTAGGTCTTTGGTGATTATATATTTCACGTGTGTTTGTATATCTCTGTTCACCTCAATATGGTAATGTACCCAATCCTCACACCTTTCCATTTGGTGAACCTTAAGTTTTTGTACTGAATCTGTGATTGCCTTTCTCTGTGGAAGTATCTTCGTTTGTATCAATTTTTAGGTAACACCTCTATGTGGTATGATAGGATATGGGTCTTTCGTTTTCTCACTTACTCCAAGTTGCGTGATTACTTCTAGAGTCATCTATGGTGCTGCAAATGGCATTGCTTCATTTTATCTCTAGCTCATAATCCATCTGTACATGTAGCAGTTCTTCTTTGTCCACCCATCTGTCGGTGGACTTTTTGGTGACTTCCATATCTTGGCTATGGTAATACTGTGCAATGCAGATTTGCCTGCCTCTTTCTTTCCAATTCTGTCTTCTTAGGTTATAGGTCCAGGAATAAGCCTCTGGATCGTACGGTAGCTCAATGTTTACCTTTTAACGGCACCTCCACTCTGCTCTCATGAGTGGCTCTCTCCAGGTTACATCCCACTTAAAGTGGAGGGTTTGCATTTCTCCACAGCACCTTCAGCATTTATTCTTTGTGGTTTTTTACTGATGGTTATTCTGACTGGTGTGAGCTGATACGTCTTTGTGGCTGAATTTGCATGTGTCTCATGATCCATTAAAACTGAGCTTTAAGGCAGGTCCTTTTCATTTTTCAGGCTGTGAGTACCGCTTAGTTCTTCAAAGTGTTTTCTTAAAGTATGTATGTCATAATTTTAAAATTTTTTGGCCATTACCTCCCTGAAGACATTTTGCGGTGACCATTAGCACAGGCTTAAACCTGCGTTTGCAGGTAACGGCCAGAGGGTGGCAGTCTTTCTACGTTCCCCGTGCTGGTACTAGGGCAACAGGCCTTCCGGCCAGTGGTGTTCCTCGGTTATAAATTAGAGTGGAATGTGCCTGAAGAAACCCACAAATGCTGATGTCTCCTTACTTATGTTTGTCTTTTAAATTTACCTTATATTTATTATTGGAGCAATATTACATTGTGTACATGGAAGAGTTCTTCTTGGTGCGTTCCTCTGTTGATGGACATTTTCATTGCTTCCAAATGTTGGCTATGGTCAATATGGCTGGAGTGCAGGATTGCCAGCCTGTGACGTTTTGATTCTCATTTTCTCAGGGGATAGGCCCAGCAGTGGGTATGACTGATTGACGGGTAGCTCAGTGTTTACCTTTTCAAGGCACTTCCATTGTGTTTTCATTAGTGGCTCTTACCACGTCCCCCTTAGGGCCGAGTGTACGCATTCCTCCACAGTCCCTTCAGCATTTATTTTTTGAAACATTTTTGCTGATGGCCATTCTGACTGCTGTGAGCTGATAGGTTTTTGTAATTTGGGTTTGCATGTCTTTAAAAATTCCTAAAATATATCATTTTCCCACACCGTTTTCTTTCCTCTTCTTTAAAGGAAAAGCTGTGAGTACCACATAGCTCTTGAAATTGTCTTCTTGGAAGGTTGCCCTCTTTTGAAATTTTTGCTCCATTTTTGATCCCAGGATTTATTTGGAGGGCAGGTGTCATTTACAGAATGGCAAGTTGGTGAATATTTAGTGACCTTTAGCAGTGGGTTGAAAGCTGCTGTTGTGGGAAATGGCCACAAGGAGGCAGCATTTCTCCATTCCCAAATCTGAGTACTAGGGCAGCAGAGCCTTTCTGGAAGTCGTGTTCCTAGGTTGTAAATTAGAATGGAATGTGCCAGGAGAAACCCCCATAAGTTTAGGTCTCATTACTTCTTGTTTTTGTTAATTTTTTTAATCGGGGTAAGGACTAGAATATTGTTTGTCCTAGGGGTACACAATCTGGTTCATTTGTACATTATATATGTCTACTCTACAGATCCTCTTCCCATGTAAAATATTACAGAGTGTTCTGTAGACCTCCCTTGCTATATGGTCGGTCGTTTTGAAATATGTATATAATATGTATTTGGATATGTATAGTAACACTAATCTCATTTATCCATTCCCCCCACCTTTCTTTTTAGATGAGCATAGTTGGTTTTCTAAGTCTGTGAGTGTCTTTCTCTGTGGAAATATGTTCATTTGTGTCAGTGATTAGATAACGCCTCTAAGGGATATCATAGGATATAGGTCTTTTGCTTTCCGAATTACCTCATGTTTTGTGATTATCTCCAGGCTCATCTCTGGTGCCTCAAAGAGCAGTGTTTCATTGTTTTCCATGGCTAATATTCCATTGTGTACATGGACTCCTTCTTCTTTATCCATTCACCTGTTGATGGACATTTTGGTTGCTTCCCATCTTGGCTATTTTGAATAAGGCTGCAGTGCAGCCTTTGCAGCCTGTGTCTTTTCGATCCTGGTCTTCTCAGGTGAGAGGCCCAGTGGTGTGCCTGCTGGATTGAATGGTACCTCAGTTTTCACTTTTCAACGCAGTTCCTTTCGGTGGTCATTATTGGCTGTTAACCACTTTCCATCCCACCAGCACCTAGAGGTTACACAGTTCTCTACAACCCCGTCAGCATTTATTGTTGGTAGACTTTTTGCTGACGGTCAGTCGACAGGTGTGAGTTGGAACCTTTTGGTTGATTAGATTGCATGAGTCTAATCATTCCTAAGGTTGAGCTTTTACCCATTTTCCTGTTTTTTTGTTTAAAGAGAGTGAGGAATACTTACCTCTGCATACTATCTTCTTGAAACATTCGCCTGTTTTGAATTTCTTTTGTCCATTCCCCACCTGAGCACAATTTTTGATGGCAGGTGTCCTTTACAGCCCTGAGCCCTTGTGAATTTTAAGTGACCAGTAGCTGTGGGTTTAAAGCTGCTCTTGCGGGAAACGGCCACAAGGGGGCAGCATTTCTCCTTTACCAAATCTGGTCACTAGGGCAACAGAGCCTTAATGGAAGTCGTGTTCTAGGTTGTAAAGTACAATGGAATGTGCCGGGAAAAAGCCCTTTAAGTGTATGTGTCATTCCTTCTTGTTTGTATTTTTAACAAAATTTTTATTCTTTATCACAGCAAATTCGATTACAATGGTTTGTTTGGTCTAGGTGTGCAAGACGTGGTTCCTTCACACATATACATATATCTATTCTTCTTTGGAATCTTTTCCCGTGTAGGTTATGACACAATGTTGAGTAGTCTTCTCTTGGTATTCTGTAGGTCTTTGGTGATTATATATTTCACGTGTGTTTGTATATCTCTGTTCACCTCAATATGGTAATGTACCCAATCCTCACACCTTACCATTTGGTGAACCTTAAGTTTTTGTACTGAATCTGTGATTGCCTTTCTCTGTGGAAGTATCTTCGTTTGTATCAATTTTTAGGTAACACCTCTATGTGGTATGATAGGATATGGGTCTTTCGTTTTCTCACTTACTCCAAGTTGCGTGATTACTTCTAGAGTCATCTATGGTGCTGCAAATGGCATTGCTTCATTTTATCACTAGCTCATAATCCATCTGTACATGTAGCAGTTCTTCTTTGTCCACCCATCTGTCGGTGGACTTTTTGGTGACTTCCATATCTTGGCTATGGTAATACTGTGCAATGCAGATTTGCCTGCCTCTTTCTTTCCAATTCTGTCTTCTTAGGTTATAGGTCCAGGAATAAGCCTCTGGATCGTACGGTAGCTCAATGTTTACCTTTTAACGGCACCTCCACTCTGCTCTCATGAGTGGCTCTCTCCAGGTTACATCCCACTTAAAGTGGAGGGTTTGCATTTCTCCACAGCACCTTCAGCATTTATTCTTTGTGGTTTTTTACTGATGGTTATTCTGACTGGTGTGAGCTGATACGTCTTTGTGGCTGAATTTGCATGTGTCTCATGATCCATTAAAACTGAGCTTTAAGGCAGGTCCTTTTCATTTTTCAGGCTGTGAGTACCGCTTAGTTCTTCAAAGTGTTTTCTTAAAGTATGTATGTCATAATTTTAAAATTTTTTGGCCATTACCTCCCTGAAGACATTTTGCGGTGACCATTAGCACAGGCTTAAACCTGCGTTTGCAGGTAACGGCCAGAGGGTGGCAGTCTTTCTACGTTCCCCGTGCTGGTACTAGGGCAACAGGCCTTCCGGCCAGTGGTGTTCCTCGGTTATAAATTAGAGTGGAATGTGCCTGAATAAACCCACAAATGCTGATGTCTCCTTACTTATGTTTGTCTTTTAAATTTACCTTATATTTATTATTGGAGCAATATTACATTGTGTACATGGAACAGTTCTTCTTGGTGCGTTCCTCTGTTGATGGACATTTTCATTGCTTCCAAATGTTGGCTATGGTCAATATGGCTGCAGTGCAGGATTGCCAGCCTGTGACGTTTTGATTCTCATTTTCTCAGGGGATAGGCCCAGCAGTGGGTATGACTGATTGACGGGTAGCTCAGTGTTTACCTTTTCAAGGCACTTCCATTGTGTTTTCATTAGTGGCTCTTACCACGTCCCCCTTAGGGCCGAGTGTACGCATTCCTCCACAGTCCCTTCAGCATTTATTTTTTGAAACATTTTTGCTGATGGCCATTCTGACTGCTGTGAGCTGATAGGTTTTTGTAATTTGGGTTTGCATGTCTTTAAAAATTCCTAAAATATATCATTTTCCCACACCTTTTTCTTTCCTCTTCTTTAAAGGAAAAGCTGTGAGTACCACATAGCTCTTGAAATTGTCTTCTTGGAAGGTTGCCCTCTTTTGAAATTTTTGCTCCATTTTTGATCCCAGGATTTATTTGGAGGGCAGGTGTCATTTACAGAATGGCAAGTTGGTGAATATTTAGTGACCTTTAGCAGTGGGTGGAAAGCTGCTGTTGTGGGAAATGGCCACAAGGAGGCAGCATTTCTCCATTCCCAAATCTGAGTACTAGGGCAGCAGAGCCTTTCTGGAAGTCGTGTTCCTAGGTTGTAAATTAGAATGGAATGTGCCAGGAGAAACCCCCATAAGTTTAGGTCTCATTACTTCTTGTTTTTGTTAATTTTTTTAATCGGGGTAAGGACTAGAATATTGTTTGTCCTAGGGGTACACAATCTGGTTCATTTGTACATTATATATGTCTACTCTACAGATCCTCTTCCCATGTAAAATATTACAGAGTGTTCTGTAGACCTCCCTTGCTATATGGTCGGTCGTTTTGAAATATGTATATAATATGTATTTGGATATGTATAGTAACACTAATCTCATTTATCCATTCCCCCCACCTTTCCTTTTAGATGAGCATAGTTGGTTTTCTAAGTCTGTGAGTGTCTTTCTCTGTGGAAATATGTTCATTTGTGTCAGTGATTAGATAACGCCTCTAAGGGATATCATAGGATATAGGTCTTTTGCTTTCCGACTTACCTCATGTTTTGTGATTATCTCCAGGCTCATCTCTGGTGCCTCAAAGAGCAGTGTTTCATTGTTTTCCATGGCTAATATTCCATTGTGTACATGGACTCCTTCTTCTTTATCCATTCACCTGTTGATGGACATTTTGGTTGCTTCCCATCTTGGCTATTTTGAATAAGGCTGCAGTGCAGCCTTTGCAGCCTGTGTCTTTTCGATCCTGGTCTTCTCAGGTGAGAGGCCCAGTGGTGTGCCTGTTGCATTGAGTGGTACCTCAATTTTCACTTTTCAACGCAGTTCCTTTTGGTACTCCTTACTGGCTGTTAACCACTTTACATCTCACCAGCACCTAAAGGTTACACAGTTCTCTACAACCCCGTCAGCATTTATTGTTGGTAGACTTTTTGCTGACGGTCAGTCGACAGGTGTGAGTTGAAACCTTTTGGTTGATTAGATTGCATGAGTCTAATCATTCCTGAGGTTGAGCTTTTACCCATTTTCCTGTTTTTTTGTTTAAAGAGAGTGAGGAATACTTACCTCTGCATACTATCTTCTTGAAACATTCGCCTGTTTTGAATTTCTTTTGTCCATTCCCCACCTGAGCACAATTTTTGACGGCAGGTGTCCTTTACAGCCCTGAGCCCTTGTGAATTTTAAGTGACCAGTAGCTGTGGGTTTAAAGCTGCTCTTGCGGGAAACGGCCACAAGGGGGTAGCATTTCTCCTTTACCAAATCTGGTCACTAGGGCAACAGAGCCTTAATGGAAGTCGTGTTCTAGGTTGTAAAGTACAATGGAATGTGCCGGGAAAAAGCCCTTTAAGTGTATGTGTCATTCCTTCTTGTTTGTATTTTTAACAAATTTTTATTCTTTATCACAGCAAATTCGATTACAATGGTTTGTTTGGTCTAGGTGTGCAAGATGTGGTTCCTTCACACATATACATATATCTATTCTTCTTTGGAATCTTTTCCCGTGTAGGTTATGACACAATGTTGAGTAGTCTTCTCTTGGTATTCTGTAGGTCTTTGGTGATTATATATTTCACGTGTGTTTGTATATCTCTGTTCACCTCAATATGGTAATGTACCCAATCCTCACACCTTTCCATTTGGTGAACCTTAAGTTTTTGTACTGAATCTGTGATTGCCTTTCTCTGTGGAAGTATCTTCGTTTGTATCAATTTTTAGGTAACACCTCTATGTGGTATGATAGGATATGTGTCTTTCGTTTTCTCACTTACTCCAAGTTGCGTGATTACTTCTAGAGTCATCTATGGTGCTGCAAATGGCATTGCTTCATTTTATCGCTAGCTCATAATCCATCTGTACATGTAGCAGTTCTTCTTTGTCCACCCATCTGTCGGTGGACTTTTTGGTGACTTCCATATCTTGGCTATGGTAATACTGTGCAATGCAGATTTGCCTGCCTCTTTCTTTCCAATTCTGTCTTCTTAGGTTATAGGTCCAGGAATAAGCCTCTGGATCGTACGGTAGCTCAATGTTTACCTTTTAACGGCACCTCCACTCTGCTCTCATGAGTGGCTCTCTCCAGGTTACATCCCACTTAAAGTGGAGGGTTTGCATTTCTCCACAGCACCTTCAGGATTTATTCTTTGTGGTTTTTTACTGATGGTTATTCTGACTGGTGTGAGCTGATACGTCTTTGTGGCTGAATTTGCATGTTCCTCATGATCCATTAAAACTGAGCTTTAAGGCAGGTCCTTTTCATTTTTCAGGCTGTGAGTACCGCTTAGTTCTTCAAAGTGTTTTCTTAAAGTATGTATGTCATAATTTTAAAATTTTTTCGCCATTACCTCCCTGAAGACATTTTGCGGTGACCATTAGCACAGGCTTAAACCTGCGTTTGCAGGTAACGGCCAGAGGGTGGCAGTCTTTCTACGTTCCCCATGCTGGTACTAGGGCAACAGGCCTTCCGGCCAGTGGTGTTCCTCGGTTATAAATTAGAGTGGATTGTGCATGAAGAAACCCACAAATGCTGATGTCTCCTTACTTATGTTTGTCTTTTAAATTTACCTTATATTTATTATTGGAGCAATATTACATTGTGTACATGGAAGAGTTCTTCTTGGTGCGTTCCTCTGTTGATGGACATTTTCATTGCTTCCAAATGTTGGCTATGGTCAATATGGCTGGAGTGCAGGATTGCCAGCCTGTGACGTTTTGATTCTCATTTTCTCAGGGGATAGGCCCAGCAGTGGGTATGACTGATTGACGGGTAGCTCAGTGTTTACCTTTTCAAGGCACTTCCATTGTGTTTTCATTAGTGGCTCTTACCACGTCCCCCTTAGGGCCGAGTGTACGCATTCCTCCACAGTCCCTTCAGCATTTATTTTTTGAAACATTTTTGCTGATGGCCATTCTGACTGCTGTGAGCTGATAGGTTTTTGTAATTTGGGTTTGCATGTCTTTAAAAATTCCTAAAATATATCATTTTCCCACACCTTTTTCTTTCCTCTTCTTTAAAGGAAAAGCTGTGAGTACCACATAGCTCTTGAAATTGTCTTCTTGGAAGGTTGCCCTCTTTTGAAATTTTTGCTCCATTTTTGATCCCAGGATTTATTTGGAGGGCAGGTGTCATTTACAGAATGGCAAGTTGGTGAATATTTAGTGACCTTTAGCAGTGGGTTGAAAGCTGCTGTTGTGGGAAATGGCCACAAGGAGGCAGCATTTCTCCATTCCCAAATCTGAGTACTAGGGCAGCAGAGCCTTTCTGGAAGTCGTGTTCCTAGGTTGTAAATTAGAATGGAATGTGCCAGGAGAAACCCCCATAAGTTTAGGTCTCATTACTTCTTGTTTTTGTTAATTTTTTTAATCGGGGTAAGGACTAGAATATTGTTTGTCCTAGGGGTACACAATCTGGTTCAATTGTACATTATATATGTCTACTCTACAGATCCTCTTCCCATGTAAAATATTACAGAGTGTTCTGTAGACCTCCCTTGCTATATGGTCGGTCGTTTTGAAATATGTATATAATATGTATTTGGATATGTATAGTAACACTAATCTCATTTATCCATTCCCCCCACCTTTCCTTTTAGATGAGCATAGTTGGTTTTCTAAGTCTGTGAGTGTCTTTCTCTGTGGAAATATGTTCATTTGTGTCAGTGATTAGATAACGCCTCTAAGGGATATCATAGGATATAGGTCTTTTGCTTTCCGACTTACCTCATGTTTTGTGATTATCTCCAGGCTCATCTCTGGTGCCTCAAAGAGCAGTGTTTCATTGTTTTCCATGGCTAATATTCCACTGTGTACATGGACTCCTTCTTCTTTATCCATTCACCTGTTGATGGACATTTTGGTTGCTTCCCATCTTGGCTATTTTGAATAAGGCTGCAGTGCAGCCTTTGCAGCCTGTGTCTTTTCGATCCTGGTCTTCTCAGGTGAGTGGCCCAGTGGTGTGCCTGTTGCATTGAGTGGTACCTCAATTTTCACTTTTCAACGCAGTTCCTTTTGGTACTCCTTACTGGCTGTTAACCACTTTACATCTCACCAGCACCTAGAGGTTACACAGTTCTCTACAACCCCGTCAGCATTTATTGTTGGTAGACTTTTTGCTGACGGTCAGTCGACAGGTGTGAGTTGAAACCTTTTGGTTGATTAGATTGCATGAGTCTAATCATTCCTGAGGTTGAGCTTTTACCCATTTTCCTGTTTTTTTGTTTAAAGAGAGTGAGGAATACTTACCTCTGCATACTATCTTCTTGAAACATTCGCCTGTTTTGAATTTCTTTTGTCCATTCCCCACCTGAGCACAATTTTTGACGGCAGGTGTCCTTTACAGCCCTGAGCCCTTGTGAATTTTAAGTGACCAGTAGCTGTGGGTTTAAAGCTGCTCTTGCGGGAAACGGCCACAAGGGGGCAGCATTTCTCCTTTACCAAATCTGGTCACTAGGGCAACAGAGCCTTAATGGAAGTCGTGTTCTAGGTTGTAAAGTACAATGGAATGTGCCGGGAAAAAGCCCTTTAAGTGTATGTGTCATTCCTTCTTGTTTGTATTTTTAACAAAATTTTTATTCTTTATCACAGCAAATTCGATTACAATGGTTTGTTTGGTCTAGGTGTGCAAGACGTGGTTCCTTCACACATATACATATATCTATTCTTCTTTGGAATCTTTTCCCGTGTAGGTTATGACACAATGTTGAGTAGTCTTCTCTTGGTATTCTGTAGGTCTTTGGTGATTATATATTTCACGTGTGTTTGTATATCTCTGTTCACCTCAATATGGTAATGTACCCAATCCTCACACCTTACCATTTGGTGAACCTTAAGTTTTTGTACTGAATCTGTGATTGCCTTTCTCTGTGGAAGTATCTTCGTTTGTATCAATTTTTAGGTAACACCTCTATGTGGTATGATAGGATATGGGTCTTTCGTTTTCTCACTTACTCCAAGTTGCGTGATTACTTCTAGAGTCATCTATGGTGCTGCAAATGGCATTGCTTCATTTTATCGCTAGCTCATAATCCATCTGTACATGTAGCAGTTCTTCTTTGTCCACCCATCTGTCGGTGGACTTTTTGGTGACTTCCATATCTTGGCTATGGTAATACTGTGCAATGCAGATTTGCCTGCCTCTTTCTTTCCAATTCTGTCTTCTTAGGTTATAGGTCCAGGAATAAGCCTCTGGATCGTACGGTAGCTCAATGTTTACCTTTTAACGGCACCTCCACTCTGCTCTCATGAGTGGCTCTCTCCAGGTTACATCCCACTTAAAGTGGAGGGTTTGCATTTCTCCACAGCACCTTCAGGATTTATTCTTTGTGGTTTTTTACTGATGGTTATTCTGACTGGTGTGAGCTGATACGTCTTTGTGGCTGAATTTGCATGTTCCTCATGATCCATTAAAACTGAGCTTTAAGGCAGGTCCTTTTCATTTTTCAGGCTGTGAGTACCGCTTAGTTCTTCAAAGTGTTTTCTTAAAGTATGTATGTCATAATTTTAAAATTTTTTCGCCATTACCTCCCTGAAGACATTTTGCGGTGACCATTAGCACAGGCTTAAACCTGCGTTTGCAGGTAACGGCCAGAGGGTGGCAGTCTTTCTACGTTCCCCATGCTGGTACTAGGGCAACAGGCCTTCCGGCCAGTGGTGTTCCTCGGTTATAAATTAGAGTGGATTGTGCATGAAGAAACCCACAAATGCTGATGTCTCCTTACTTATGTTTGTCTTTTAAATTTACCTTATATTTATTATTGGAGCAATATTACATTGTGTACATGGAAGAGTTCTTCTTGGTGCGTTCCTCTGTTGATGGACATTTTCATTGCTTCCAAATGTTGGCTATGGTCAATATGGCTGGAGTGCAGGATTGCCAGCCTGTGACGTTTTGATTCTCATTTTCTCAGGGGATAGGCCCAGCAGTGGGTATGACTGATTGACGGGTAGCTCAGTGTTTACCTTTTCAAGGCACTTCCATTGTGTTTTCATTAGTGGCTCTTACCACGTCCCCCTTAGGGCCGAGTGTATGCATTCCTCCACAGTCCCTTCAGCATTTATTTTTTGAAACATTTTTGCTGATGGCCATTCTGACTGCTGTGAGCTGATAGGTTTTTGTAATTTGGGTTTGCATGTCTTTAAAAATTCCTAAAATATATCATTTTCCCACACCTTTTTCTTTCCTCTTCTTTAAAGGAAAAGCTGTGAGTACCACATAGCTCTTGAAATTGTCTTCTTGGAAGGTTGCCCTCTTTTGAAATTTTTGCTCCATTTTTGATCCCAGGATTTATTTGGAGGGCAGGTGTCATTTACAGAATGGCAAGTTGGTGAATATTTAGTGACCTTTAGCAGTGGGTTGAAAGCTGCTGTTGTGGGAAATGGCCACAAGGAGGCAGCATTTCTCCATTCCCAAATCTGAGTACTAGGGCAGCAGAGCCTTTCTGGAAGTCGTGTTCCTAGGTTGTAAATTAGAATGGAATGTGCCAGGAGAAACCCCCATAAGTTTAGGTCTCATTACTTCTTGTTTTTGTTAATTTTTTTAATCGGGGTAAGGACTAGAATATTGTTTGTCCTAGGGGTACACAATCTGGTTCAATTGTACATTATATATGTCTACTCTACAGATCCTCTTCCCATGTAAAATATTACAGAGTGTTCTGTAGACCTCCCTTGCTATATGGTCGGTCGTTTTGAAATATGTATATAATATGTATTTGGATATGTATAGTAACACTAATCTCATTTATCCATTCCCCCCACCTTTCCTTTTAGATGAGCATAGTTGGTTTTCTAAGTCTGTGAGTGTCTTTCTCTGTGGAAATATGTTCATTTGTGTCAGTGATTAGATAACGCCTCTAAGGGATATCATAGGATATAGGTCTTTTGCTTTCCGACTTACCTCATGTTTTGTGATTATCTCCAGGCTCATCTCTGGTGCCTCAAAGAGCAGTGTTTCATTGTTTTCCATGGCTAATATTCCACTGTGTACATGGACTCCTTCTTCTTTATCCATTCACCTGTTGATGGACATTTTGGTTGCTTCCCATCTTGGCTATTTTGAATAAGGCTGCAGTGCAGCCTTTGCAGCCTGTGTCTTTTCGATCCTGGTCTTCTCAGGTGAGTGGCCCAGTGGTGTGCCTGTTGCATTGAGTGGTACCTCAATTTTCACTTTTCAACGCAGTTCCTTTTGGTACTCCTTACTGGCTGTTAACCACTTTACATCTCACCAGCACCTAGAGGTTACACAGTTCTCTACAACCCCGTCAGCATTTATTGTTGGTAGACTTTTTGCTGACGGTCAGTCGACAGGTGTGAGTTGAAACCTTTTGGTTGATTAGATTGCATGAGTCTAATCATTCCTGAGGTTGAGCTTTTACCCATTTTCCTGTTTTTTTGTTTAAAGAGAGTGAGGAATACTTACCTCTGCATACTATCTTCTTGAAACATTCGCCTGTTTTGAATTTCTTTTGTCCATTCCCCACCTGAGCACAATTTTTGACGGCAGGTGTCCTTTACAGCCCTGAGCCCTTGTGAATTTTAAGTGACCAGTAGCTGTGGGTTTAAAGCTGCTCTTGCGGGAAACGGCCACAAGGGGGCAGCATTTCTCCTTTACCAAATCTGGTCACTAGGGCAACAGAGCCTTAATGGAAGTCGTGTTCTAGGTTGTAAAGTACAATGGAATGTGCCGGGAAAAAGCCCTTTAAGTGTATGTGTCATTCCTTCTTGTTTGTATTTTTAACAAAATTTTTATTCTTTATCACAGCAAATTCGATTACAATGGTTTGTTTGGTCTAGGTGTGCAAGACGTGGTTCCTTCACACATATACATATATCTATTCTTCTTTGGAATCTTTTCCCGTGTAGGTTATGACACAATGTTGAGTAGTCTTCTCTTGGTATTCTGTAGGTCTTTGGTGATTATATATTTCACGTGTGTTTGTATATCTCTGTTCACCTCAATATGGTAATGTACCCAATCCTCACACCTTACCATTTGGTGAACCTTAAGTTTTTGTACTGAATCTGTGATTGCCTTTCTCTGTGGAAGTATCTTCGTTTGTATCAATTTTTAGGTAACACCTCTATGTGGTATGATAGGATATGGGTCTTTCGTTTTCTCACTTACTCCAAGTTGCGTGATTACTTCTAGAGTCATCTATGGTGCTGCAAATGGCATTGCTTCATTTTATCGCTAGCTCATAATCCATCTGTACATGTAGCAGTTCTTCTTTGTCCACCCATCTGTCGGTGGACTTTTTGGTGACTTCCATATCTTGGCTATGGTAATACTGTGCAATGCAGATTTGCCTGCCTCTTTCTTTCCAATTCTGTCTTCTTAGGTTATAGGTCCAGGAATAAGCCTCTGGATCGTACGGTAGCTCAATGTTTACCTTTTAACGGCACCTCCACTCTGCTCTCATGAGTGGCTCTCTCCAGGTTACATCCCACTTAAAGTGGAGGGTTTGCATTTCTCCACAGCACCTTCAGGATTTATTCTTTGTGGTTTTTTACTGATGGTTATTCTGACTGGTGTGAGCTGATACGTCTTTGTGGCTGAATTTGCATGTTCCTCATGATCCATTAAAACTGAGCTTTAAGGCAGGTCCTTTTCATTTTTCAGGCTGTGAGTACCGCTTAGTTCTTCAAAGTGTTTTCTTAAAGTATGTATGTCATAATTTTAAAATTTTTTCGCCATTACCTCCCTGAAGACATTTTGCGGTGACCATTAGCACAGGCTTAAACCTGCGTTTGCAGGTAACGGCCAGAGGGTGGCAGTCTTTCTACGTTCCCCATGCTGGTACTAGGGCAACAGGCCTTCCGGCCAGTGGTGTTCCTCGGTTATAAATTAGAGTGGATTGTGCATGAAGAAACCCACAAATGCTGATGTCTCCTTACTTATGTTTGTCTTTTAAATTTACCTTATATTTATTATTGGAGCAATATTACATTGTGTACATGGAAGAGTTCTTCTTGGTGCGTTCCTCTGTTGATGGACATTTTCATTGCTTCCAAATGTTGGCTATGGTCAATATGGCTGGAGTGCAGGATTGCCAGCCTGTGACGTTTTGATTCTCATTTTCTCAGGGGATAGGCCCAGCAGTGGGTATGACTGATTGACGGGTAGCTCAGTGTTTACCTTTTCAAGGCACTTCCATTGTGTTTTCATTAGTGGCTCTTACCACGTCCCCCTTAGGGCCGAGTGTATGCATTCCTCCACAGTCCCTTCAGCATTTATTTTTTGAAACATTTTTGCTGATGGCCATTCTGACTGCTGTGAGCTGATAGGTTTTTGTAATTTGGGTTTGCATGTCTTTAAAAATTCCTAAAATATATCATTTTCCCACACCTTTTTCTTTCCTCTTCTTTAAAGGAAAAGCTGTGAGTACCACATAGCTCTTGAAATTGTCTTCTTGGAAGGTTGCCCTCTTTTGAAATTTTTGCTCCATTTTTGATCCCAGGATTTATTTGGAGGGCAGGTGTCATTTACAGAATGGCAAGTTGGTGAATATTTAGTGACCTTTAGCAGTGGGTTGAAAGCTGCTGTTGTGGGAAATGGCCACAAGGAGGCAGCATTTCTCCATTCCCAAATCTGAGTACTAGGGCAGCAGAGCCTTTCTGGAAGTCGTGTTCCTAGGTTGTAAATTAGAATGGAATGTGCCAGGAGAAACCCCCATAAGTTTAGGTCTCATTACTTCTTGTTTTTGTTAATTTTTTTAATCGGGGTAAGGACTAGAATATTGTTTGTCCTAGGGGTACACAATCTGGTTCAATTGTACATTATATATGTCTACTCTACAGATCCTCTTCCCATGTAAAATATTACAGAGTGTTCTGTAGACCTCCCTTGCTATATGGTCGGTCGTTTTGAAATATGTATATAATATGTATTTGGATATGTATAGTAACACTAATCTCATTTATCCATTCCCCCCACCTTTCCTTTTAGATGAGCATAGTTGGTTTTCTAAGTCTGTGAGTGTCTTTCTCTGTGGAAATATGTTCATTTGTGTCAGTGATTAGATAACGCCTCTAAGGGATATCATAGGATATAGGTCTTTTGCTTTCCGACTTACCTCATGTTTTGTGATTATCTCCAGGCTCATCTCTGGTGCCTCAAAGAGCAGTGTTTCATTGTTTTCCATGGCTAATATTCCACTGTGTACATGGACTCCTTCTTCTTTATCCATTCACCTGTTGATGGACATTTTGGTTGCTTCCCATCTTGGCTATTTTGAATAAGGCTGCAGTGCAGCCTTTGCAGCCTGTGTCTTTTCGATCCTGGTCTTCTCAGGTGAGTGGCCCAGTGGTGTGCCTGTTGCATTGAGTGGTACCTCAATTTTCACTTTTCAACGCAGTTCCTTTTGGTACTCCTTACTGGCTGTTAACCACTTTACATCTCACCAGCACCTAGAGGTTACACAGTTCTCTACAACCCCGTCAGCATTTATTGTTGGTAGACTTTTTGCTGACGGTCAGTCGACAGGTGTGAGTTGAAACCTTTTGGTTGATTAGATTGCATGAGTCTAATCATTCCTGAGGTTGAGCTTTTACCCATTTTCCTGTTTTTTTGTTTAAAGAGAGTGAGGAATACTTACCTCTGCATACTATCTTCTTGAAACATTCGCCTGTTTTGAATTTCTTTTGTCCATTCCCCACCTGAGCACAATTTTTGACGGCAGGTGTCCTTTACAGCCCTGAGCCCTTGTGAATTTTAAGTGACCAGTAGCTGTGGGTTTAAAGCTGCTCTTGCGGGAAACGGCCACAAGGGGGCAGCATTTCTCCTTTACCAAATCTGGTCACTAGGGCAACAGAGCCTTAATGGAAGTCGTGTTCTAGGTTGTAAAGTACAATGGAATGTGCCGGGAAAAAGCCCTTTAAGTGTATGTGTCATTCCTTCTTGTTTGTATTTTTAACAAAATTTTTATTCTTTATCACAGCAAATTCGATTACAATGGTTTGTTTGGTCTAGGTGTGCAAGACGTGGTTCCTTCACACATATACATATATCTATTCTTCTTTGGAATCTTTTCCCGTGTAGGTTATGACACAATGTTGAGTAGTCTTCTCTTGGTATTCTGTAGGTCTTTGGTGATTATATATTTCACGTGTGTTTGTATATCTCTGTTCACCTCAATATGGTAATGTACCCAATCCTCACACCTTTCCATTTGGTGAACCTTAAGTTTTTGTACTGAATCTGTGATTGCCTTTCTCTGTGGAAGTATCTTCGTTTGTATCAATTTTTAGGTAACACCTCTATGTGGTATGATAGGATATGGGTCTTTCGTTTTCTCACTTACTCCAAGTTGCGTGATTACTTCTAGAGTCATCTATGGTGCTGCAAATGGCATTGCTTCATTTTATCGCTAGCTCATAATCCATCTGTACATGTAGCAGTTCTTCTTTGTCCACCCATCTGTCGGTGGACTTTTTGGTGACTTCCATATCTTGGCTATGGTAATACTGTGCAATGCAGATTTGCCTGCCTCTTTCTTTCCAATTCTGTCTTCTTAGGTTATAGGTCCAGGAATAAGCCTCTGGATCGTACGGTAGCTCAATGTTTACCTTTTAACGGCACCTCCACTCTGCTCTCATGAGTGGCTCTCTCCAGGTTACATCCCACTTAAAGTGGAGGGTTTGCATTTCTCCACAGCACCTTCAGCATTTATTCTTTGTGGTTTTTTACTGATGGTTATTCTGACTGGTGTGAGCTGATACGTCTTTGTGGCTGAATTTGCATGTGTCTCATGATCCATTAAAACTGAGCTTTAAGGCAGGTCCTTTTCATTTTTCAGGCTGTGAGTACCGCTTAGTTCTTCAAAGTGTTTTCTTAAAGTATGTATGTCATAATTTTAAAATTTTTTGGCCATTACCTCCCTGAAGACATTTTGCGATGACCATTAGCACAGGCTTAAACCTGCGTTTGCAGGTAACGGCCAGAGGATGGCAGTCTTTCTACGTTCCCCGTGCTGGTACTAGGGCAACAGGCCTTCCGGCCAGTGGTGTTCCTCGGTTATAAATTAGAGTGGAATGTGCCTGAATAAACCCACAAATGCTGATGTCTCCTTACTTATGTTTGTCTTTTAAATTTACCTTATATTTATTATTGGAGCAATATTACATTGTGTACATGGAACAGTTCTTCTTGGTGCGTTCCTCTGTTGATGGACATTTTCATTGCTTCCAAATGTTGGCTATGGTCAATATGGCTGCAGTGCAGGATTGCCAGCCTGTGACGTTTTGATTCTCATTTTCTCAGGGGATAGGCCCAGCAGTGGGTATGACTGATTGACGGGTAGCTCAGTGTTTACCTTTTCAAGGCACTTCCATTGTGTTTTCATTAGTGGCTCTTACCACGTCCCCCTTAGGGCCGAGTGTACGCATTCCTCCACAGTCCCTTCAGCATTTATTTTTTGAAACATTTTTGCTGATGGCCATTCTGACTGCTGTGAGCTGATAGGTTTTTGTAATTTGGGTTTGCATGTCTTTAAAAATTCCTAAAATATATCATTTTCCCACACCTTTTTCTTTCCTCTTCTTTAAAGGAAAAGCTGTGAGTACCACATAGCTCTTGAAATTGTCTTCTTGGAAGGTTGCCCTCTTTTGAAATTTTTGCTCCATTTTTGATCCCAGGATTTATTTGGAGGGCAGGTGTCATTTACAGAATGGCAAGTTGGTGAATATTTAGTGACCTTTAGCAGTGGGTTGAAAGCTGCTGTTGTGGGAAATGGCCACAAGGAGGCAGCATTTCTCCATTCCCAAATCTGAGTACTAGGGCAGCAGAGCCTTTCTGGAAGTCGTGTTCCTAGGTTGTAAATTAGAATGGAATGTGCCAGGAGAAACCCCCATAAGTTTAGGTCTCATTACTTCTTGTTTTTGTTAATTTTTTTAATCGGGGTAAGGACTAGAATATTGTTTGTCCTAGGGGTACACAATCTGGTTCATTTGTACATTATATATGTCTACTCTACAGATCCTCTTCCCATGTAAAATATTACAGAGTGTTCTGTAGACCTCCCTTGCTATATGGTCGGTCGTTTTGAAATATGTATATAATATGTATTTGGATATGTATAGTAACACTAATCTCATTTATCCATTCCCCCCACCTTTCCTTTTAGATGAGCATAGTTGGTTTTCTAAGTCTGTGAGTGTCTTTCTCTGTGGAAATATGTTCATTTGTGTCAGTGATTAGATAACGCCTCTAAGGGATATCATAGGATATAGGTCTTTTGCTTTCCGACTTACCTCATGTTTTGTGATTATCTCCAGGCTCATCTCTGGTGCCTCAAAGAGCAGTGTTTCATTGTTTTCCATGGCTAATATTCCATTGTGTACATGGACTCCTTCTTCTTTATCCATTCACCTGTTGATGGACATTTTGGTTGCTTCCCATTTGGCTATTTTGAATAAGGCTGCAGTGCAGCCTTTGCAGCCTGTGTCTTTTCGATCCTGGTCTTCTCAGGTGAGAGGCCCAGTGGTGTGCCTGTTGCATTGAGTGGTACCTCAATTTTCACTTTTCAACGCAGTTCCTTTTGGTACTCCTTACTGGCTGTTAACCACTTTACATCTCACCAGCACCTAGAGGTTACACAGTTCTCTACAACCCCGTCAGCATTTATTGTTGGTAGACTTTTTGCTGACGGTCAGTCGACAGGTGTGAGTTGAAACCTTTTGGTTGATTAGATTGCATGAGTCTAATCATTCCTGAGGTTGAGCTTTTACCCATTTTCCTGTTTTTTTGTTTAAAGAGAGTGAGGAATACTTACCTCTGCATACTATCTTCTTGAAACATTCGCCTGTTTTGAATTTCTTTTGTCCATTCCCCACGTGAGCACAATTTTTGACGGAAGGTGTCCTTTACAGCCCTGAGCCCTTGTGAATTTTAAGTGACCAGTAGCTGTGGGTTTAAAGCTGCTCTTGCGGGAAACGGCCACAAGGGGGCAGCATTTCTCCTTTACCAAATCTGGTCACTAGGGCAACAGAGCCTTAATGGAAGTCGTGTTCTAGGTTGTAAAGTACAATGGAATGTGCCGGGAAAAAGCCCTTTAAGTGTATGTGTCATTCCTTCTTGTTTGTATTTTTAACAAAATTTTTATTCTTTATCACAGCAAATTCGATTACAATGGTTTGTTTGGTCTAGGTGTGCAAGATGTGGTTCCTTCACACATATACATATATCTATTCTTCTTTGGAATCTTTTCCCGTGTAGGTTATGACACAATGTTGAGTAGTCTTCTCTTGGTATTCTGTAGGTCTTTGGTGATTATATATTTCACGTGTGTTTGTATATCTCTGTTCACCTCAATATGGTAATGTACCCAATCCTCACACCTTTCCATTTGGTGAACCTTAAGTTTTTGTACTGAATCTGTGATTGCCTTTCTCTGTGGAAGTATCTTCGTTTGTATCAATTTTTAGGTAACACCTCTATGTGGTATGATAGGATATGTGTCTTTCGTTTTCTCACTTACTCCAAGTTGCGTGATTACTTCTAGAGTCATCTATGGTGCTGCAAATGGCATTGCTTCATTTTATCGCTAGCTCATAATCCATCTGTACATGTAGCAGTTCTTCTTTGTCCACCCATCTGTCGGTGGACTTTTTGGTGACTTCCATATCTTGGCTATGGTAATACTGTGCAATGCAGATTTGCCTGCCTCTTTCTTTCCAATTCTGTCTTCTTAGGTTATAGGTCCAGGAATAAGCCTCTGGATCGTACGGTAGCTCAATGTTTACCTTTTAACGGCACCTCCACTCTGCTCTCATGAGTGGCTCTCTCCAGGTTACATCCCACTTAAAGTGGAGGGTTTGCATTTCTCCACAGCACCTTCAGGATTTATTCTTTGTGGTTTTTTACTGATGGTTATTCTGACTGGTGTGAGCTGATACGTCTTTGTGGCTGAATTTGCATGTTCCTCATGATCCATTAAAACTGAGCTTTAAGGCAGGTCCTTTTCATTTTTCAGGCTGTGAGTACCGCTTAGTTCTTCAAAGTGTTTTCTTAAAGTATGTATGTCATAATTTTAAAATTTTTTGGCCATTACCTCCCTGAAGACATTTTGCGGTGACCATTAGCACAGGCTTAAACCTGCGTTTGCAGGTAACGGCCAGAGGGTGGCAGTCTTTCTACGTTCCCCATGCTGGTACTAGGGCAACAGGCCTTCCGGCCAGTGGTGTTCCTCGGTTATAAATTAGAGTGGATTGTGCATGAAGAAACCCACAAATGCTGATGTCTCCTTACTTATGTTTGTCTTTTAAATTTACCTTATATTTATTATTGGAGCAATATTACATTGTGTACATGGAACAGTTCTTCTTGGTGCGTTCCTCTGTTGATGGACATTTTCATTGCTTCCAAATGTTGGCTATGGTCAATATGGCTGGAGTGCAGGATTGCCAGCCTGTGACGTTTTGATTCTCATTTTCTCAGGGGATAGGCCCAGCAGTGGGTATGACTGATTGACGGGTAGCTCAGTGTTTACCTTTTCAAGGCACTTCCATTGTGTTTTCATTAGTGGCTCTTACCACGTCCCCCTTAGGGCCGAGTGTATGCATTCCTCCACAGTCCCTTCAGCATTTATTTTTTGAAACATTTTTGCTGATGGCCATTCTGACTGCTGTGAGCTGATAGGTTTTTGTAATTTGGGTTTGCATGTCTTTAAAAATTCCTAAAATATATCATTTTCCCACACCTTTTTCTTTCCTCTTCTTTAAAGGAAAAGCTGTGAGTACCACATAGCTCTTGAAATTGTCTTCTTGGAAGGTTGCCCTCTTTTGAAATTTTTGCTCCATTTTTGATCCCAGGATTTATTTGGAGGGCAGGTGTCATTTACAGAATGGCAAGTTGGTGAATATTTAGTGACCTTTAGCAGTGGGTTGAAAGCTGCTGTTGTGGGAAATGGCCACAAGGAGGCAGCATTTCTCCATTCCCAAATCTGAGTACTAGGGCAGCAGAGCCTTTCTGGAAGTCGTGTTCCTAGGTTGTAAATTAGAATGGAATGTGCCAGGAGAAACCCCCATAAGTTTAGGTCTCATTACTTCTTGTTTTTGTTAATTTTTTTAATCGGGGTAAGGACTAGAATATTGTTTGTCCTAGGGGTACACAATCTGGTTCATTTGTACATTATATATGTCTACTCTACAGATCCTCTTCCCATGTAAAATATTACAGAGTGTTCTGTAGACCTCCCTTGCTATATGGTCGGTCGTTTTGAAATATGTATATAATATGTATTTGGATATGTATAGTAACACTAATCTCATTTATCCATTCCCCCCACCTTTCCTTTTAGATGAGCATAGTTGGTTTTCTAAGTCTGTGAGTGTCTTTCTCTGTGGAAATATGTTCATTTGTGTCAGTGATTAGATAACGCCTCTAAGGGATATCATAGGATATAGGTCTTTTGCTTTCCGACTTACCTCATGTTTTGTGATTATCTCCAGGCTCATCTCTGGTGCCTCAAAGAGCAGTGTTTCATTGTTTTCCATGGCTAATATTCCATTGTGTACATGGACTCCTTCTTCTTTATCCATTCACCTGTTGATGGACATTTTGGTTGCTTCCCATCTTGGCTATTTTGAATAAGGCTGCAGTGCAGCCTTTGCAGCCTGTGTCTTTTCGATCCTGGTCTTCTCAGGTGAGAGGCCCAGTGGTGTGCCTGTTGCATTGAGTGGTACCTCAATTTTCACTTTTCAACGCAGTTCCTTTTGGTACTCCTTACTGGCTGTTAACCACTTTCCATCTCACCAGCACCTAGAGGTTACACAGTTCTCTACAACCCCGTCAGCATTTATTGTTGGTAGACTTTTTGCTGACGGTCAGTCGACAGGTGTGAGTTGGAACCTTTTGGTTGATTAGATTGCATGAGTCTAATCATTCCTGAGGTTGAGCTTTTACCCATTTTCCTGTTTTTTTGTTTAAAGAGAGTGAGGAATACTTACCTCTGCATACTATCTTCTTGAAACATTCGCCTGTTTTGAATTTCTTTTGTCCATTCCCCACCTGAGCACAATTTTTGATGGCAGGTGTCCTTTACAGCCCTGAGCCCTTGTGAATTTTAAGTGACCAGTAGCTGTGGGTTTAAAGCTGCTCTTGCGGGAAACGGCCACAAGGGGGCAGCATTTCTCCTTTACCAAATCTGGTCACTAGGGCAACAGAGCCTTAATGGAAGTCGTGTTCTAGGTTGTAAAGTACAATGGAATGTGCCGGGAAAAAGCCCTTTAAGTGTATGTGTCATTCCTTCTTGTTTGTATTTTTAACAAAATTTTTATTCTTTATCACAGCAAATTCGATTACAATGGTTTGTTTGGTCTAGGTGTGCAAGACGTGGTTCCTTCACACATATACATATATCTATTCTTCTTTGGAATCTTTTCCCGTGTAGGTTATGACACAATGTTGAGTAGTCTTCTCTTGGTATTCTGTAGGTCTTTGGTGATTATATATTTCACGTGTGTTTGTATATCTCTGTTCACCTCAATATGGTAATGTACCCAATCCTCACACCTTTCCATTTGGTGAACCTTAAGTTTTTGTACTGAATCTGTGATTGCCTTTCTCTGTGGAAGTATCTTCGTTTGTATCAATTTTTAGGTAACACCTCTATGTGGTATGATAGGATATGGGTCTTTCGTTTTCTCACTTACTCCAAGTTGCGTGATTACTTCTAGAGTCATCTATGGTGCTGCAAATGGCATTGCTTCATTTTATCGCTAGCTCATAATCCATCTGTACATGTAGCAGTTCTTCTTTGCCCACCCATCTGTCGGTGGACTTTTTGGTGACTTCCATATCTTGGCTATGGTAATACTGGGCAATGCAGATTTGCCTGCCTCTTTCTTTCCAATTCTGTCTTCTTAGGTTATAGGTCCAGGAATAAGCCTCTGGATCGTACGGTAGCTCAATGTTTACCTTTTAACGGCACCTCCACTCTGCTCTCATGAGTGGCTCTCTCCAGGTTACATCCCACTTAAAGTGGAGGGTTTGCATTTCTCCACAGCACCTTCAGCATTTATTCTTTGTGGTTTTTTACTGATGGTTATTCTGACTGGTGTGAGCTGATACGTCTTTGTGGCTGAATTTGCATGTGTCTCATGATCCATTAAAACTGAGCTTTAAGGCAGGTCCTTTTCATTTTTCAGGCTGTGAGTACCGCTTAGTTCTTCAAAGTGTTTTCTTAAAGTATGTATGTCATAATTTTAAAATTTTTTGGCCATTACCTCCCTGAAGACATTTTGCGGTGACCATTAGCACAGGCTTAAACCTGCGTTTGCAGGTAACGGCCAGAGGGTGGCGGTCTTTCTACGTTCCCCGTGCTGGTACTAGGGCAACAGGCCTTCCGGCCAGTGGTGTTCCTCGGTTATAAATTAGAGTGGAATGTGCCTGAAGAAACCCACAAATGCTGATGTCTCCTTACTTATGTTTGTCTTTTAAATTTACCTTATATTTATTATTGGAGCAATATTACATTGTGTACATGGAAGAGTTCTTCTTGGTGCGTTCCTCTGTTGATGGACATTTTCATTGCTTCCAAATGTTGGCTATGGTCAATATGGCTGGAGTGCAGGATTGCCAGCCTGTGACGTTTTGATTCTCATTTTCTCAGGGGATAGGCCCAGCAGTGGGTATGACTGATTGACGGGTAGCTCAGTGTTTACCTTTTCAAGGCACTTCCATTGTGTTTTCATTAGTGGCTCTTACCACGTCCCCCTTAGGGCCGAGTGTACGCATTCCTCCACAGTCCCTTCAGCATTTATTTTTTGAAACATTTTTGCTGATGGCCATTCTGACTGCTGTGAGCTGATAGGTTTTTGTAATTTGGGTTTGCATGTCTTTAAAAATTCCTAAAATATATCATTTTCCCACACCGTTTTCTTTCCTCTTCTTTAAAGGAAAAGCTGTGAGTACCACATAGCTCTTGAAATTGTCTTCTTGGAAGGTTGCCCTCTTTTGAAATTTTTGCTCCATTTTTGATCCCAGGATTTATTTGGAGGGCAGGTGTCATTTACAGAATGGCAAGTTGGTGAATATTTAGTGACCTTTAGCAGTGGGTTGAAAGCTGCTGTTGTGGGAAATGGCCACAAGGAGGCAGCATTTCTCCATTCCCAAATCTGAGTACTAGGGCAGCAGAGCCTTTCTGGAAGTCGTGTTCCTAGGTTGTAAATTAGAATGGAATGTGCCAGGAGAAACCCCCATAAGTTTAGGTCTCATTACTTCTTGTTTTTGTTAATTTTTTTAATCGGGGTAAGGACTAGAATATTGTTTGTCCTAGGGGTACACAATCTGGTTCAATTGTACATTATATATGTCTACTCTACAGATCCTCTTCCCATGTAAAATATTACAGAGTGTTCTGTAGACCTCCCTTGCTATATGGTCGGTCGTTTTGAAATATGTATATAATATGTATTTGGATATGTATAGTAACACTAATCTCATTTATCCATTCCCCCCACCTTTCCTTTTAGATGAGCATAGTTGGTTTTCTAAGTCTGTGAGTGTCTTTCTCTGTGGAAATATGTTCATTTGTGTCAGTGATTAGATAACGCCTCTAAGGGATATCATAGGATATAGGTCTTTTGCTTTCCGAATTACCTCATGTTTTGTGATTATCTCCAGGCTCATCTCTGGTGCCTCAAAGAGCAGTGTTTCATTGTTTTCCATGGCTAATATTCCATTGTGTACATGGACTCCTTCTTCTTTATCCATTCACCTGTTGATGGACATTTTGGTTGCTTCCCATCTTGGCTATTTTGAATAAGGCTGCAGTGCAGCCTTTGCAGCCTGTGTCTTTTCGATCCTGGTCTTCTCAGGTGAGAGGCCCAGTGGTGTGCCTGCTGGATTGAATGGTACCTCAGTTTTCACTTTTCAACGCAGTTCCTTTCGGTGGTCATTATTGGCTGTTAACCACTTTCCATCCCACCAGCACCTAGAGGTTACACAGTTCTCTACAACCCCGTCAGCATTTATTGTTGGTAGACTTTTTGCTGACGGTCAGTCGACAGGTGTGAGTTGGAACCTTTTGGTTGATTAGATTGCATGAGTCTAATCATTCCTGAGGTTGAGCTTTTACCCATTTTCCTGTTTTTTTGTTTAAAGAGAGTGAGGAATACTTACCTCTGCATACTATCTTCTTGAAACATTCGCCTGTTTTGAATTTCTTTTGTCCATTCCCCACCTGAGCACAATTTTTGATGGCAGGTGTCCTTTACAGCCCTGAGCCCTTGTGAATTTTAAGTGACCAGTAGCTGTGGGTTTAAAGCTGCTCTTGCGGGAAACGGCCACAAGGGGGCAGCATTTCTCCTTTACCAAATCTGGTCACTAGGGCAACAGAGCCTTAATGGAAGTCGTGTTCTAGGTTGTAAAGTACAATGGAATGTGCCGGGAAAAAGCCCTTTAAGTGTATGTGTCATTCCTTCTTGTTTGTATTTTTAACAAAATTTTTATTCTTTATCACAGCAAATTCGATTACAATGGTTTGTTTGGTCTAGGTGTGCAAGACGTGGTTCCTTCACACATATACATATATCTATTCTTCTTTGGAATCTTTTCCCGTGTAGGTTATGACACAATGTTGAGTAGTCTTCTCTTGGTATTCTGTAGGTCTTTGGTGATTATATATTTCACGTGTGTTTGTATATCTCTGTTCACCTCAATATGGTAATGTACCCAATCCTCACACCTTACCATTTGGTGAACCTTAAGTTTTTGTACTGAATCTGTGATTGCCTTTCTCTGTGGAAGTATCTTCGTTTGTATCAATTTTTAGGTAACACCTCTATGTGGTATGATAGGATATGGGTCTTTCGTTTTCTCACTTACTCCAAGTTGCGTGATTACTTCTAGAGTCATCTATGGTGCTGCAAATGGCATTGCTTCATTTTATCGCTAGCTCATAATCCATCTGTACATGTAGCAGTTCTTCTTTGTCCACCCATCTGTCGGTGGACTTTTTGGTGACTTCCATATCTTGGCTATGGTAATACTGTGCAATGCAGATTTGCCTGCCTCTTTCTTTCCAATTCTGTCTTCTTAGGTTATAGGTCCAGGAATAAGCCTCTGGATCGTACGGTAGCTCAATGTTTACCTTTTAACGGCACCTCCACTCTGCTCTCATGAGTGGCTCTCTCCAGGTTACATCCCACTTAAAGTGGAGGGTTTGCATTTCTCCACAGCACCTTCAGCATTTATTCTTTGTGGTTTTTTACTGATGGTTATTCTGACTGGTGTGAGCTGATACGTCTTTGTGGCTGAATTTGCATGTGTCTCATGATCCATTAAAACTGAGCTTTAAGGCAGGTCCTTTTCATTTTTCAGGCTGTGAGTACCGCTTAGTTCTTCAAAGTGTTTTCTTAAAGTATGTATGTCATAATTTTAAAATTTTTTGGCCATTACCTCCCTGAAGACATTTTGCGGTGACCATTAGCACAGGCTTAAACCTGCGTTTGCAGGTAACGGCCAGAGGGTGGCGGTCTTTCTACGTTCCCCATGCTGGTACTAGGGCAACAGGCCTTCCGGCCAGTGGTGTTCCTCGGTTATAAATTAGAGTGGAATGTGCCTGAATAAACCCACAAATGCTGATGTCTCCTTACTTATGTTTGTCTTTTAAATTTACCTTATATTTATTATTGGAGCAATATTACATTGTGTACATGGAACAGTTCTTCTTGGTGCGTTCCTCTGTTGAAGGACATTTTCATTGCTTCCAAATGTTGGCTATGGTCAATATGGCTGGAGTGCAGGATTGCCAGCCTGTGACGTTTTGATTCTCATTTTCTCAGGGGATAGGCCCAGCAGCGGGTATGACTGATTGACGGGTAGCTCAGTGTTTACCTTTTCAAGGCACTTCCATTGTGTTTTCATTAGTGGCTCTTACCACGTCCCCCTTAGGGCCGAGTGTACGCATTCCTCCACAGTCCCTTCAGCATTTATTTTTTGAAACATTTTTGCTGATGGCCATTCTGACTGCTGTGAGCTGATAGGGTTTTGTAATTTGGGTTTGCATGTCTTTAAAAATTCCTAAAATATATCATTTGCCCACACCTTTTTCTTTCCTCTTTAAAGGAAAAGCTGTGAGTACCACATAGCTCTTGAAATTGTCCTCTTGGAAGGTTGCCCTCTTTTGAAATTTTTGCTCCATTTTTGATCCCAGGATTTATTTGGAGGGCAGGTGTCATTTACAGAATTGCAAGTTGGTGAATATTTAGTGACCTTTAGCAGTGGGTGGAAAGCTGCTGTTGTGGGAAATGGCCACAAGGAGGCAGCATTTCTCCATTCCCAAATCTGAGTACTAGGGCAGCAGACCCTTTCTGGAAGTCGTGTTCCTAGGTTGTAAACTAGAATGGAATGTGCCAGGAGAAACCCCCATAAGTTTAGGTCTCATTACTTCTTGTTTTTGTTAATTTTTTTAATCGGGGTAAGGACTAGAATATTGTTTGTCCTAGGGGTACACAATCTGGTTCATTTGTACATTATATATGTCTACTCTACAGATCCTCTTCCCATGTAAAATATTACAGAGTGTTCTGTAGACCTCCCTTGCTATATGGTCTGTCGTTTTGAAATATGTATATAATATGTATTTGGATATGTATAGTAACACTAATCTCATTTATCCATTCCCCCCACCTTTCCTTTTAGATGAGCATAGTTGGTTTTCTAAGTCTGTGAGTGTCTTTCTCTGTGGAAATATGTTCATTTGTGTCAGTGATTAGATAACGCCTCTAAGGGATATCATAGGATATAGGTCTTTTGCTTTCCGACTTACCTCATGTTTTGTGATTATCTCCAGGCTCATCTCTGGTGCCTCAAAGAGCAGTGTTTCATTGTTTTCCATGGCTAATATTCCATTGTGTACATGGACTCCTTCTTCTTTATCCATTCACCTGTTGATGGACATTTTGGTTGCTTCCCATCTTGGCTATTTTGAATAAGGCTGCAGTGCAGCATTTGCAGCCTGTGTCTTTTCGATCCTGGTCTTCTCAGGTGAGAGGCCCAGTGGTGTGCCTGCTGGATTGAATGGTACCTCAGTTTTCACTTTTCAACGCAGTTCCTTTCGGTAGTCATTATTGGCTGTTAACCACTTTCCTTCCCACCAGCACCTAGAGGTTACACAGTTCTCTACAACCCCGTCAGCATTTATTGTTGGTAGACTTTTTGCTGACGGTCAGTCGACAGGTGTGAGTTGAAACCTTTTGGTTGATTAGATTGCATGAGTCTAATAATTCCTGAGGTTGAGCTTTTACCCATTTTCCTGTTTTTTTGTTTAAAGAGAGTGAGGAATACTTACCTCTGCATACTATCTTCTTGAAACATTCGCCTGTTTTGAATTTCTTTTGTCCATTCCCCACCTGAGCACAATTTTTGACGGCAGGTGTCCTTTACAGCCCTGAGCCCTTGTGAATTTTAAGTGACCAGTAGCTGTGGGTTTAAAGCTGCTCTTGCGGGAAACGGCCACAAGGGGGCAGCATTTCTCCTTTACCAAATCTGGTCACTAGGGCAACAGAGCCTTAATGGAAGTCGTGTTCTAGGTTGTAAATTACAATGGAATGTGCCGGGAAAAAGCCCTTTAAGTGTATGTGTCATTCCTTCTTGTTTGTATTTTTAACAAAATTTTTATTCTTTATCACAGCAAATTCGATTACAATGGTTTGTTTGGTCTAGGTGTGCAAGACGTGGTTCCTTCACACATATACATATATCTATTCTTCTTTGGAATCTTTTCCCGTGTAGGTTATGACACAATGTTGAGTAGTCTTCTCTTGGTATTCTGTAGGTCTTTGGTGATTATATATTTCACGTGTGTTTGTATATCTCTGTTCACCTCAATATGGTAATGTACCCAATCCTCACACCTTTCCATTTGGTGAACCTTAAGTTTTTGTACTGAATCTGTGATTGCCTTTCTCTGTGGAAGTATCTTCGTTTGTATCAATTTTTAGGTAACACCTCTATGTGGTATGATAGGATATGGGTCTTTCGTTTTCTCACTTACTCCAAGTTGCGTGATTACTTCTAGAGTCATCTATGGTGCTGCAAATGGCATTGCTTCATTTTATCTCTAGCTCATAATCCATCTGTACATGTAGCAGTTCTTCTTTGTCCACCCATCTGTCGGTGGACTTTTTGGTGACTTCCATATCTTGGCTATGGTAATACTGTGCAATGCAGATTTGCCTGCCTCTTTCTTTCCAATTCTGTCTTCTTAGGTTATAGGTCCAGGAATAAGCCTCTGGATCGTACGGTAGCTCAATGTTTACCTTTTAACGGCACCTCCACTCTGCTCTCATGAGTGGCTCTCTCCAGGTTACATCCCACTTAAAGTGGAGGGTTTGCATTTCTCCACAGCACCTTCAGCATTTATTCTTTGTGGTTTTTTACTGATGGTTATTCTGACTGGTGTGAGCTGATACGTCTTTGTGGCTGAATTTGCATGTGTCTCATGATCCATTAAAACTGAGCTTTAAGGCAGGTCCTTTTCATTTTTCAGGCTGTGAGTACCGCTTAGTTCTTCAAAGTGTTTTCTTAAAGTATGTATGTCATAATTTTAAAATTTTTTGGCCATTACCTCCCTGAAGACATTTTGCGGTGACCATTAGCACAGGCTTAAACCTGCGTTTGCAGGTAACGGCCAGAGGGTGGCAGTCTTTCTACGTTCCCCGTGCTGGTACTAGGGCAACAGGCCTTCCGGCCAGTGGTGTTCCTCGGTTATAAATTAGAGTGGAATGTGCCTGAAGAAACCCACAAATGCTGATGTCTCCTTACTTATGTTTGTCTTTTAAATTTACCTTATATTTATTATTGGAGCAATATTACATTGTGTACATGGAAGAGTTCTTCTTGGTGCGTTCCTCTGTTGATGGACATTTTCATTGCTTCCAAATGTTGGCTATGGTCAATATGGCTGGAGTGCAGGATTGCCAGCCTGTGACGTTTTGATTCTCATTTTCTCAGGGGATAGGCCCAGCAGTGGGTATGACTGATTGACGGGTAGCTCAGTGTTTACCTTTTCAAGGCACTTCCATTGTGTTTTCATTAGTGGCTCTTACCACGTCCCCCTTAGGGCCGAGTGTACGCATTCCTCCACAGTCCCTTCAGCATTTATTTTTTGAAACATTTTTGCTGATGGCCATTCTGACTGCTGTGAGCTGATAGGTTTTCGTAATTTGGGTTTGCATGTCTTTAAAAATTCCTAAAATATATCATTTTCCCACACCGTTTTCTTTCCTCTTCTTTAAAGGAAAAGCTGTGAGTACCACATAGCTCTTGAAATTGTCTTCTTGGAAGGTTGCCCTCTTTTGAAATTTTTGCTCCATTTTTGATCCCAGGATTTATTTGGAGGGCAGGTGTCATTTACAGAATGGCAAGTTGGTGAATATTTAGTGACCTTTAGCAGTGGGTTGAAAGCTGCTGTTGTGGGAAATGGCCACAAGGAGGCAGCATTTCTCCATTCCCAAATCTGAGTACTAGGGCAGCAGAGCCTTTCTGGAAGTCGTGTTCCTAGGTTGTAAATTAGAATGGAATGTGCCAGGAGAAACCCCCATAAGTTTAGGTCTCATTACTTCTTGTTTTTGTTAATTTTTTTAATCGGGGTAAGGACTAGAATATTGTTTGTCCTAGGGGTACACAATCTGGTTCATTTGTACATTATATATGTCTACTCTACAGATCCTCTTCCCATGTAAAATATTACAGAGTGTTCTGTAGACCTCCCTTGCTATATGGTCGGTCGTTTTGAAATATGTATATAATATGTATTTGGATATGTATAGTAACACTAATCTCATTTATCCATTCCCCCCACCTTTCTTTTTAGATGAGCATAGTTGGTTTTCTAAGTCTGTGAGTGTGTTTCTCTGTGGAAATATGTTCATTTGTGTCAGTGATTAGATAACGCCTCTAAGGGATATCATAGGATATAGGTCTTTTGCTTTCCGAATTACCTCATGTTTTGTGATTATCTCCAGGCTCATCTCTGGTGCCTCAAAGAGCAGTGTTTCATTGTTTTCCATGGCTAATATTCCATTGTGTACATGGACTCCTTCTTCTTTATCCATTCACCTGTTGATGGACATTTTGGTTGCTTCCCATCTTGGCTATTTTGAATAAGGCTGCAGTGCAGCCTTTGCAGCCTGTGTCTTTTCGATCCTGGTCTTCTCAGGTGAGAGGCCCAGTGGTGTGCCTGCTGGATTGAATGGTACCTCAGTTTTCACTTTTCAACGCAGTTCCTTTCGGTGGTCATTATTGGCTGTTAACCACTTTCCATCCCACCAGCACCTAGAGGTTACACAGTTCTCTACAACCCCGTCAGCATTTATTGTTGGTAGACTTTTTGCTGACGGTCAGTCGACAGGTGTGAGTTGGAACCTTTTGGTTGATTAGATTGCATGAGTCTAATCATTCCTAAGGTTGAGCTTTTACCCATTTTCCTGTTTTTTTGTTTAAAGAGAGTGAGGAATACTTACCTCTGCATACTATCTTCTTGAAACATTCGCCTGTTTTGAATTTCTTTTGTCCATTCCCCACCTGAGCACAATTTTTGATGGCAGGTGTCCTTTACAGCCCTGAGCCCTTGTGAATTTTAAGTGACCAGTAGCTGTGGGTTTAAAGCTGCTCTTGCGGGAAACGGCCACAAGGGGGCAGCATTTCTCCTTTACCAAATCTGGTCACTAGGGCAACAGAGCCTTAATGGAAGTCGTGTTCTAGGTTGTAAAGTACAATGGAATGTGCCGGGAAAAAGCCCTTTAAGTGTATGTGTCATTCCTTCTTGTTTGTATTTTTAACAAAATTTTTATTCTTTATCACAGCAAATTCGATTACAATGGTTTGTTTGGTCTAGGTGTGCAAGACGTGGTTCCTTCACACATATACATATATCTATTCTTCTTTGGAATCTTTTCCCGTGTAGGTTATGACACAATGTTGAGTAGTCTTCTCTTGGTATTCTGTAGGTCTTTGGTGATTATATATTTCACGTGTGTTTGTATATCTCTGTTCACCTCAATATGGTAATGTACCCAATCCTCACACCTTACCATTTGGTGAACCTTAAGTTTTTGTACTGAATCTGTGATTGCCTTTCTCTGTGGAAGTATCTTCGTTTGTATCAATTTTTAGGTAACACCTCTATGTGGTATGATAGGATATGGGTCTTTCGTTTTCTCACTTACTCCAAGTTGCGTGATTACTTCTAGAGTCATCTATGGTGCTGCAAATGGCATTGCTTCATTTTATCGCTAGCTCATAATCCATCTGTACATGTAGCAGTTCTTCTTTGTCCACCCATCTGTCGGTGGACTTTTTGGTGACTTCCATATCTTGGCTATGGTAATACTGTGCAATGCAGATTTGCCTGCCTCTTTCTTTCCAATTCTGTCTTCTTAGGTTATAGGTCCAGGAATAAGCCTCTGGATCGTACGGTAGCTCAATGTTTACCTTTTAACGGCACCTCCACTCTGCTCTCATGAGTGGCTCTCTCCAGGTTACATCCCACTTAAAGTGGAGGGTTTGCATTTCTCCACAGCACCTTCAGCATTTATTCTTTGTGGTTTTTTACTGATGGTTATTCTGACTGGTGTGAGCTGATACGTCTTTGTGGCTGAATTTGCATGTGTCTCATGATCCATTAAAACTGAGCTTTAAGGCAGGTCCTTTTCATTTTTCAGGCTGTGAGTACCGCTTAGTTCTTCAAAGTGTTTTCTTAAAGTATGTATGTCATAATTTTAAAATTTTTTGGCCATTACCTCCCTGAAGACATTTTGCGGTGACCATTAGCACAGGCTTAAACCTGCGTTTGCAGGTAACGGCCAGAGGGTGGCGGTCTTTCTACGTTCCCCATGCTGGTACTAGGGCAACAGGCCTTCCGGCCAGTGGTGTTCCTCGGTTATAAATTAGAGTGGAATGTGCCTGAATAAACCCACAAATGCTGATGTCTCCTTACTTATGTTTGTCTTTTAAATTTACCTTATATTTATTATTGGAGCAATATTACATTGTGTACATGGAACAGTTCTTCTTGGTGCGTTCCTCTGTTGAAGGACATTTTCATTGCTTCCAAATGTTGGCTATGGTCAATATGGCTGGAGTGCAGGATTGCCAGCCTGTGACGTTTTGATTCTCATTTTCTCAGGGGATAGGCCCAGCAGCGGGTATGACTGATTGACGGGTAGCTCAGTGTTTACCTTTTCAAGGCACTTCCATTGTGTTTTCATTAGTGGCTCTTACCACGTCCCCCTTAGGGCCGAGTGTACGCATTCCTCCACAGTCCCTTCAGCATTTATTTTTTGAAACATTTTTGCTGATGGCCATTCTGACTGCTGTGAGCTGATAGGGTTTTGTAATTTGGGTTTGCATGTCTTTAAAAATTCCTAAAATATATCATTTGCCCACACCTTTTTCTTTCCTCTTTAAAGGAAAAGCTGTGAGTACCACATAGCTCTTGAAATTGTCCTCTTGGAAGGTTGCCCTCTTTTGAAATTTTTGCTCCATTTTTGATCCCAGGATTTATTTGGAGGGCAGGTGTCATTTACAGAATTGCAAGTTGGTGAATATTTAGTGACCTTTAGCAGTGGGTGGAAAGCTGCTGTTGTGGGAAATGGCCACAAGGAGGCAGCATTTCTCCATTCCCAAATCTGAGTACTAGGGCAGCAGACCCTTTCTGGAAGTCGTGTTCCTAGGTTGTAAACTAGAATGGAATGTGCCAGGAGAAACCCCCATAAGTTTAGGTCTCATTACTTCTTGTTTTTGTTAATTTTTTTAATCGGGGTAAGGACTAGAATATTGTTTGTCCTAGGGGTACACAATCTGGTTCATTTGTACATTATATATGTCTACTCTACAGATCCTCTTCCCATGTAAAATATTACAGAGTGTTCTGTAGACCTCCCTTGCTATATGGTCTGTCGTTTTGAAATATGTATATAATATGTATTTGGATATGTATAGTAACACTAATCTCATTTATCCATTCCCCCCACCTTTCCTTTTAGATGAGCATAGTTGGTTTTCTAAGTCTGTGAGTGTCTTTCTCTGTGGAAATATGTTCATTTGTGTCAGTGATTAGATAACGCCTCTAAGGGATATCATAGGATATAGGTCTTTTGCTTTCCGACTTACCTCATGTTTTGTGATTATCTCCAGGCTCATCTCTGGTGCCTCAAAGAGCAGTGTTTCATTGTTTTCCATGGCTAATATTCCATTGTGTACATGGACTCCTTCTTCTTTATCCATTCACCTGTTGATGGACATTTTGGTTGCTTCCCATCTTGGCTATTTTGAATAAGGCTGCAGTGCAGCATTTGCAGCCTGTGTCTTTTCGATCCTGGTCTTCTCAGGTGAGAGGCCCAGTGGTGTGCCTGCTGGATTGAATGGTACCTCAGTTTTCACTTTTCAACGCAGTTCCTTTCGGTAGTCATTATTGGCTGTTAACCACTTTCCTTCCCACCAGCACCTAGAGGTTACACAGTTCTCTACAACCCCGTCAGCATTTATTGTTGGTAGACTTTTTGCTGACGGTCAGTCGACAGGTGTGAGTTGAAACCTTTTGGTTGATTAGATTGCATGAGTCTAATAATTCCTGAGGTTGAGCTTTTACCCATTTTCCTGTTTTTTTGTTTAAAGAGAGTGAGGAATACTTACCTCTGCATACTATCTTCTTGAAACATTCGCCTGTTTTGAATTTCTTTTGTCCATTCCCCACCTGAGCACAATTTTTGACGGCAGGTGTCCTTTACAGCCCTGAGCCCTTGTGAATTTTAAGTGACCAGTAGCTGTGGGTTTAAAGCTGCTCTTGCGGGAAACGGCCACAAGGGGGCAGCATTTCTCCTTTACCAAATCTGGTCACTAGGGCAACAGAGCCTTAATGGAAGTCGTGTTCTAGGTTGTAAAGTACAATGGAATGTGCCGGGAAAAAGCCCTTTAAGTGTATGTGTCATTCCTTCTTGTTTGTATTTTTAACAAAATTTTTATTCTTTATCACAGCAAATTCGATTACAATGGTTTGTTTGGTCTACGTGTGCAAGACGTGGTTCCTTCACACATATACATATATCTATTCTTCTTTGGAATCTTTTCCCGTGTAGGTTATGACACAATGTTGAGTAGTCTTCTCTTGGTATTCTGTAGGTCTTTGGTGATTATATATTTCACGTGTGTTTGTATATCTCTGTTCACCTCAATATGGTAATGTACCCAATCCTCACACCTTTCCATTTGGTGAACCTTAAGTTTTTGTACTGAATCTGTGATTGCCTTTCTCTGTGGAAGTATCTTCGTTTGTATCAATTTTTAGGTAACACCTCTATGTGGTATGATAGGATATGGGTCTTTCGTTTTCTCACTTACTCCAAGTTGCGTGATTACTTCTAGAGTCATCTATGGTGCTGCAAATGGCATTGCTTCATTTTATCTCTAGCTCATAATCCATCTGTACATGTAGCAGTTCTTCTTTGTCCACCCATCTGTCGGTGGACATTTTGGTGACTTCCATATCTTGGCTATGGTAATACTGTGCAATGCAGATTTGCCTGCCTCTTTCTTTCCAATTCTGTCTTCTTAGGTTATAGGTCCAGGAATAAGCCTCTGGATCGTACGGTAGCTCAATGTTTACCTTTTAACGGCACCTCCACTCTGCTCTCATGAGTGGCTCTCTCCAGGTTACATCCCACTTAAAGTGGAGGGTTTGCATTTCTCCACAGCACCTTCAGCATTTATTCTTTGTGGTTTTTTACTGATGGTTATTCTGACTGGTGTGAGCTGATACGTCTTTGTGGCTGAATTTGCATGTGTCTCATGATCCATTAAAACTGAGCTTTAAGGCAGGTCCTTTTCATTTTTCAGGCTGTGAGTACCGCTTAGTTCTTCAAAGTGTTTTCTTAAAGTATGTATGTCATAATTTTAAAATTTTTTGGCCATTACCTCCCTGAAGACATTTTGCGGTGACCATTAGCACAGGCTTAAACCTGCGTTTGCAGGTAACGGCCAGAGGGTGGCAGTCTTTCTACGTTCCCCGTGCTGGTACTAGGGCAACAGGCCTTCCGGCCAGTGGTGTTCCTCGGTTATAAATTAGAGTGGAATGTGCCTGAATAAACCCACAAATGCTGATGTCTCCTTACTTATGTTTGTCTTTTAAATTTACCTTATATTTATTATTGGAGCAATATTACATTGTGTACATGGAACAGTTCTTCTTGGTGCGTTCCTCTGTTGATGGACATTTTCATTGCTTCCAAATGTTGGCTATGGTCAATATGGCTGCAGTGCAGGATTGCCAGCCTGTGACGTTTTGATTCTCATTTTCTCAGGGGATAGGCCCAGCAGTGGGTATGACTGATTGACGGGTAGCTCAGTGTTTACCTTTTCAAGGCACTTCCATTGTGTTTTCATTAGTGGCTCTTACCACGTCCCCCTTAGGGCCGAGTGTACGCATTCCTCCACAGTCCCTTCAGCATTTATTTTTTGAAACATTTTTGCTGATGGCCATTCTGACTGCTGTGAGCTGATAGGTTTTTGTAATTTGGGTTTGCATGTCTTTAAAAATTCCTAAAATATATCATTTTCCCACACCTTTTTCTTTCCTCTTCTTTAAAGGAAAAGCTGTGAGTACCACATAGCTCTTGAAATTGTCTTCTTGGAAGGTTGCCCTCTTTTGAAATTTTTGCTCCATTTTTGATCCCAGGATTTATTTGGAGGGCAGGTGTCATTTACAGAATGGCAAGTTGGTGAATATTTAGTGACCTTTAGCAGTGGGTGGAAAGCTGCTGTTGTGGGAAATGGCCACAAGGAGGCAGCATTTCTCCATTCCCAAATCTGAGTACTAGGGCAGCAGAGCCTTTCTGGAAGTCGTGTTCCTAGGTTGTAAATTAGAATGGAATGTGCCAGGAGAAACCCCCATAAGTTTAGGTCTCATTACTTCTTGTTTTTGTTAATTTTTTTAATCGGGGTAAGGACTAGAATATTGTTTGTCCTAGGGGTACACAATCTGGTTCATTTGTACATTATATATGTCTACTCTACAGATCCTCTTCCCATGTAAAATATTACAGAGTGTTCTGTAGACCTCCCTTGCTATATGGTCGGTCGTTTTGAAATATGTATATAATATGTATTTGGATATGTATAGTAACACTAATCTCATTTATCCATTCCCCCCACCTTTCCTTTTAGATGAGCATAGTTGGTTTTCTAAGTCTGTGAGTGTCTTTCTCTGTGGAAATATGTTCATTTGTGTCAGTGATTAGATAACGCCTCTAAGGGATATCATAGGATATAGGTCTTTTGCTTTCCGACTTACCTCATGTTTTGTGATTATCTCCAGGCTCATCTCTGGTGCCTCAAAGAGCAGTGTTTCATTGTTTTCCATGGCTAATATTCCATTGTGTACATGGACTCCTTCTTCTTTATCCATTCACCTGTTGATGGACATTTTGGTTGCTTCCCATCTTGGCTATTTTGAATAAGGCTGCAGTGCAGCCTTTGCAGCCTGTGTCTTTTCGATCCTGGTCTTCTCAGGTGAGAGGCCCAGTGGTGTGCCTGTTGCATTGAGTGGTACCTCAATTTTCACTTTTCAACGCAGTTCCTTTTGGTACTCCTTACTGGCTGTTAACCACTTTACATCTCACCAGCACCTAAAGGTTACACAGTTCTCTACAACCCCGTCAGCATTTATTGTTGGTAGACTTTTTGCTGACGGTCAGTCGACAGGTGTGAGTTGAAACCTTTTGGTTGATTAGATTGCATGAGTCTAATCATTCCTGAGGTTGAGCTTTTACCCATTTTCCTGTTTTTTTGTTTAAAGAGAGTGAGGAATACTTACCTCTGCATACTATCTTCTTGAAACATTCGCCTGTTTTGAATTTCTTTTGTCCATTCCCCACCTGAGCACAATTTTTGACGGCAGGTGTCCTTTACAGCCCTGAGCCCTTGTGAATTTTAAGTGACCAGTAGCTGTGGGTTTAAAGCTGCTCTTGCGGGAAACGGCCACAAGGGGGTAGCATTTCTCCTTTACCAAATCTGGTCACTAGGGCAACAGAGCCTTAATGGAAGTCGTGTTCTAGGTTGTAAAGTACAATGGAATGTGCCGGGAAAAAGCCCTTTAAGTGTATGTGTCATTCCTTCTTGTTTGTATTTTTAACAAATTTTTATTCTTTATCACAGCAAATTCGATTACAATGGTTTGTTTGGTCTAGGTGTGCAAGATGTGGTTCCTTCACACATATACATATATCTATTCTTCTTTGGAATCTTTTCCCGTGTAGGTTATGACACAATGTTGAGTAGTCTTCTCTTGGTATTCTGTAGGTCTTTGGTGATTATATATTTCACGTGTGTTTGTATATCTCTGTTCACCTCAATATGGTAATGTACCCAATCCTCACACCTTTCCATTTGGTGAACCTTAAGTTTTTGTACTGAATCTGTGATTGCCTTTCTCTGTGGAAGTATCTTCGTTTGTATCAATTTTTAGGTAACACCTCTATGTGGTATGATAGGATATGTGTCTTTCGTTTTCTCACTTACTCCAAGTTGCGTGATTACTTCTAGAGTCATCTATGGTGCTGCAAATGGCATTGCTTCATTTTATCGCTAGCTCATAATCCATCTGTACATGTAGCAGTTCTTCTTTGTCCACCCATCTGTCGGTGGACTTTTTGGTGACTTCCATATCTTGGCTATGGTAATACTGTGCAATGCAGATTTGCCTGCCTCTTTCTTTCCAATTCTGTCTTCTTAGGTTATAGGTCCAGGAATAAGCCTCTGGATCGTACGGTAGCTCAATGTTTACCTTTTAACGGCACCTCCACTCTGCTCTCATGAGTGGCTCTCTCCAGGTTACATCCCACTTAAAGTGGAGGGTTTGCATTTCTCCACAGCACCTTCAGGATTTATTCTTTGTGGTTTTTTACTGATGGTTATTCTGACTGGTGTGAGCTGATACGTCTTTGTGGCTGAATTTGCATGTTCCTCATGATCCATTAAAACTGAGCTTTAAGGCAGGTCCTTTTCATTTTTCAGGCTGTGAGTACCGCTTAGTTCTTCAAAGTGTTTTCTTAAAGTATGTATGTCATAATTTTAAAATTTTTTCGCCATTACCTCCCTGAAGACATTTTGCGGTGACCATTAGCACAGGCTTAAACCTGCGTTTGCAGGTAACGGCCAGAGGGTGGCAGTCTTTCTACGTTCCCCATGCTGGTACTAGGGCAACAGGCCTTCCGGCCAGTGGTGTTCCTCGGTTATAAATTAGAGTGGATTGTGCATGAAGAAACCCACAAATGCTGATGTCTCCTTACTTATGTTTGTCTTTTAAATTTACCTTATATTTATTATTGGAGCAATATTACATTGTGTACATGGAAGAGTTCTTCTTGGTGCGTTCCTCTGTTGATGGACATTTTCATTGCTTCCAAATGTTGGCTATGGTCAATATGGCTGGAGTGCAGGATTGCCAGCCTGTGACGTTTTGATTCTCATTTTCTCAGGGGATAGGCCCAGCAGTGGGTATGACTGATTGACGGGTAGCTCAGTGTTTACCTTTTCAAGGCACTTCCATTGTGTTTTCATTAGTGGCTCTTACCACGTCCCCCTTAGGGCCGAGTGTACGCATTCCTCCACAGTCCCTTCAGCATTTATTTTTTGAAACATTTTTGCTGATGGCCATTCTGACTGCTGTGAGCTGATAGGTTTTTGTAATTTGGGTTTGCATGTCTTTAAAAATTCCTAAAATATATCATTTTCCCACACCTTTTTCTTTCCTCTTCTTTAAAGGAAAAGCTGTGAGTACCACATAGCTCTTGAAATTGTCTTCTTGGAAGGTTGCCCTCTTTTGAAATTTTTGCTCCATTTTTGATCCCAGGATTTATTTGGAGGGCAGGTGTCATTTACAGAATGGCAAGTTGGTGAATATTTAGTGACCTTTAGCAGTGGGTTGAAAGCTGCTGTTGTGGGAAATGGCCACAAGGAGGCAGCATTTCTCCATTCCCAAATCTGAGTACTAGGGCAGCAGAGCCTTTCTGGAAGTCGTGTTCCTAGGTTGTAAATTAGAATGGAATGTGCCAGGAGAAACCCCCATAAGTTTAGGTCTCATTACTTCTTGTTTTTGTTAATTTTTTTAATCGGGGTAAGGACTAGAATATTGTTTGTCCTAGGGGTACACAATCTGGTTCAATTGTACATTATATATGTCTACTCTACAGATCCTCTTCCCATGTAAAATATTACAGAGTGTTCTGTAGACCTCCCTTGCTATATGGTCGGTCGTTTTGAAATATGTATATAATATGTATTTGGATATGTATAGTAACACTAATCTCATTTATCCATTCCCCCCACCTTTCCTTTTAGATGAGCATAGTTGGTTTTCTAAGTCTGTGAGTGTCTTTCTCTGTGGAAATATGTTCATTTGTGTCAGTGATTAGATAACGCCTCTAAGGGATATCATAGGATATAGGTCTTTTGCTTTCCGACTTACCTCATGTTTTGTGATTATCTCCAGGCTCATCTCTGGTGCCTCAAAGAGCAGTGTTTCATTGTTTTCCATGGCTAATATTCCACTGTGTACATGGACTCCTTCTTCTTTATCCATTCACCTGTTGATGGACATTTTGGTTGCTTCCCATCTTGGCTATTTTGAATAAGGCTGCAGTGCAGCCTTTGCAGCCTGTGTCTTTTCGATCCTGGTCTTCTCAGGTGAGTGGCCCAGTGGTGTGCCTGTTGCATTGAGTGGTACCTCAATTTTCACTTTTCAACGCAGTTCCTTTTGGTACTCCTTACTGGCTGTTAACCACTTTACATCTCACCAGCACCTAGAGGTTACACAGTTCTCTACAACCCCGTCAGCATTTATTGTTGGTAGACTTTTTGCTGACGGTCAGTCGACAGGTGTGAGTTGAAACCTTTTGGTTGATTAGATTGCATGAGTCTAATCATTCCTGAGGTTGAGCTTTTACCCATTTTCCTGTTTTTTTGTTTAAAGAGAGTGAGGAATACTTACCTCTGCATACTATCTTCTTGAAACATTCGCCTGTTTTGAATTTCTTTTGTCCATTCCCCACCTGAGCACAATTTTTGACGGCAGGTGTCCTTTACAGCCCTGAGCCCTTGTGAATTTTAAGTGACCAGTAGCTGTGGGTTTAAAGCTGCTCTTGCGGGAAACGGCCACAAGGGGGCAGCATTTCTCCTTTACCAAATCTGGTCACTAGGGCAACAGAGCCTTAATGGAAGTCGTGTTCTAGGTTGTAAAGTACAATGGAATGTGCCGGGAAAAAGCCCTTTAAGTGTATGTGTCATTCCTTCTTGTTTGTATTTTTAACAAAATTTTTATTCTTTATCACAGCAAATTCGATTACAATGGTTTGTTTGGTCTAGGTGTGCAAGACGTGGTTCCTTCACACATATACATATATCTATTCTTCTTTGGAATCTTTTCCCGTGTAGGTTATGACACAATGTTGAGTAGTCTTCTCTTGGTATTCTGTAGGTCTTTGGTGATTATATATTTCACGTGTGTTTGTATATCTCTGTTCACCTCAATATGGTAATGTACCCAATCCTCACACCTTTCCATTTGGTGAACCTTAAGTTTTTGTACTGAATCTGTGATTGCCTTTCTCTGTGGAAGTATCTTCGTTTGTATCAATTTTTAGGTAACACCTCTATGTGGTATGATAGGATATGGGTCTTTCGTTTTCTCACTTACTCCAAGTTGCGTGATTACTTCTAGAGTCATCTATGGTGCTGCAAATGGCATTGCTTCATTTTATCTCTAGCTCATAATCCATCTGTACATGTAGCAGTTCTTCTTTGTCCACCCATCTGTCGGTGGACTTTTTGGTGACTTCCATATCTTGGCTATGGTAATACTGTGCAATGCAGATTTGCCTGCCTCTTTCTTTCCAATTCTGTCTTCTTAGGTTATAGGTCCAGGAATAAGCCTCTGGATCGTACGGTAGCTCAATGTTTACCTTTTAACGGCACCTCCACTCTGCTCTCATGAGTGGCTCTCTCCAGGTTACATCCCACTTAAAGTGGAGGGTTTGCGTTTCTCCACAGCACCTTCAGCATTTATTCTTTGTGGTTTTTTACTGATGGTTATTCTGACTGGTGTGAGCTGATACGTCTTTGTGGCTGAATTTGCATGTGTCTCATGATCCATTAAAACTGAGCTTTAAGGCAGGTCCTTTTCATTTTTCAGGCTGTGAGTACCGCTTAGTTCTTCAAAGTGTTTTCTTAAAGTATGTATGTCATAATTTTAAAATTTTTTGGCCATTACCTCCCTGAAGACATTTTGCGGTGACCATTAGCACAGGCTTAAACCTGCGTTTGCAGGTAACGGCCAGAGGGTGGCAGTCTTTCTACGTTCCCCGTGCTGGTACTAGGGCAACAGGCCTTCCGGCCAGTGGTGTTCCTCGGTTATAAATTAGAGTGGAATGTGCCTGAAGAAACCCACAAATGCTGATGTCTCCTTACTTATGTTTGTCTTTTAAATTTACCTTATATTTATTATTGGAGCAATATTACATTGTGTACATGGAAGAGTTCTTCTTGGTGCGTTCCTCTGTTGATGGACATTTTCATTGCTTCCAAATGTTGGCTATGGTCAATATGGCTGGAGTGCAGGATTGCCAGCCTGTGACGTTTTGATTCTCATTTTCTCAGGGGATAGGCCCAGCAGTGGGTATGACTGATTGACGGGTAGCTCAGTGTTTACCTTTTCAAGGCACTTCCATTGTGTTTTCATTAGTGGCTCTTACCACGTCCCCCTTAGGGCCGAGTGTACGCATTCCTCCACAGTCCCTTCAGCATTTATTTTTTGAAACATTTTTGCTGATGGCCATTCTGACTGCTGTGAGCTGATAGGTTTTTGTAATTTGGGTTTGCATGTCTTTAAAAATTCCTAAAATATATCATTTTCCCACACCGTTTTCTTTCCTCTTCTTTAAAGGAAAAGCTGTGAGTACCACATAGCTCTTGAAATTGTCTTCTTGGAAGGTTGCCCTCTTTTGAAATTTTTGCTCCATTTTTGATCCCAGGATTTATTTGGAGGGCAGGTGTCATTTACAGAATGGCAAGTTGGTGAATATTTAGTGACCTTTAGCAGTGGGTTGAAAGCTGCTGTTGTGGGAAATGGCCACAAGGAGGCAGCATTTCTCCATTCCCAAATCTGAGTACTAGGGCAGCAGAGCCTTTCTGGAAGTCGTGTTCCTAGGTTGTAAATTAGAATGGAATGTGCCAGGAGAAACCCCCATAAGTTTAGGTCTCATTACTTCTTGTTTTTGTTAATTTTTTTAATCGGGGTAAGGACTAGAATATTGTTTGTCCTAGGGGTACACAATCTGGTTCATTTGTACATTATATATGTCTACTCTACAGATCCTCTTCCCATGTAAAATATTACAGAGTGTTCTGTAGACCTCCCTTGCTATATGGTCGGTCGTTTTGAAATATGTATATAATATGTATTTGGATATGTATAGTAACACTAATCTCATTTATCCATTCCCCCCACCTTTCTTTTTAGATGAGCATAGTTGGTTTTCTAAGTCTGTGAGTGTCTTTCTCTGTGGAAATATGTTCATTTGTGTCAGTGATTAGATAACGCCTCTAAGGGATATCATAGGATATAGGTCTTTTGCTTTCCGAATTACCTCATGTTTTGTGATTATCTCCAGGCTCATCTCTGGTGCCTCAAAGAGCAGTGTTTCATTGTTTTCCATGGCTAATATTCCATTGTGTACATGGACTCCTTCTTCTTTATCCATTCACCTGTTGATGGACATTTTGGTTGCTTCCCATCTTGGCTATTTTGAATAAGGCTGCAGTGCAGCCTTTGCAGCCTGTGTCTTTTCGATCCTGGTCTTCTCAGGTGAGAGGCCCAGTGGTGTGCCTGCTGGATTGAATGGTACCTCAGTTTTCACTTTTCAACGCAGTTCCTTTCGGTGGTCATTATTGGCTGTTAACCACTTTCCATCCCACCAGCACCTAGAGGTTACACAGTTCTCTACAACCCCGTCAGCATTTATTGTTGGTAGACTTTTTGCTGACGGTCAGTCGACAGGTGTGAGTTGGAACCTTTTGGTTGATTAGATTGCATGAGTCTAATCATTCCTAAGGTTGAGCTTTTACCCATTTTCCTGTTTTTTTGTTTAAAGAGAGTGAGGAATACTTACCTCTGCATACTATCTTCTTGAAACATTCGCCTGTTTTGAATTTCTTTTGTCCATTCCCCACCTGAGCACAATTTTTGATGGCAGGTGTCCTTTACAGCCCTGAGCCCTTGTGAATTTTAAGTGACCAGTAGCTGTGGGTTTAAAGCTGCTCTTGCGGGAAACGGCCACAAGGGGGCAGCATTTCTCCTTTACCAAATCTGGTCACTAGGGCAACAGAGCCTTAATGGAAGTCGTGTTCTAGGTTGTAAAGTACAATGGAATGTGCCGGGAAAAAGCCCTTTAAGTGTATGTGTCATTCCTTCTTGTTTGTATTTTTAACAAAATTTTTATTCTTTATCACAGCAAATTCGATTACAATGGTTTGTTTGGTCTAGGTGTGCAAGACGTGGTTCCTTCACACATATACATATATCTATTCTTCTTTGGAATCTTTTCCCGTGTAGGTTATGACACAATGTTGAGTAGTCTTCTCTTGGTATTCTGTAGGTCTTTGGTGATTATATATTTCACGTGTGTTTGTATATCTCTGTTCACCTCAATATGGTAATGTACCCAATCCTCACACCTTACCATTTGGTGAACCTTAAGTTTTTGTACTGAATCTGTGATTGCCTTTCTCTGTGGAAGTATCTTCGTTTGTATCAATTTTTAGGTAACACCTCTATGTGGTATGATAGGATATGGGTCTTTCGTTTTCTCACTTACTCCAAGTTGCGTGATTACTTCTAGAGTCATCTATGGTGCTGCAAATGGCATTGCTTCATTTTATCACTAGCTCATAATCCATCTGTACATGTAGCAGTTCTTCTTTGTCCACCCATCTGTCGGTGGACTTTTTGGTGACTTCCATATCTTGGCTATGGTAATACTGTGCAATGCAGATTTGCCTGCCTCTTTCTTTCCAATTCTGTCTTCTTAGGTTATAGGTCCAGGAATAAGCCTCTGGATCGTACGGTAGCTCAATGTTTACCTTTTAACGGCACCTCCACTCTGCTCTCATGAGTGGCTCTCTCCAGGTTACATCCCACTTAAAGTGGAGGGTTTGCATTTCTCCACAGCACCTTCAGCATTTATTCTTTGTGGTTTTTTACTGATGGTTATTCTGACTGGTGTGAGCTGATACGTCTTTGTGGCTGAATTTGCATGTGTCTCATGATCCATTAAAACTGAGCTTTAAGGCAGGTCCTTTTCATTTTTCAGGCTGTGAGTACCGCTTAGTTCTTCAAAGTGTTTTCTTAAAGTATGTATGTCATAATTTTAAAATTTTTTGGCCATTACCTCCCTGAAGACATTTTGCGGTGACCATTAGCACAGGCTTAAACCTGCGTTTGCAGGTAACGGCCAGAGGGTGGCAGTCTTTCTACGTTCCCCGTGCTGGTACTAGGGCAACAGGCCTTCCGGCCAGTGGTGTTCCTCGGTTATAAATTAGAGTGGAATGTGCCTGAATAAACCCACAAATGCTGATGTCTCCTTACTTATGTTTGTCTTTTAAATTTACCTTATATTTATTATTGGAGCAATATTACATTGTGTACATGGAACAGTTCTTCTTGGTGCGTTCCTCTGTTGATGGACATTTTCATTGCTTCCAAATGTTGGCTATGGTCAATATGGCTGCAGTGCAGGATTGCCAGCCTGTGACGTTTTGATTCTCATTTTCTCAGGGGATAGGCCCAGCAGTGGGTATGACTGATTGACGGGTAGCTCAGTGTTTACCTTTTCAAGGCACTTCCATTGTGTTTTCATTAGTGGCTCTTACCACGTCCCCCTTAGGGCCGAGTGTACGCATTCCTCCACAGTCCCTTCAGCATTTATTTTTTGAAACATTTTTGCTGATGGCCATTCTGACTGCTGTGAGCTGATAGGTTTTTGTAATTTGGGTTTGCATGTCTTTAAAAATTCCTAAAATATATCATTTTCCCACACCTTTTTCTTTCCTCTTCTTTAAAGGAAAAGCTGTGAGTACCACATAGCTCTTGAAATTGTCTTCTTGGAAGGTTGCCCTCTTTTGAAATTTTTGCTCCATTTTTGATCCCAGGATTTATTTGGAGGGCAGGTGTCATTTACAGAATGGCAAGTTGGTGAATATTTAGTGACCTTTAGCAGTGGGTGGAAAGCTGCTGTTGTGGGAAATGGCCACAAGGAGGCAGCATTTCTCCATTCCCAAATCTGAGTACTAGGGCAGCAGAGCCTTTCTGGAAGTCGTGTTCCTAGGTTGTAAATTAGAATGGAATGTGCCAGGAGAAACCCCCATAAGTTTAGGTCTCATTACTTCTTGTTTTTGTTAATTTTTTTAATCGGGGTAAGGACTAGAATATTGTTTGTCCTAGGGGTACACAATCTGGTTCATTTGTACATTATATATGTCTACTCTACAGATCCTCTTCCCATGTAAAATATTACAGAGTGTTCTGTAGACCTCCCTTGCTATATGGTCGGTCGTTTTGAAATATGTATATAATATGTATTTGGATATGTATAGTAACACTAATCTCATTTATCCATTCCCCCCACCTTTCCTTTTAGATGAGCATAGTTGGTTTTCTAAGTCTGTGAGTGTCTTTCTCTGTGGAAATATGTTCATTTGTGTCAGTGATTAGATAACGCCTCTAAGGGATATCATAGGATATAGGTCTTTTGCTTTCCGACTTACCTCATGTTTTGTGATTATCTCCAGGCTCATCTCTGGTGCCTCAAAGAGCAGTGTTTCATTGTTTTCCATGGCTAATATTCCATTGTGTACATGGACTCCTTCTTCTTTATCCATTCACCTGTTGATGGACATTTTGGTTGCTTCCCATCTTGGCTATTTTGAATAAGGCTGCAGTGCAGCCTTTGCAGCCTGTGTCTTTTCGATCCTGGTCTTCTCAGGTGAGAGGCCCAGTGGTGTGCCTGTTGCATTGAGTGGTACCTCAATTTTCACTTTTCAACGCAGTTCCTTTTGGTACTCCTTACTGGCTGTTAACCACTTTACATCTCACCAGCACCTAAAGGTTACACAGTTCTCTACAACCCCGTCAGCATTTATTGTTGGTAGACTTTTTGCTGACGGTCAGTCGACAGGTGTGAGTTGAAACCTTTTGGTTGATTAGATTGCATGAGTCTAATCATTCCTGAGGTTGAGCTTTTACCCATTTTCCTGTTTTTTTGTTTAAAGAGAGTGAGGAATACTTACCTCTGCATACTATCTTCTTGAAACATTCGCCTGTTTTGAATTTCTTTTGTCCATTCCCCACCTGAGCACAATTTTTGACGGCAGGTGTCCTTTACAGCCCTGAGCCCTTGTGAATTTTAAGTGACCAGTAGCTGTGGGTTTAAAGCTGCTCTTGCGGGAAACGGCCACAAGGGGGTAGCATTTCTCCTTTACCAAATCTGGTCACTAGGGCAACAGAGCCTTAATGGAAGTCGTGTTCTAGGTTGTAAAGTACAATGGAATGTGCCGGGAAAAAGCCCTTTAAGTGTATGTGTCATTCCTTCTTGTTTGTATTTTTAACAAATTTTTATTCTTTATCACAGCAAATTCGATTACAATGGTTTGTTTGGTCTAGGTGTGCAAGATGTGGTTCCTTCACACATATACATATATCTATTCTTCTTTGGAATCTTTTCCCGTGTAGGTTATGACACAATGTTGAGTAGTCTTCTCTTGGTATTCTGTAGGTCTTTGGTGATTATATATTTCACGTGTGTTTGTATATCTCTGTTCACCTCAATATGGTAATGTACCCAATCCTCACACCTTTCCATTTGGTGAACCTTAAGTTTTTGTACTGAATCTGTGATTGCCTTTCTCTGTGGAAGTATCTTCGTTTGTATCAATTTTTAGGTAACACCTCTATGTGGTATGATAGGATATGTGTCTTTCGTTTTCTCACTTACTCCAAGTTGCGTGATTACTTCTAGAGTCATCTATGGTGCTGCAAATGGCATTGCTTCATTTTATCGCTAGCTCATAATCCATCTGTACATGTAGCAGTTCTTCTTTGTCCACCCATCTGTCGGTGGACTTTTTGGTGACTTCCATATCTTGGCTATGGTAATACTGTGCAATGCAGATTTGCCTGCCTCTTTCTTTCCAATTCTGTCTTCTTAGGTTATAGGTCCAGGAATAAGCCTCTGGATCGTACGGTAGCTCAATGTTTACCTTTTAACGGCACCTCCACTCTGCTCTCATGAGTGGCTCTCTCCAGGTTACATCCCACTTAAAGTGGAGGGTTTGCATTTCTCCACAGCACCTTCAGGATTTATTCTTTGTGGTTTTTTACTGATGGTTATTCTGACTGGTGTGAGCTGATACGTCTTTGTGGCTGAATTTGCATGTTCCTCATGATCCATTAAAACTGAGCTTTAAGGCAGGTCCTTTTCATTTTTCAGGCTGTGAGTACCGCTTAGTTCTTCAAAGTGTTTTCTTAAAGTATGTATGTCATAATTTTAAAATTTTTTCGCCATTACCTCCCTGAAGACATTTTGCGGTGACCATTAGCACAGGCTTAAACCTGCGTTTGCAGGTAACGGCCAGAGGGTGGCAGTCTTTCTACGTTCCCCATGCTGGTACTAGGGCAACAGGCCTTCCGGCCAGTGGTGTTCCTCGGTTATAAATTAGAGTGGATTGTGCATGAAGAAACCCACAAATGCTGATGTCTCCTTACTTATGTTTGTCTTTTAAATTTACCTTATATTTATTATTGGAGCAATATTACATTGTGTACATGGAAGAGTTCTTCTTGGTGCGTTCCTCTGTTGATGGACATTTTCATTGCTTCCAAATGTTGGCTATGGTCAATATGGCTGGAGTGCAGGATTGCCAGCCTGTGACGTTTTGATTCTCATTTTCTCAGGGGATAGGCCCAGCAGTGGGTATGACTGATTGACGGGTAGCTCAGTGTTTACCTTTTCAAGGCACTTCCATTGTGTTTTCATTAGTGGCTCTTACCACGTCCCCCTTAGGGCCGAGTGTACGCATTCCTCCACAGTCCCTTCAGCATTTATTTTTTGAAACATTTTTGCTGATGGCCATTCTGACTGCTGTGAGCTGATAGGTTTTTGTAATTTGGGTTTGCATGTCTTTAAAAATTCCTAAAATATATCATTTTCCCACACCTTTTTCTTTCCTCTTCTTTAAAGGAAAAGCTGTGAGTACCACATAGCTCTTGAAATTGTCTTCTTGGAAGGTTGCCCTCTTTTGAAATTTTTGCTCCATTTTTGATCCCAGGATTTATTTGGAGGGCAGGTGTCATTTACAGAATGGCAAGTTGGTGAATATTTAGTGACCTTTAGCAGTGGGTTGAAAGCTGCTGTTGTGGGAAATGGCCACAAGGAGGCAGCATTTCTCCATTCCCAAATCTGAGTACTAGGGCAGCAGAGCCTTTCTGGAAGTCGTGTTCCTAGGTTGTAAATTAGAATGGAATGTGCCAGGAGAAACCCCCATAAGTTTAGGTCTCATTACTTCTTGTTTTTGTTAATTTTTTTAATCGGGGTAAGGACTAGAATATTGTTTGTCCTAGGGGTACACAATCTGGTTCAATTGTACATTATATATGTCTACTCTACAGATCCTCTTCCCATGTAAAATATTACAGAGTGTTCTGTAGACCTCCCTTGCTATATGGTCGGTCGTTTTGAAATATGTATATAATATGTATTTGGATATGTATAGTAACACTAATCTCATTTATCCATTCCCCCCACCTTTCCTTTTAGATGAGCATAGTTGGTTTTCTAAGTCTGTGAGTGTCTTTCTCTGTGGAAATATGTTCATTTGTGTCAGTGATTAGATAACGCCTCTAAGGGATATCATAGGATATAGGTCTTTTGCTTTCCGACTTACCTCATGTTTTGTGATTATCTCCAGGCTCATCTCTGGTGCCTCAAAGAGCAGTGTTTCATTGTTTTCCATGGCTAATATTCCACTGTGTACATGGACTCCTTCTTCTTTATCCATTCACCTGTTGATGGACATTTTGGTTGCTTCCCATCTTGGCTATTTTGAATAAGGCTGCAGTGCAGCCTTTGCAGCCTGTGTCTTTTCGATCCTGGTCTTCTCAGGTGAGTGGCCCAGTGGTGTGCCTGTTGCATTGAGTGGTACCTCAATTTTCACTTTTCAACGCAGTTCCTTTTGGTACTCCTTACTGGCTGTTAACCACTTTACATCTCACCAGCACCTAGAGGTTACACAGTTCTCTACAACCCCGTCAGCATTTATTGTTGGTAGACTTTTTGCTGACGGTCAGTCGACAGGTGTGAGTTGAAACCTTTTGGTTGATTAGATTGCATGAGTCTAATCATTCCTGAGGTTGAGCTTTTACCCATTTTCCTGTTTTTTTGTTTAAAGAGAGTGAGGAATACTTACCTCTGCATACTATCTTCTTGAAACATTCGCCTGTTTTGAATTTCTTTTGTCCATTCCCCACCTGAGCACAATTTTTGACGGCAGGTGTCCTTTACAGCCCTGAGCCCTTGTGAATTTTAAGTGACCAGTAGCTGTGGGTTTAAAGCTGCTCTTGCGGGAAACGGCCACAAGGGGGCAGCATTTCTCCTTTACCAAATCTGGTCACTAGGGCAACAGAGCCTTAATGGAAGTCGTGTTCTAGGTTGTAAAGTACAATGGAATGTGCCGGGAAAAAGCCCTTTAAGTGTATGTGTCATTCCTTCTTGTTTGTATTTTTAACAAAATTTTTATTCTTTATCACAGCAAATTCGATTACAATGGTTTGTTTGGTCTAGGTGTGCAAGACGTGGTTCCTTCACACATATACATATATCTATTCTTCTTTGGAATCTTTTCCCGTGTAGGTTATGACACAATGTTGAGTAGTCTTCTCTTGGTATTCTGTAGGTCTTTGGTGATTATATATTTCACGTGTGTTTGTATATCTCTGTTCACCTCAATATGGTAATGTACCCAATCCTCACACCTTACCATTTGGTGAACCTTAAGTTTTTGTACTGAATCTGTGATTGCCTTTCTCTGTGGAAGTATCTTCGTTTGTATCAATTTTTAGGTAACACCTCTATGTGGTATGATAGGATATGGGTCTTTCGTTTTCTCACTTACTCCAAGTTGCGTGATTACTTCTAGAGTCATCTATGGTGCTGCAAATGGCATTGCTTCATTTTATCGCTAGCTCATAATCCATCTGTACATGTAGCAGTTCTTCTTTGTCCACCCATCTGTCGGTGGACTTTTTGGTGACTTCCATATCTTGGCTATGGTAATACTGTGCAATGCAGATTTGCCTGCCTCTTTCTTTCCAATTCTGTCTTCTTAGGTTATAGGTCCAGGAATAAGCCTCTGGATCGTACGGTAGCTCAATGTTTACCTTTTAACGGCACCTCCACTCTGCTCTCATGAGTGGCTCTCTCCAGGTTACATCCCACTTAAAGTGGAGGGTTTGCATTTCTCCACAGCACCTTCAGGATTTATTCTTTGTGGTTTTTTACTGATGGTTATTCTGACTGGTGTGAGCTGATACGTCTTTGTGGCTGAATTTGCATGTTCCTCATGATCCATTAAAACTGAGCTTTAAGGCAGGTCCTTTTCATTTTTCAGGCTGTGAGTACCGCTTAGTTCTTCAAAGTGTTTTCTTAAAGTATGTATGTCATAATTTTAAAATTTTTTCGCCATTACCTCCCTGAAGACATTTTGCGGTGACCATTAGCACAGGCTTAAACCTGCGTTTGCAGGTAACGGCCAGAGGGTGGCAGTCTTTCTACGTTCCCCATGCTGGTACTAGGGCAACAGGCCTTCCGGCCAGTGGTGTTCCTCGGTTATAAATTAGAGTGGATTGTGCATGAAGAAACCCACAAATGCTGATGTCTCCTTACTTATGTTTGTCTTTTAAATTTACCTTATATTTATTATTGGAGCAATATTACATTGTGTACATGGAAGAGTTCTTCTTGGTGCGTTCCTCTGTTGATGGACATTTTCATTGCTTCCAAATGTTGGCTATGGTCAATATGGCTGGAGTGCAGGATTGCCAGCCTGTGACGTTTTGATTCTCATTTTCTCAGGGGATAGGCCCAGCAGTGGGTATGACTGATTGACGGGTAGCTCAGTGTTTACCTTTTCAAGGCACTTCCATTGTGTTTTCATTAGTGGCTCTTACCACGTCCCCCTTAGGGCCGAGTGTATGCATTCCTCCACAGTCCCTTCAGCATTTATTTTTTGAAACATTTTTGCTGATGGCCATTCTGACTGCTGTGAGCTGATAGGTTTTTGTAATTTGGGTTTGCATGTCTTTAAAAATTCCTAAAATATATCATTTTCCCACACCTTTTTCTTTCCTCTTCTTTAAAGGAAAAGCTGTGAGTACCACATAGCTCTTGAAATTGTCTTCTTGGAAGGTTGCCCTCTTTTGAAATTTTTGCTCCATTTTTGATCCCAGGATTTATTTGGAGGGCAGGTGTCATTTACAGAATGGCAAGTTGGTGAATATTTAGTGACCTTTAGCAGTGGGTTGAAAGCTGCTGTTGTGGGAAATGGCCACAAGGAGGCAGCATTTCTCCATTCCCAAATCTGAGTACTAGGGCAGCAGAGCCTTTCTGGAAGTCGTGTTCCTAGGTTGTAAATTAGAATGGAATGTGCCAGGAGAAACCCCCATAAGTTTAGGTCTCATTACTTCTTGTTTTTGTTAATTTTTTTAATCGGGGTAAGGACTAGAATATTGTTTGTCCTAGGGGTACACAATCTGGTTCAATTGTACATTATATATGTCTACTCTACAGATCCTCTTCCCATGTAAAATATTACAGAGTGTTCTGTAGACCTCCCTTGCTATATGGTCGGTCGTTTTGAAATATGTATATAATATGTATTTGGATATGTATAGTAACACTAATCTCATTTATCCATTCCCCCCACCTTTCCTTTTAGATGAGCATAGTTGGTTTTCTAAGTCTGTGAGTGTCTTTCTCTGTGGAAATATGTTCATTTGTGTCAGTGATTAGATAACGCCTCTAAGGGATATCATAGGATATAGGTCTTTTGCTTTCCGACTTACCTCATGTTTTGTGATTATCTCCAGGCTCATCTCTGGTGCCTCAAAGAGCAGTGTTTCATTGTTTTCCATGGCTAATATTCCACTGTGTACATGGACTCCTTCTTCTTTATCCATTCACCTGTTGATGGACATTTTGGTTGCTTCCCATCTTGGCTATTTTGAATAAGGCTGCAGTGCAGCCTTTGCAGCCTGTGTCTTTTCGATCCTGGTCTTCTCAGGTGAGTGGCCCAGTGGTGTGCCTGTTGCATTGAGTGGTACCTCAATTTTCACTTTTCAACGCAGTTCCTTTTGGTACTCCTTACTGGCTGTTAACCACTTTACATCTCACCAGCACCTAGAGGTTACACAGTTCTCTACAACCCCGTCAGCATTTATTGTTGGTAGACTTTTTGCTGACGGTCAGTCGACAGGTGTGAGTTGAAACCTTTTGGTTGATTAGATTGCATGAGTCTAATCATTCCTGAGGTTGAGCTTTTACCCATTTTCCTGTTTTTTTGTTTAAAGAGAGTGAGGAATACTTACCTCTGCATACTATCTTCTTGAAACATTCGCCTGTTTTGAATTTCTTTTGTCCATTCCCCACCTGAGCACAATTTTTGACGGCAGGTGTCCTTTACAGCCCTGAGCCCTTGTGAATTTTAAGTGACCAGTAGCTGTGGGTTTAAAGCTGCTCTTGCGGGAAACGGCCACAAGGGGGCAGCATTTCTCCTTTACCAAATCTGGTCACTAGGGCAACAGAGCCTTAATGGAAGTCGTGTTCTAGGTTGTAAAGTACAATGGAATGTGCCGGGAAAAAGCCCTTTAAGTGTATGTGTCATTCCTTCTTGTTTGTATTTTTAACAAAATTTTTATTCTTTATCACAGCAAATTCGATTACAATGGTTTGTTTGGTCTAGGTGTGCAAGACGTGGTTCCTTCACACATATACATATATCTATTCTTCTTTGGAATCTTTTCCCGTGTAGGTTATGACACAATGTTGAGTAGTCTTCTCTTGGTATTCTGTAGGTCTTTGGTGATTATATATTTCACGTGTGTTTGTATATCTCTGTTCACCTCAATATGGTAATGTACCCAATCCTCACACCTTACCATTTGGTGAACCTTAAGTTTTTGTACTGAATCTGTGATTGCCTTTCTCTGTGGAAGTATCTTCGTTTGTATCAATTTTTAGGTAACACCTCTATGTGGTATGATAGGATATGGGTCTTTCGTTTTCTCACTTACTCCAAGTTGCGTGATTACTTCTAGAGTCATCTATGGTGCTGCAAATGGCATTGCTTCATTTTATCGCTAGCTCATAATCCATCTGTACATGTAGCAGTTCTTCTTTGTCCACCCATCTGTCGGTGGACTTTTTGGTGACTTCCATATCTTGGCTATGGTAATACTGTGCAATGCAGATTTGCCTGCCTCTTTCTTTCCAATTCTGTCTTCTTAGGTTATAGGTCCAGGAATAAGCCTCTGGATCGTACGGTAGCTCAATGTTTACCTTTTAACGGCACCTCCACTCTGCTCTCATGAGTGGCTCTCTCCAGGTTACATCCCACTTAAAGTGGAGGGTTTGCATTTCTCCACAGCACCTTCAGGATTTATTCTTTGTGGTTTTTTACTGATGGTTATTCTGACTGGTGTGAGCTGATACGTCTTTGTGGCTGAATTTGCATGTTCCTCATGATCCATTAAAACTGAGCTTTAAGGCAGGTCCTTTTCATTTTTCAGGCTGTGAGTACCGCTTAGTTCTTCAAAGTGTTTTCTTAAAGTATGTATGTCATAATTTTAAAATTTTTTCGCCATTACCTCCCTGAAGACATTTTGCGGTGACCATTAGCACAGGCTTAAACCTGCGTTTGCAGGTAACGGCCAGAGGGTGGCAGTCTTTCTACGTTCCCCATGCTGGTACTAGGGCAACAGGCCTTCCGGCCAGTGGTGTTCCTCGGTTATAAATTAGAGTGGATTGTGCATGAAGAAACCCACAAATGCTGATGTCTCCTTACTTATGTTTGTCTTTTAAATTTACCTTATATTTATTATTGGAGCAATATTACATTGTGTACATGGAAGAGTTCTTCTTGGTGCGTTCCTCTGTTGATGGACATTTTCATTGCTTCCAAATGTTGGCTATGGTCAATATGGCTGGAGTGCAGGATTGCCAGCCTGTGACGTTTTGATTCTCATTTTCTCAGGGGATAGGCCCAGCAGTGGGTATGACTGATTGACGGGTAGCTCAGTGTTTACCTTTTCAAGGCACTTCCATTGTGTTTTCATTAGTGGCTCTTACCACGTCCCCCTTAGGGCCGAGTGTATGCATTCCTCCACAGTCCCTTCAGCATTTATTTTTTGAAACATTTTTGCTGATGGCCATTCTGACTGCTGTGAGCTGATAGGTTTTTGTAATTTGGGTTTGCATGTCTTTAAAAATTCCTAAAATATATCATTTTCCCACACCTTTTTCTTTCCTCTTCTTTAAAGGAAAAGCTGTGAGTACCACATAGCTCTTGAAATTGTCTTCTTGGAAGGTTGCCCTCTTTTGAAATTTTTGCTCCATTTTTGATCCCAGGATTTATTTGGAGGGCAGGTGTCATTTACAGAATGGCAAGTTGGTGAATATTTAGTGACCTTTAGCAGTGGGTTGAAAGCTGCTGTTGTGGGAAATGGCCACAAGGAGGCAGCATTTCTCCATTCCCAAATCTGAGTACTAGGGCAGCAGAGCCTTTCTGGAAGTCGTGTTCCTAGGTTGTAAATTAGAATGGAATGTGCCAGGAGAAACCCCCATAAGTTTAGGTCTCATTACTTCTTGTTTTTGTTAATTTTTTTAATCGGGGTAAGGACTAGAATATTGTTTGTCCTAGGGGTACACAATCTGGTTCAATTGTACATTATATATGTCTACTCTACAGATCCTCTTCCCATGTAAAATATTACAGAGTGTTCTGTAGACCTCCCTTGCTATATGGTCGGTCGTTTTGAAATATGTATATAATATGTATTTGGATATGTATAGTAACACTAATCTCATTTATCCATTCCCCCCACCTTTCCTTTTAGATGAGCATAGTTGGTTTTCTAAGTCTGTGAGTGTCTTTCTCTGTGGAAATATGTTCATTTGTGTCAGTGATTAGATAACGCCTCTAAGGGATATCATAGGATATAGGTCTTTTGCTTTCCGACTTACCTCATGTTTTGTGATTATCTCCAGGCTCATCTCTGGTGCCTCAAAGAGCAGTGTTTCATTGTTTTCCATGGCTAATATTCCACTGTGTACATGGACTCCTTCTTCTTTATCCATTCACCTGTTGATGGACATTTTGGTTGCTTCCCATCTTGGCTATTTTGAATAAGGCTGCAGTGCAGCCTTTGCAGCCTGTGTCTTTTCGATCCTGGTCTTCTCAGGTGAGTGGCCCAGTGGTGTGCCTGTTGCATTGAGTGGTACCTCAATTTTCACTTTTCAACGCAGTTCCTTTTGGTACTCCTTACTGGCTGTTAACCACTTTACATCTCACCAGCACCTAGAGGTTACACAGTTCTCTACAACCCCGTCAGCATTTATTGTTGGTAGACTTTTTGCTGACGGTCAGTCGACAGGTGTGAGTTGAAACCTTTTGGTTGATTAGATTGCATGAGTCTAATCATTCCTGAGGTTGAGCTTTTACCCATTTTCCTGTTTTTTTGTTTAAAGAGAGTGAGGAATACTTACCTCTGCATACTATCTTCTTGAAACATTCGCCTGTTTTGAATTTCTTTTGTCCATTCCCCACCTGAGCACAATTTTTGACGGCAGGTGTCCTTTACAGCCCTGAGCCCTTGTGAATTTTAAGTGACCAGTAGCTGTGGGTTTAAAGCTGCTCTTGCGGGAAACGGCCACAAGGGGGCAGCATTTCTCCTTTACCAAATCTGGTCACTAGGGCAACAGAGCCTTAATGGAAGTCGTGTTCTAGGTTGTAAAGTACAATGGAATGTGCCGGGAAAAAGCCCTTTAAGTGTATGTGTCATTCCTTCTTGTTTGTATTTTTAACAAAATTTTTATTCTTTATCACAGCAAATTCGATTACAATGGTTTGTTTGGTCTAGGTGTGCAAGACGTGGTTCCTTCACACATATACATATATCTATTCTTCTTTGGAATCTTTTCCCGTGTAGGTTATGACACAATGTTGAGTAGTCTTCTCTTGGTATTCTGTAGGTCTTTGGTGATTATATATTTCACGTGTGTTTGTATATCTCTGTTCACCTCAATATGGTAATGTACCCAATCCTCACACCTTTCCATTTGGTGAACCTTAAGTTTTTGTACTGAATCTGTGATTGCCTTTCTCTGTGGAAGTATCTTCGTTTGTATCAATTTTTAGGTAACACCTCTATGTGGTATGATAGGATATGGGTCTTTCGTTTTCTCACTTACTCCAAGTTGCGTGATTACTTCTAGAGTCATCTATGGTGCTGCAAATGGCATTGCTTCATTTTATCGCTAGCTCATAATCCATCTGTACATGTAGCAGTTCTTCTTTGTCCACCCATCTGTCGGTGGACTTTTTGGTGACTTCCATATCTTGGCTATGGTAATACTGTGCAATGCAGATTTGCCTGCCTCTTTCTTTCCAATTCTGTCTTCTTAGGTTATAGGTCCAGGAATAAGCCTCTGGATCGTACGGTAGCTCAATGTTTACCTTTTAACGGCACCTCCACTCTGCTCTCATGAGTGGCTCTCTCCAGGTTACATCCCACTTAAAGTGGAGGGTTTGCATTTCTCCACAGCACCTTCAGCATTTATTCTTTGTGGTTTTTTACTGATGGTTATTCTGACTGGTGTGAGCTGATACGTCTTTGTGGCTGAATTTGCATGTGTCTCATGATCCATTAAAACTGAGCTTTAAGGCAGGTCCTTTTCATTTTTCAGGCTGTGAGTACCGCTTAGTTCTTCAAAGTGTTTTCTTAAAGTATGTATGTCATAATTTTAAAATTTTTTGGCCATTACCTCCCTGAAGACATTTTGCGATGACCATTAGCACAGGCTTAAACCTGCGTTTGCAGGTAACGGCCAGAGGATGGCAGTCTTTCTACGTTCCCCGTGCTGGTACTAGGGCAACAGGCCTTCCGGCCAGTGGTGTTCCTCGGTTATAAATTAGAGTGGAATGTGCCTGAATAAACCCACAAATGCTGATGTCTCCTTACTTATGTTTGTCTTTTAAATTTACCTTATATTTATTATTGGAGCAATATTACATTGTGTACATGGAACAGTTCTTCTTGGTGCGTTCCTCTGTTGATGGACATTTTCATTGCTTCCAAATGTTGGCTATGGTCAATATGGCTGCAGTGCAGGATTGCCAGCCTGTGACGTTTTGATTCTCATTTTCTCAGGGGATAGGCCCAGCAGTGGGTATGACTGATTGACGGGTAGCTCAGTGTTTACCTTTTCAAGGCACTTCCATTGTGTTTTCATTAGTGGCTCTTACCACGTCCCCCTTAGGGCCGAGTGTACGCATTCCTCCACAGTCCCTTCAGCATTTATTTTTTGAAACATTTTTGCTGATGGCCATTCTGACTGCTGTGAGCTGATAGGTTTTTGTAATTTGGGTTTGCATGTCTTTAAAAATTCCTAAAATATATCATTTTCCCACACCTTTTTCTTTCCTCTTCTTTAAAGGAAAAGCTGTGAGTACCACATAGCTCTTGAAATTGTCTTCTTGGAAGGTTGCCCTCTTTTGAAATTTTTGCTCCATTTTTGATCCCAGGATTTATTTGGAGGGCAGGTGTCATTTACAGAATGGCAAGTTGGTGAATATTTAGTGACCTTTAGCAGTGGGTTGAAAGCTGCTGTTGTGGGAAATGGCCACAAGGAGGCAGCATTTCTCCATTCCCAAATCTGAGTACTAGGGCAGCAGAGCCTTTCTGGAAGTCGTGTTCCTAGGTTGTAAATTAGAATGGAATGTGCCAGGAGAAACCCCCATAAGTTTAGGTCTCATTACTTCTTGTTTTTGTTAATTTTTTTAATCGGGGTAAGGACTAGAATATTGTTTGTCCTAGGGGTACACAATCTGGTTCATTTGTACATTATATATGTCTACTCTACAGATCCTCTTCCCATGTAAAATATTACAGAGTGTTCTGTAGACCTCCCTTGCTATATGGTCGGTCGTTTTGAAATATGTATATAATATGTATTTGGATATGTATAGTAACACTAATCTCATTTATCCATTCCCCCCACCTTTCCTTTTAGATGAGCATAGTTGGTTTTCTAAGTCTGTGAGTGTCTTTCTCTGTGGAAATATGTTCATTTGTGTCAGTGATTAGATAACGCCTCTAAGGGATATCATAGGATATAGGTCTTTTGCTTTCCGACTTACCTCATGTTTTGTGATTATCTCCAGGCTCATCTCTGGTGCCTCAAAGAGCAGTGTTTCATTGTTTTCCATGGCTAATATTCCATTGTGTACATGGACTCCTTCTTCTTTATCCATTCACCTGTTGATGGACATTTTGGTTGCTTCCCATTTGGCTATTTTGAATAAGGCTGCAGTGCAGCCTTTGCAGCCTGTGTCTTTTCGATCCTGGTCTTCTCAGGTGAGAGGCCCAGTGGTGTGCCTGTTGCATTGAGTGGTACCTCAATTTTCACTTTTCAACGCAGTTCCTTTTGGTACTCCTTACTGGCTGTTAACCACTTTACATCTCACCAGCACCTAGAGGTTACACAGTTCTCTACAACCCCGTCAGCATTTATTGTTGGTAGACTTTTTGCTGACGGTCAGTCGACAGGTGTGAGTTGAAACCTTTTGGTTGATTAGATTGCATGAGTCTAATCATTCCTGAGGTTGAGCTTTTACCCATTTTCCTGTTTTTTTGTTTAAAGAGAGTGAGGAATACTTACCTCTGCATACTATCTTCTTGAAACATTCGCCTGTTTTGAATTTCTTTTGTCCATTCCCCACGTGAGCACAATTTTTGACGGAAGGTGTCCTTTACAGCCCTGAGCCCTTGTGAATTTTAAGTGACCAGTAGCTGTGGGTTTAAAGCTGCTCTTGCGGGAAACGGCCACAAGGGGGCAGCATTTCTCCTTTACCAAATCTGGTCACTAGGGCAACAGAGCCTTAATGGAAGTCGTGTTCTAGGTTGTAAAGTACAATGGAATGTGCCGGGAAAAAGCCCTTTAAGTGTATGTGTCATTCCTTCTTGTTTGTATTTTTAACAAAATTTTTATTCTTTATCACAGCAAATTCGATTACAATGGTTTGTTTGGTCTAGGTGTGCAAGATGTGGTTCCTTCACACATATACATATATCTATTCTTCTTTGGAATCTTTTCCCGTGTAGGTTATGACACAATGTTGAGTAGTCTTCTCTTGGTATTCTGTAGGTCTTTGGTGATTATATATTTCACGTGTGTTTGTATATCTCTGTTCACCTCAATATGGTAATGTACCCAATCCTCACACCTTTCCATTTGGTGAACCTTAAGTTTTTGTACTGAATCTGTGATTGCCTTTCTCTGTGGAAGTATCTTCGTTTGTATCAATTTTTAGGTAACACCTCTATGTGGTATGATAGGATATGTGTCTTTCGTTTTCTCACTTACTCCAAGTTGCGTGATTACTTCTAGAGTCATCTATGGTGCTGCAAATGGCATTGCTTCATTTTATCGCTAGCTCATAATCCATCTGTACATGTAGCAGTTCTTCTTTGTCCACCCATCTGTCGGTGGACTTTTTGGTGACTTCCATATCTTGGCTATGGTAATACTGTGCAATGCAGATTTGCCTGCCTCTTTCTTTCCAATTCTGTCTTCTTAGGTTATAGGTCCAGGAATAAGCCTCTGGATCGTACGGTAGCTCAATGTTTACCTTTTAACGGCACCTCCACTCTGCTCTCATGAGTGGCTCTCTCCAGGTTACATCCCACTTAAAGTGGAGGGTTTGCATTTCTCCACAGCACCTTCAGGATTTATTCTTTGTGGTTTTTTACTGATGGTTATTCTGACTGGTGTGAGCTGATACGTCTTTGTGGCTGAATTTGCATGTTCCTCATGATCCATTAAAACTGAGCTTTAAGGCAGGTCCTTTTCATTTTTCAGGCTGTGAGTACCGCTTAGTTCTTCAAAGTGTTTTCTTAAAGTATGTATGTCATAATTTTAAAATTTTTTGGCCATTACCTCCCTGAAGACATTTTGCGGTGACCATTAGCACAGGCTTAAACCTGCGTTTGCAGGTAACGGCCAGAGGGTGGCAGTCTTTCTACGTTCCCCATGCTGGTACTAGGGCAACAGGCCTTCCGGCCAGTGGTGTTCCTCGGTTATAAATTAGAGTGGATTGTGCATGAAGAAACCCACAAATGCTGATGTCTCCTTACTTATGTTTGTCTTTTAAATTTACCTTATATTTATTATTGGAGCAATATTACATTGTGTACATGGAACAGTTCTTCTTGGTGCGTTCCTCTGTTGATGGACATTTTCATTGCTTCCAAATGTTGGCTATGGTCAATATGGCTGGAGTGCAGGATTGCCAGCCTGTGACGTTTTGATTCTCATTTTCTCAGGGGATAGGCCCAGCAGTGGGTATGACTGATTGACGGGTAGCTCAGTGTTTACCTTTTCAAGGCACTTCCATTGTGTTTTCATTAGTGGCTCTTACCACGTCCCCCTTAGGGCCGAGTGTATGCATTCCTCCACAGTCCCTTCAGCATTTATTTTTTGAAACATTTTTGCTGATGGCCATTCTGACTGCTGTGAGCTGATAGGTTTTTGTAATTTGGGTTTGCATGTCTTTAAAAATTCCTAAAATATATCATTTTCCCACACCTTTTTCTTTCCTCTTCTTTAAAGGAAAAGCTGTGAGTACCACATAGCTCTTGAAATTGTCTTCTTGGAAGGTTGCCCTCTTTTGAAATTTTTGCTCCATTTTTGATCCCAGGATTTATTTGGAGGGCAGGTGTCATTTACAGAATGGCAAGTTGGTGAATATTTAGTGACCTTTAGCAGTGGGTTGAAAGCTGCTGTTGTGGGAAATGGCCACAAGGAGGCAGCATTTCTCCATTCCCAAATCTGAGTACTAGGGCAGCAGAGCCTTTCTGGAAGTCGTGTTCCTAGGTTGTAAATTAGAATGGAATGTGCCAGGAGAAACCCCCATAAGTTTAGGTCTCATTACTTCTTGTTTTTGTTAATTTTTTTAATCGGGGTAAGGACTAGAATATTGTTTGTCCTAGGGGTACACAATCTGGTTCAATTGTACATTATATATGTCTACTCTACAGATCCTCTTCCCATGTAAAATATTACAGAGTGTTCTGTAGACCTCCCTTGCTATATGGTCGGTCGTTTTGAAATATGTATATAATATGTATTTGGATATGTATAGTAACACTAATCTCATTTATCCATTCCCCCCACCTTTCCTTTTAGATGAGCATAGTTGGTTTTCTAAGTCTGTGAGTGTCTTTCTCTGTGGAAATATGTTCATTTGTGTCAGTGATTAGATAACGCCTCTAAGGGATATCATAGGATATAGGTCTTTTGCTTTCCGACTTACCTCATGTTTTGTGATTATCTCCAGGCTCATCTCTGGTGCCTCAAAGAGCAGTGTTTCATTGTTTTCCATGGCTAATATTCCACTGTGTACATGGACTCCTTCTTCTTTATCCATTCACCTGTTGATGGACATTTTGGTTGCTTCCCATCTTGGCTATTTTGAATAAGGCTGCAGTGCAGCCTTTGCAGCCTGTGTCTTTTCGATCCTGGTCTTCTCAGGTGAGTGGCCCAGTGGTGTGCCTGTTGCATTGAGTGGTACCTCAATTTTCACTTTTCAACGCAGTTCCTTTTGGTACTCCTTACTGGCTGTTAACCACTTTACATCTCACCAGCACCTAGAGGTTACACAGTTCTCTACAACCCCGTCAGCATTTATTGTTGGTAGACTTTTTGCTGACGGTCAGTCGACAGGTGTGAGTTGAAACCTTTTGGTTGATTAGATTGCATGAGTCTAATCATTCCTGAGGTTGAGCTTTTACCCATTTTCCTGTTTTTTTGTTTAAAGAGAGTGAGGAATACTTACCTCTGCATACTATCTTCTTGAAACATTCGCCTGTTTTGAATTTCTTTTGTCCATTCCCCACCTGAGCACAATTTTTGACGGCAGGTGTCCTTTACAGCCCTGAGCCCTTGTGAATTTTAAGTGACCAGTAGCTGTGGGTTTAAAGCTGCTCTTGCGGGAAACGGCCACAAGGGGGCAGCATTTCTCCTTTACCAAATCTGGTCACTAGGGCAACAGAGCCTTAATGGAAGTCGTGTTCTAGGTTGTAAAGTACAATGGAATGTGCCGGGAAAAAGCCCTTTAAGTGTATGTGTCATTCCTTCTTGTTTGTATTTTTAACAAAATTTTTATTCTTTATCACAGCAAATTCGATTACAATGGTTTGTTTGGTCTAGGTGTGCAAGACGTGGTTCCTTCACACATATACATATATCTATTCTTCTTTGGAATCTTTTCCCGTGTAGGTTATGACACAATGTTGAGTAGTCTTCTCTTGGTATTCTGTAGGTCTTTGGTGATTATATATTTCACGTGTGTTTGTATATCTCTGTTCACCTCAATATGGTAATGTACCCAATCCTCACACCTTTCCATTTGGTGAACCTTAAGTTTTTGTACTGAATCTGTGATTGCCTTTCTCTGTGGAAGTATCTTCGTTTGTATCAATTTTTAGGTAACACCTCTATGTGGTATGATAGGATATGGGTCTTTCGTTTTCTCACTTACTCCAAGTTGCGTGATTACTTCTAGAGTCATCTATGGTGCTGCAAATGGCATTGCTTCATTTTATCGCTAGCTCATAATCCATCTGTACATGTAGCAGTTCTTCTTTGTCCACCCATCTGTCGGTGGACTTTTTGGTGACTTCCATATCTTGGCTATGGTAATACTGTGCAATGCAGATTTGCCTGCCTCTTTCTTTCCAATTCTGTCTTCTTAGGTTATAGGTCCAGGAATAAGCCTCTGGATCGTACGGTAGCTCAATGTTTACCTTTTAACGGCACCTCCACTCTGCTCTCATGAGTGGCTCTCTCCAGGTTACATCCCACTTAAAGTGGAGGGTTTGCATTTCTCCACAGCACCTTCAGCATTTATTCTTTGTGGTTTTTTACTGATGGTTATTCTGACTGGTGTGAGCTGATACGTCTTTGTGGCTGAATTTGCATGTGTCTCATGATCCATTAAAACTGAGCTTTAAGGCAGGTCCTTTTCATTTTTCAGGCTGTGAGTACCGCTTAGTTCTTCAAAGTGTTTTCTTAAAGTATGTATGTCATAATTTTAAAATTTTTTGGCCATTACCTCCCTGAAGACATTTTGCGATGACCATTAGCACAGGCTTAAACCTGCGTTTGCAGGTAACGGCCAGAGGATGGCAGTCTTTCTACGTTCCCCGTGCTGGTACTAGGGCAACAGGCCTTCCGGCCAGTGGTGTTCCTCGGTTATAAATTAGAGTGGAATGTGCCTGAATAAACCCACAAATGCTGATGTCTCCTTACTTATGTTTGTCTTTTAAATTTACCTTATATTTATTATTGGAGCAATATTACATTGTGTACATGGAACAGTTCTTCTTGGTGCGTTCCTCTGTTGATGGACATTTTCATTGCTTCCAAATGTTGGCTATGGTCAATATGGCTGCAGTGCAGGATTGCCAGCCTGTGACGTTTTGATTCTCATTTTCTCAGGGGATAGGCCCAGCAGTGGGTATGACTGATTGACGGGTAGCTCAGTGTTTACCTTTTCAAGGCACTTCCATTGTGTTTTCATTAGTGGCTCTTACCACGTCCCCCTTAGGGCCGAGTGTACGCATTCCTCCACAGTCCCTTCAGCATTTATTTTTTGAAACATTTTTGCTGATGGCCATTCTGACTGCTGTGAGCTGATAGGTTTTTGTAATTTGGGTTTGCATGTCTTTAAAAATTCCTAAAATATATCATTTTCCCACACCTTTTTCTTTCCTCTTCTTTAAAGGAAAAGCTGTGAGTACCACATAGCTCTTGAAATTGTCTTCTTGGAAGGTTGCCCTCTTTTGAAATTTTTGCTCCATTTTTGATCCCAGGATTTATTTGGAGGGCAGGTGTCATTTACAGAATGGCAAGTTGGTGAATATTTAGTGACCTTTAGCAGTGGGTTGAAAGCTGCTGTTGTGGGAAATGGCCACAAGGAGGCAGCATTTCTCCATTCCCAAATCTGAGTACTAGGGCAGCAGAGCCTTTCTGGAAGTCGTGTTCCTAGGTTGTAAATTAGAATGGAATGTGCCAGGAGAAACCCCCATAAGTTTAGGTCTCATTACTTCTTGTTTTTGTTAATTTTTTTAATCGGGGTAAGGACTAGAATATTGTTTGTCCTAGGGGTACACAATCTGGTTCATTTGTACATTATATATGTCTACTCTACAGATCCTCTTCCCATGTAAAATATTACAGAGTGTTCTGTAGACCTCCCTTGCTATATGGTCGGTCGTTTTGAAATATGTATATAATATGTATTTGGATATGTATAGTAACACTAATCTCATTTATCCATTCCCCCCACCTTTCCTTTTAGATGAGCATAGTTGGTTTTCTAAGTCTGTGAGTGTCTTTCTCTGTGGAAATATGTTCATTTGTGTCAGTGATTAGATAACGCCTCTAAGGGATATCATAGGATATAGGTCTTTTGCTTTCCGACTTACCTCATGTTTTGTGATTATCTCCAGGCTCATCTCTGGTGCCTCAAAGAGCAGTGTTTCATTGTTTTCCATGGCTAATATTCCATTGTGTACATGGACTCCTTCTTCTTTATCCATTCACCTGTTGATGGACATTTTGGTTGCTTCCCATTTGGCTATTTTGAATAAGGCTGCAGTGCAGCCTTTGCAGCCTGTGTCTTTTCGATCCTGGTCTTCTCAGGTGAGAGGCCCAGTGGTGTGCCTGTTGCATTGAGTGGTACCTCAATTTTCACTTTTCAACGCAGTTCCTTTTGGTACTCCTTACTGGCTGTTAACCACTTTACATCTCACCAGCACCTAGAGGTTACACAGTTCTCTACAACCCCGTCAGCATTTATTGTTGGTAGACTTTTTGCTGACGGTCAGTCGACAGGTGTGAGTTGAAACCTTTTGGTTGATTAGATTGCATGAGTCTAATCATTCCTGAGGTTGAGCTTTTACCCATTTTCCTGTTTTTTTGTTTAAAGAGAGTGAGGAATACTTACCTCTGCATACTATCTTCTTGAAACATTCGCCTGTTTTGAATTTCTTTTGTCCATTCCCCACGTGAGCACAATTTTTGACGGAAGGTGTCCTTTACAGCCCTGAGCCCTTGTGAATTTTAAGTGACCAGTAGCTGTGGGTTTAAAGCTGCTCTTGCGGGAAACGGCCACAAGGGGGCAGCATTTCTCCTTTACCAAATCTGGTCACTAGGGCAACAGAGCCTTAATGGAAGTCGTGTTCTAGGTTGTAAAGTACAATGGAATGTGCCGGGAAAAAGCCCTTTAAGTGTATGTGTCATTCCTTCTTGTTTGTATTTTTAACAAAATTTTTATTCTTTATCACAGCAAATTCGATTACAATGGTTTGTTTGGTCTAGGTGTGCAAGATGTGGTTCCTTCACACATATACATATATCTATTCTTCTTTGGAATCTTTTCCCGTGTAGGTTATGACACAATGTTGAGTAGTCTTCTCTTGGTATTCTGTAGGTCTTTGGTGATTATATATTTCACGTGTGTTTGTATATCTCTGTTCACCTCAATATGGTAATGTACCCAATCCTCACACCTTTCCATTTGGTGAACCTTAAGTTTTTGTACTGAATCTGTGATTGCCTTTCTCTGTGGAAGTATCTTCGTTTGTATCAATTTTTAGGTAACACCTCTATGTGGTATGATAGGATATGTGTCTTTCGTTTTCTCACTTACTCCAAGTTGCGTGATTACTTCTAGAGTCATCTATGGTGCTGCAAATGGCATTGCTTCATTTTATCGCTAGCTCATAATCCATCTGTACATGTAGCAGTTCTTCTTTGTCCACCCATCTGTCGGTGGACTTTTTGGTGACTTCCATATCTTGGCTATGGTAATACTGTGCAATGCAGATTTGCCTGCCTCTTTCTTTCCAATTCTGTCTTCTTAGGTTATAGGTCCAGGAATAAGCCTCTGGATCGTACGGTAGCTCAATGTTTACCTTTTAACGGCACCTCCACTCTGCTCTCATGAGTGGCTCTCTCCAGGTTACATCCCACTTAAAGTGGAGGGTTTGCATTTCTCCACAGCACCTTCAGGATTTATTCTTTGTGGTTTTTTACTGATGGTTATTCTGACTGGTGTGAGCTGATACGTCTTTGTGGCTGAATTTGCATGTTCCTCATGATCCATTAAAACTGAGCTTTAAGGCAGGTCCTTTTCATTTTTCAGGCTGTGAGTACCGCTTAGTTCTTCAAAGTGTTTTCTTAAAGTATGTATGTCATAATTTTAAAATTTTTTGGCCATTACCTCCCTGAAGACATTTTGCGGTGACCATTAGCACAGGCTTAAACCTGCGTTTGCAGGTAACGGCCAGAGGGTGGCAGTCTTTCTACGTTCCCCATGCTGGTACTAGGGCAACAGGCCTTCCGGCCAGTGGTGTTCCTCGGTTATAAATTAGAGTGGATTGTGCATGAAGAAACCCACAAATGCTGATGTCTCCTTACTTATGTTTGTCTTTTAAATTTACCTTATATTTATTATTGGAGCAATATTACATTGTGTACATGGAACAGTTCTTCTTGGTGCGTTCCTCTGTTGATGGACATTTTCATTGCTTCCAAATGTTGGCTATGGTCAATATGGCTGGAGTGCAGGATTGCCAGCCTGTGACGTTTTGATTCTCATTTTCTCAGGGGATAGGCCCAGCAGTGGGTATGACTGATTGACGGGTAGCTCAGTGTTTACCTTTTCAAGGCACTTCCATTGTGTTTTCATTAGTGGCTCTTACCACGTCCCCCTTAGGGCCGAGTGTATGCATTCCTCCACAGTCCCTTCAGCATTTATTTTTTGAAACATTTTTGCTGATGGCCATTCTGACTGCTGTGAGCTGATAGGTTTTTGTAATTTGGGTTTGCATGTCTTTAAAAATTCCTAAAATATATCATTTTCCCACACCTTTTTCTTTCCTCTTCTTTAAAGGAAAAGCTGTGAGTACCACATAGCTCTTGAAATTGTCTTCTTGGAAGGTTGCCCTCTTTTGAAATTTTTGCTCCATTTTTGATCCCAGGATTTATTTGGAGGGCAGGTGTCATTTACAGAATGGCAAGTTGGTGAATATTTAGTGACCTTTAGCAGTGGGTTGAAAGCTGCTGTTGTGGGAAATGGCCACAAGGAGGCAGCATTTCTCCATTCCCAAATCTGAGTACTAGGGCAGCAGAGCCTTTCTGGAAGTCGTGTTCCTAGGTTGTAAATTAGAATGGAATGTGCCAGGAGAAACCCCCATAAGTTTAGGTCTCATTACTTCTTGTTTTTGTTAATTTTTTTAATCGGGGTAAGGACTAGAATATTGTTTGTCCTAGGGGTACACAATCTGGTTCAATTGTACATTATATATGTCTACTCTACAGATCCTCTTCCCATGTAAAATATTACAGAGTGTTCTGTAGACCTCCCTTGCTATATGGTCGGTCGTTTTGAAATATGTATATAATATGTATTTGGATATGTATAGTAACACTAATCTCATTTATCCATTCCCCCCACCTTTCCTTTTAGATGAGCATAGTTGGTTTTCTAAGTCTGTGAGTGTCTTTCTCTGTGGAAATATGTTCATTTGTGTCAGTGATTAGATAACGCCTCTAAGGGATATCATAGGATATAGGTCTTTTGCTTTCCGACTTACCTCATGTTTTGTGATTATCTCCAGGCTCATCTCTGGTGCCTCAAAGAGCAGTGTTTCATTGTTTTCCATGGCTAATATTCCACTGTGTACATGGACTCCTTCTTCTTTATCCATTCACCTGTTGATGGACATTTTGGTTGCTTCCCATCTTGGCTATTTTGAATAAGGCTGCAGTGCAGCCTTTGCAGCCTGTGTCTTTTCGATCCTGGTCTTCTCAGGTGAGTGGCCCAGTGGTGTGCCTGTTGCATTGAGTGGTACCTCAATTTTCACTTTTCAACGCAGTTCCTTTTGGTACTCCTTACTGGCTGTTAACCACTTTACATCTCACCAGCACCTAGAGGTTACACAGTTCTCTACAACCCCGTCAGCATTTATTGTTGGTAGACTTTTTGCTGACGGTCAGTCGACAGGTGTGAGTTGAAACCTTTTGGTTGATTAGATTGCATGAGTCTAATCATTCCTGAGGTTGAGCTTTTACCCATTTTCCTGTTTTTTTGTTTAAAGAGAGTGAGGAATACTTACCTCTGCATACTATCTTCTTGAAACATTCGCCTGTTTTGAATTTCTTTTGTCCATTCCCCACCTGAGCACAATTTTTGACGGCAGGTGTCCTTTACAGCCCTGAGCCCTTGTGAATTTTAAGTGACCAGTAGCTGTGGGTTTAAAGCTGCTCTTGCGGGAAACGGCCACAAGGGGGCAGCATTTCTCCTTTACCAAATCTGGTCACTAGGGCAACAGAGCCTTAATGGAAGTCGTGTTCTAGGTTGTAAAGTACAATGGAATGTGCCGGGAAAAAGCCCTTTAAGTGTATGTGTCATTCCTTCTTGTTTGTATTTTTAACAAAATTTTTATTCTTTATCACAGCAAATTCGATTACAATGGTTTGTTTGGTCTAGGTATGCAAGACGTGGTTCCTTCACACATATACATATATCTATTCTTCTTTGGAATCTTTTCCCGTGTAGGTTATGACACAATGTTGAGTAGTCTTCTCTTGGTATTCTGTAGGTCTTTGGTGATTATATATTTCACGTGTGTTTGTATATCTCTGTTCACCTCAATATGGTAATGTACCCAATCCTCACACCTTTCCATTTGGTGAACCTTAAGTTTTTGTACTGAATCTGTGATTGCCTTTCTCTGTGGAAGTATCTTCGTTTGTATCAATTTTTAGGTAACACCTCTATGTGGTATGATAGGATATGTGTCTTTCGTTTTCTCACTTACTCCAAGTTGCGTGATTACTTCTAGAGTCATCTATGGTGCTGCAAATGGCATTGCTTCATTTTATCGCTAGCTCATAATCCATCTGTACATGTAGCAGTTCTTCTTTGTCCACCCATCTGTCGGTGGACTTTTTGGTGACTTCCATATCTTGGCTATGGTAATACTGTGCAATGCAGATTTGCCTGCCTCTTTCTTTCCAATTCTGTCTTCTTAGGTTATAGGTCCAGGAATAAGCCTCTGGATCGTACGGTAGCTCAATGTTTACCTTTTAACGGCACCTCCACTCTGCTCTCATGAGTGGCTCTCTCCAGGTTACATCCCACTTAAAGTGGAGGGTTTGCATTTCTCCACAGCACCTTCAGCATTTATTCTTTGTGGTTTTTTACTGATGGTTATTCTGACTGGTGTGAGCTGATACGTCTTTGTGGCTGAATTTGCATGTTTCTCATGATCCATTAAAACTGAGCTTTAAGGCAGGTCCTTTTCATTTTTCAGGCTGTGAGTACCGCTTAGTTCTTCAAAGTGTTTTCTTAAAGTATGTATGTCATAATTTTAAAATTTTTTGGCCATTACCTCCCTGAAGACATTTTGCGGTGACCATTAGCACAGGCTTAAACCTGCGTTTGCAGGTAACGGCCAGAGGGTGGCGGTCTTTCTACGTTCCCCGTGCTGGTACTAGGGCAACAGGCCTTCCGGCCAGTGGTGTTCCTCGGTTATAAATTAGAGTGGAATGTGCCTGAAGAAACCCACAAATGCTGATGTCTCCTTACTTATGTTTGTCTTTTAAATTTACCTTATATTTATTATTGGAGCAATATTACATTGTGTACATGGAAGAGTTCTTCTTGGTGCGTTCCTCTGTTGATGGACATTTTCATTGCTTCCAAATGTTGGCTATGGTCAATATGGCTGGAGTGCAGGATTGCCAGCCTGTGACGTTTTGATTCTCATTTTCTCAGGGGATAGGCCCAGCAGTGGGTATGACTGATTGACGGGTAGCTCAGTGTTTACCTTTTCAAGGCACTTCCATTGTGTTTTCATTAGTGGCTCCTAGCACGTCCCCCTTAGGGCCGAGTGTACGCATTCCTCCACAGTCCCTTCAGCATTTATTTTTTGAAACATTTTTGCTGATGGCCATTCTGACTGCTGTGAGCTGATAGGTTTTTGTAATTTGGGTTTGCATGTCTTTAAAAATTCCTAAAATATATCATTTTCCCACACCTTTTTCTTTCCTCTTCTTTAAAGGAAAAGCTGTGAGTACCACATAGCTCTTGAAATTGTCTTCTTGGAAGGTTGCCCTCTTTTGAAATTTTTGCTCCATTTTTGATCCCAGGATTTATTTGGAGGGCAGGTGTCATTTACAGAATGGCAAGTTGGTGAATATTTAGTGACCTTTAGCAGTGGGTTGAAAGCTGCTGTTGTGGGAAATGGCCACAAGGAGGCAGCATTTCTCCATTCCCAAATCTGAGTACTAGGGCAGCAGAGCCTTTCTGGAAGTCGTGTTCCTAGGTTGTAAATTAGAATGGAATGTGCCAGGAGAAACCCCCATAAGTTTAGGTCTCATTACTTCTTGTTTTTGTTAATTTTTTTTAATCGGGGTATGGACTAGAATATTGTTTGTCCTAGGGGTACACAATCTGGTTCATTTGTACATTATATATGTCTACTCTACAGATCCTCTTCCCATGTAAAATATTACAGAGTGTTCTGTAGACCTCCCTTGCTATATGGTCGGTCGTTTTGAAATATGTATATAATATGTATTTGGATATGTATAGTAACACTAATCTCATTTATCCATTCCCCCCACCTTTCCTTTTAGATGAGCATAGTTGGTTTTCTAAGTCTGTGAGTGTCTTTCTCTGTGGAAATATGTTCATTTGTGTCAGTGATTAGATAACGCCTCTAAGGGATATCATAGGATATAGGTCTTTTGCTTTCCGACTTACCTCATGTTTTGTGATTATCTCCAGGCTCATCTCTGGTGCCTCAAAGAGCAGTGTTTCATTGTTTTCCATGGCTAATATTCCATTGTGTACATGGACTCCTTCTTCTTTATCCATTCACCTGTTGATGGACATTTTGGTTGCTTCCCATCTTGGCTATTTTGAATAAGGCTGCAGTGCAGCATTTGCAGCCTGTGACTTTTCGATCCTGGTCTTCTCAGGTGAGAGGCCCAGTGGTGTGCCTGCTGGATTGAATGGTACCTCAGTTTTCACTTTTCAACGCAGTTCCTTTCGGTGGTCATTATTGGCTGTTAACCACTTTCCATCCCACCAGCACCTAGAGGTTACACAGTTCTCTACAACCCCGTCAGCATTTATTGTTGGTAGACTTTTTGCTGACGGTCAGTCGACAGGTGTGAGTTGGAACCTTTTGGTTGATTAGATTGCATGAGTCTAATAATTCCTGAGGTTGAGCTTTTACCCATTTTCCTGTTTTTTTGTTTAAAGAGAGTGAGGAATACTTACCTCTGCATACTATCTTCTTGAAACATTCGCCTGTTTTGAATTTCTTTTGTCCATTCCCCACCTGAGCACAATTTTTGACGGAAGGTGTCCTTTACAGCCCTGAGCCCTTGTGAATTTTAAGTGACCAGTAGCTGTGGGTTTAAAGCTGCTCTTGCGGGAAACGGCCACAAGGGGGCAGCATTTCTCCTTTACCAAATCTGGTCACTAGGGCAACAGAGCCTTAATGGAAGTCGTGTTCTAGGTTGTAAATTACAATGGAATGTGCCGGGAAAAAGCCCTTTAAGTTTATGTGTCATTCCTTCTTGTTTGTATTTTTAACAAAATTTTTATTCTTTATCACAGCAAATTCGATTACAATGGTTTGTTTGGTCTAGGTGTGCAAGACGTGGTTCCTTCACACATATACATATATCTATTCTTCTTTGGAATCTTTTCCCGTGTAGGTTATGACACAATGTTGAGTAGTCTTCTCTTGGTATTCTGTAGGTCTTTGGTGATTATATATTTCACGTGTGTTTGTATATCTCTGTTCACCTCAATATGGTAATGTACCCAATCCTCACACCTTTCCATTTGGTGAACCTTAAGTTTTTGTACTGAATCTGTGATTGCCTTTCTCTGTGGAAGTATCTTCGTTTGTATCAATTTTTAGGTAACACCTCTATGTGGTATGATAGGATATGGGTCTTTCGTTTTCTCACTTACTCCAAGTTGCGTGATTACTTCTAGAGTCATCTATGGTGCTGCAAATGGCATTGCTTCATTTTATCGCTAGCTCATAATCCATCTGTACATGTAGCAGTTCTTCTTTGTCCACCCATCTGTCGGTGGACTTTTTGGTGACTTCCATATCTTGGCTATGGTAATACTGTGCAATGCAGATTTGCCTGCCTCTTTCTTTCCAATTCTGTCTTCTTAGGTTATAGGTCCAGGAATAAGCCTCTGGATCGTACGGTAGCTCAATGTTTACCTTTTAATGGCACCTCCACTCTGCTCTCATGAGTGGCTCTCTCCAGGTTACATCCCACTTAAAGTGGAGGGTTTGCATTTCTCCACAGCACCTTCAGCATTTATTCTTTGTGGTTTTTTACTGATGGTTATTCTGACTGGTGTGAGCTGATACGTCTTTGTGGCTGAATTTGCATGTGTCTCATGATCCATTAAAACTGAGCTTTAAGGCAGGTCCTTTTCATTTTTCAGGCTGTGAGTACCGCTTAGTTCTTCAAAGTGTTTTCTTAAAGTATGTATGTCATAATTTTAAAATTTTTTGGCCATTACCTCCCTGAAGACATTTTGCGGTGACCATTAGCACAGGCTTAAATCTGCGTTTGCAGGTAACGGCCAGAGGGTGGCGGTCTTTCTACGTTCCCCGTGCTGGTACTAGGGCAACAGGCCTTCCGGCCAGTGGTGTTCCTCGGTTATAAATTAGAGTGGAATGTGCCTGAAGAAACCCACAAATGCTGATGTCTCCTTACTTATGTTTGTCTTTTAAATTTACCTTATATTTATTATTGGAGCAATATTACATTGTGTACATGGAAGAGTTCTTCTTGGTGCGTTCCTCTGTTGATGGACATTTTCATTGCTTCCAAATGTTGGCTATGGTCAATATGGCTGGAGTGCAGGATTGCCAGCCTGTGACGTTTTGATTCTCATTTTCTCAGGGGATAGGCCCAGCAGTGGGTATGACTGATTGACGGGTAGCTCAGTGTTTACCTTTTCAAGGCACTTCCATTGTGTTTTCATTAGTGGCTCTTACCACGTCCCCCTTAGGGCCGAGTGTACGCATTCCTCCACAGTCCCTTCAGCATTTATTTTTTGAAACATTTTTGCTGATGGCCATTCTGACTGCTGTGAGCTGATAGGGTTTTGTAATTTGGGTTTGCATGTCTTTAAAAATTCCTAAAATATATCATTTGCCCACACCTTTTTCTTTCCTCTTTAAAGGAAAAGCTGTGAGTACCACATAGCTCTTGAAATTGTCCTCTTGGAAGGTTGCCCTCTTTTGAAATTTTTGCTCCATTTTTGATCCCAGGATTTATTTGGAGGGCAGGTGTCATTTACAGAATTGCAAGTTGGTGAATATTTAGTGACCTTTAGCAGTGGGTTGAAAGCTGCTGTTGTGGGAAATGGCCACAAGGAGGCAGCATTTCTCCATTCCCAAATCTGAGTACTAGGGCAGCAGAGCCTTTCTGGAAGTCGTGTTCCTAGGTTGTAAATTAGAATGGAATGTGCCAGGAGAAACCCCCATAAGTTTAGGTCTCATTACTTCTTGTTTTTGTTAATTTTTTTAATCGGGGTAAGGACTAGAATATTGTTTGTCCTAGGGGTACACAATCTGGTTCATTTGTACATTATATATGTCTACTCTACAGATCCTCTTCCCATGTAAAATATTACAGAGTGTTCTGTAGACCTCCCTTGCTATATGGTCGGTCGTTTTGAAATATGTATATAATATGTATTTGGATATGTATAGTAACACTAATCTCATTTATCCATTCCCCCCACCTTTCCTTTTAGATGAGCATAGTTGGTTTTCTAAGTCTGTGAGTGTCTTTCTCTGTGGAAATATGTTCATTTGTGTCAGTGATTAGATAACGCCTCTAAGGGATATCATAGGATATAGGTCTTTTGCTTTCCGACTTACCTCATGTTTTGTGATTATCTCCAGGCTCATCTCTGGTGCCTCAAAGAGCAGTGTTTCATTGTTTTCCATGGCTAATATTCCATTGTGTACATGGACTCCTTCTTCTTTATCCATTCACCTGTTGATGGACATTTTGGTTGCTTCCCATCTTGGCTATTTTGAATAAGGCTGCAGTGCAGCCTTTGCAGCCTGTGTCTTTTCGATCCTGGTCTTCTCAGGTGAGAGGCCCAGTGGTGTGCCTGTTGCATTGAGTGGTACCTCAATTTTCACTTTTCAACGCAGTTCCTTTTGGTACTCCTTACTGGCTGTTAACCACTTTACATCTCACCAGCACCTAGAGGTTACACAGTTCTCTACAACCCCGTCAGCATTTATTGTTGGTAGACTTTTTGCTGACGGTCAGTCGACAGGTGTGAGTTGAAACCTTTTGGTTGATTAGATTGCATGAGTCTAATCATTCCTGAGGTTGAGCTTTTACCCATTTTCCTGTTTTTTTGTTTAAAGAGAGTGAGGAATACTTACCTCTGCATACTATCTTCTTGAAACATTCGCCTGTTTTGAATTTCTTTTGTCCATTCCCCACCTGAGCACAATTTTTGACGGCAGGTGTCCTTTACAGCCCTGAGCCCTTGTGAATTTTAAGTGACCAGTAGCTGTGGGTATAAAGCTGCTCTTGCGGGAAACGGCCACAAGGCGGCAGCATTTCTCCTTTACCAAATCTGGTCAGTAGGGCAACAGAGCCTTAATGGAAGTCGTGTTCTAGGTTGTAAAGTACAATGGAATGTGCCGGGAAAAAGCCCTTTAAGTGTATGTGTCATTCCTTCTTGTTTGTATTTTTAACAAAATTTTTATTCTTTATCACAGCAAATTCGATTACAATGGTTTGTTTGGTCTAGGTGTGCAAGATGTGGTTCCTTCACACATATACATATATCTATTCTTCTTTGGAATCTTTTCCCGTGTAGGTTATGACACAATGTTGAGTAGTCTTCTCTTGGTATTCTGTAGGTCTTTGGTGATTATATATTTCACGTGTGTTTGTATATCTCTGTTCACCTCAATATGGTAATGTACCCAATCCTCACACCTTTCCATTTGGTGAACCTTAAGTTTTTGTACTGAATCTGTGATTGCCTTTCTCTGTGGAAGTATCTTCGTTTGTATCAATTTTTAGGTAACACCTCTATGTGGTATGATAGGATATGTGTCTTTCGCTTTCTCACTTACTCCAAGTTGCGTGATTACTTCTAGAGTCATCTATGGTGCTGCAAATGGCATTGTTTCATTTTATCGCTAGCTCATAATCCATCTGTACATGTAGCAGTTCTTCTTTGTCCACCCATCTGTCGGTGGACTTTTTGGTGACTTCCATATCTTGGCTATGGTAATACTGTGCAATGCAGATTTGCCTGCCTCTTTCTTTCCAATTCTGTCTTCTTAGGTTATAGGTCCAGGAATAAGCCTCTGGATCGTACGGTAGCTCAATGTTTACCTTTTAACGGCACCTCCACTCTGCTCTCATGAGTGGCTCTCTCCAGGTTTCATCCCACTTAAAGTGGAGGGTTTGCATTTCTCCACAGCACCTTCAGGATTTATTCTTTTTGGTTTTTTACTGATGGTTATTCTGACTGGTGTGAGCTGATACGTCTTTGTGGCTGAATTTGCATGTGTCTCATGATCCATTAAAACTGAGCTTTAAGGCAGGTCCTTTTCATTTTTCAGGCTGTGAGTACCGCTTAGTTCTTCAAAGTGTTTTCTTAAAGTATGTATGTCATAATTTTAAAATTTTTTGGCCATTACCTCCCTGAAGACATTTTGCGGTGACCATTAGCACAGGCTTAAACCTGCGTTTGCAGGTAACGGCCAGAGGGTGGCAGTCTTTCTACGTTCCCCATGCTGGTACTAGGGCAACAGGCCTTCCGGCCAGTGGTGTTCCTCGGTTATAAATTAGAGTGGATTGTGCATGAAGAAACCCACAAATGCTGATGTCTCCTTACTTATGTTTGTCTTTTAAATTTACCTTATATTTATTATTGGAGCAATATTACATTGTGTACATGGAACAGTTCTTCTTGGTGCGTTCCTCTGTTGATGGACATTTTCATTGCTTCCAAATGTTGGCTATGGTCAATATGGCTGGAGTGCAGGATTGCCAGCCTGTGACGTTTTGATTCTCATTTTCTCAGGGGATAGGCCCAGCAGTGGGTATGACTGATTGACGGGTAGCTCAGTGTTTACCTTTTCAAGGCACTTCCATTGTGTTTTCATTAGTGGCTCTTACCACGTCCCCCTTAGGGCCGAGTGTACGCATTCCTCCACAGTCCCTTCAGCATTTATTTTTTGAAACATTTTTGCTGATGGCCATTCTGACTGCTGTGAGCTGATAGGTTTTTGTAATTTGGGTTTGCATGTCTTTAAAAATTCCTAAAATATATCATTTTCCCACACCTTTTTCTTTCCTCTTCTTTAAAGGAAAAGCTGTGAGTACCACATAGCTCTTGAAATTGTCTTCTTGGAAGGTTGCCCTCTTTTGAAATTTTTGCTCCATTTTTGATCCCAGGATTTATTTGGAGGGCAGGTGTCATTTACAGAATGGCAAGTTGGTGAATATTTAGTGACCTTTAGCAGTGGGTTGAAAGCTGCTGTTGTGGGAAATGGCCACAAGGAGGCAGCATTTCTCCATTCCCAAATCTGAGTACTAGGGCAGCAGAGCCTTTCTGGAAGTCGTGTTCCTAGGTTGTAAATTAGAATGGAATGTGCCAGGAGAAACCCCCATAAGTTTAGGTCTCATTACTTCTTGTTTTTGTTAATTTTTTTAATCGGGGTAAGGACTAGAATATTGTTTGTCCTAGGGGTACACAATCTGGTTCAATTGTACATTATATATGTCTACTCTACAGATCCTCTTCCCATGTAAAATATTACAGAGTGTTCTGTAGACCTCCCTTGCTATATGGTCGGTCGTTTTGAAATATGTATATAATATGTATTTGGATATGTATAGTAACACTAATCTCATTTATCCATTCCCCCCACCTTTCCTTTTAGATGAGCATAGTTGGTTTTCTAAGTCTGTGAGTGTCTTTCTCTGTGGAAATATGTTCATTTGTGTCAGTGATTAGATAACGCCTCTAAGGGATATCATAGGATATAGGTCTTTTGCTTTCCGACTTACCTCATGTTTTGTGATTATCTCCAGGCTCATCTCTGGTGCCTCAAAGAGCAGTGTTTCATTGTTTTCCATGGCTAATATTCCACTGTGTACATGGACTCCTTCTTCTTTATCCATTCACCTGTTGATGGACATTTTGGTTGCTTCCCATCTTGGCTATTTTGAATAAGGCTGCAGTGCAGCCTTTGCAGCCTGTGTCTTTTCGATCCTGGTCTTCTCAGGTGAGAGGCCCAGTGGTGTGCCTGTTGCATTGAGTGGTACCTCAATTTTCACTTTTCAACGCAGTTCCTTTTGGTACTCCTTACTGGCTGTTAACCACTTTACATCTCACCAGCACCTAGAGGTTACACAGTTCTCTACAACCCCGTCAGCATTTATTGTTGGTAGACTTTTTGCTGACGGTCAGTCGACAGGTGTGAGTTGAAACCTTTTGGTTGATTAGATTGCATGAGTCTAATCATTCCTGAGGTTGAGCTTTTACCCATTTTCCTGTTTTTTTGTTTAAAGAGAGTGAGGAATACTTACCTCTGCATACTATCTTCTTGAAACATTCGCCTGTTTTGAATTTCTTTTGTCCATTCCCCACCTGAGCACAATTTTTGACGGCAGGTGTCCTTTACAGCCCTGAGCCCTTGTGAATTTTAAGTGACCAGTAGCTGTGGGTTTAAAGCTGCTCTTGCGGGAACGGCCACAAGGGGGCAGCATTTCTCCTTTACCAAATCTGGTCACTAGGGCAACAGAGCCTTAATGGAAGTCGTGTTCTAGGTTGTAAAGTACAATGGAATGTGCCGGGAAAAAGCCCTTTAAGTGTATGTGTCATTCCTTCTTGTTTGTATTTTTAACAAAATTTTTATTCTTTATCACAGCAAATTCGATTACAATGGTTTGTTTGGTCTAGGTGTGCAAGACGTGGTTCCTTCACACATATACATATATCTATTCTTCTTTGGAATCTTTTCCCGTGTAGGTTATGACACAATGTTGAGTAGTCTTCTCTTGGTATTCTGTAGGTCTTTGGTGATTATATATTTCACGTGTGTTTGTATATCTCTGTTCACCTCAATATGGTAATGTACCCAATCCTCACACCTTTCCATTTGGTGAACCTTAAGTTTTTGTACTGAATCTGTGATTGCCTTTCTCTGTGGAAGTATCTTCGTTTGTATCAATTTTTAGGTAACACCTCTATGTGGTATGATAGGATATGTGTCTTTCGTTTTCTCACTTACTCCAAGTTGCGTGATTACTTCTAGAGTCATCTATGGTGCTGCAAATGGCATTGCTTCATTTTATCGCTAGCTCATAATCCATCTGTACATGTAGCAGTTCTTCTTTGTCCACCCATCTGTCGGTGGACATTTTGGTGACTTCCATATCTTGGCTATGGTAATACTGTGCAATGCAGATTTGCCTGCCTCTTTCTTTCCATTTCTGTCTTCTTAGGTTATAGGTCCAGGAATAAGCCTCTGGATCGTACGGTAGCTCAATGTTTACCTTTTAACGGCACCTCCACTCTGCTCTCATGAGTGGCTCTCTCCAGGTTACATCCCACTTAAAGTGGAGGGTTTGCATTTCTCCACAGCACCTTCAGCATTTATTCTTTGTGGTTTTTTACTGATGGTTATTCTGACTGGTGTGAGCTGATACGTCTTTGTGGCTGAATTTGCATGTGTCTCATGATCCATTAAAACTGAGCTTTAAGGCAGGTCCTTTTCATTTTTCAGGCTGTGAGTACCGCTTAGTTCTTCAAAGTGTTTTCTTAAAGTATGTATGTCATAATTTTAAAATTTTTTGGCCATTACCTCCCTGAAGACATTTTGCGGTGACCATTAGCACAGGCTTAAACCTGCGTTTGCAGGTAACGGCCAGAGGGTGGCAGTCTTTCTACGTTCCCCATGCTGGTACTAGGGCAACAGGCCTTCCGGCCAGTGGTGTTCCTCGGTTATAAATTAGAGTGGAATGTGCCTGAAGAAACCCACAAATGCTGATGTCTCCTTACTTATGTTTGTCTTTTAAATTTACCTTATATTTATTATTGGAGCAATATTACATTGTGTACATGGAACAGTTCTTCTTGGTGCGTTCCTCTGTTGATGGACATTTTCATTGCTTCCAAATGTTGGCTATGGTCAATATGGCTGGAGTGCAGGGTTGCCAGCCTGTGACGTTTTGATTCTCATTTTCTCAGGGGATAGGCCCAGCAGTGGGTATGACTGATTGACGGGTAGCTCAGTGTTTACCTTTTCAAGGCACTTCCATTGTGTTTTCATTAGTGGCTCTTACCACGTCCCCCTTAGGGCCGAGTGTACGCATTCCTCCACAGTCCCTTCAGCATTTATTTTTTGAAACATTTTTGCTGATGGCCATTCTGACTGCTGTGAGCTGATAGGGTTTTGTAATTTGGGTTTGCATGTCTTTAAAAATTCCTAAAATATATCATTTTCCCACACGTTTTCTTTCCTCTTTAAAGGAAAAGCTGTGAGTACCACATAGCTCTTGAAATTGTCTTCTTGGAAGGTTGCCCTCTTTTGAAATTTTTGCTCCATTTTTGATCCCAGGATTTATTTGGAGGGCAGGTGTCATTTACAGAATTGCAAGTTGGTGAATATTTAGTGACCTTTAGCAGTGGGTTGAAAGCTGCTGTTGTGGGAAATGGCCACAAGGAGGCAGCATTTCTCCATTCCCAAATCTGAGTACTAGGGCAGCAGAGCCTTTCTGGAAGTCGTGTTCCTAGGTTGTAAATTAGAATGGAATGTGCCAGGAGAAACCCCCATAAGTGTAGGTCTCATTACTTCTTGTTTTTGTTAATTTTTTTAATCGGGGTAAGGACTAGAATATTGTTTGTCCTAGGGGTACACAATCTGGTTCATTTGTACATTATATATGTCTACTCTACAGATCCTCTTCCCATGTAAAATATTACAGAGTGTTCTGTAGACCTCCCTTGCTATATGGTCGGTCATTTTGAAATATGTATATAATATGTATTTGGATATGTATAGTAACACTAATCTCATTTATCCATTCCCCCCACCTTTCCTTTTAGATGAGCATAGTTGGTTTTCTAAGTCTGTGAGTGTCTTTCTCTGTGGAAATATGTTCATTTGTGTCAGTGATTAGATAACGCCTCTAAGGGATATCATAGGATATAGGTCTTTTGCTTTCCGACTTACCTCATGTTTTGTGATTATCTCCAGGCTCATCTCTGGTGCCTCAAAGAGCAGTGTTTCATTGTTTTCCATGGCTAATATTCCATTGTGTACATGGACTCCTTCTTCTTTATCCATTCACCTGTTGATGGACATTTTGGTTGCTTCCCATCTTGGCTATTTTGAATAAGGCTGCAGTGCAGCCTTTGCAGCCTGTGTCTTTTCGATCCTGGTCTTCTCAGGTGAGAGGCCCAGTGGTGTGCCTGTTGCATTGAGTGGTACCTCAATTTTCACTTTTCAACGCAGTTCCTTTTGGTACTCCTTACTGGCTGTTAACCACTTTACATCTCACCAGCACCTAGAGGTTACACAGTTCTCTACAACCCCGTCAGCATTTATTGTTGGTAGACTTTTTGCTGACGGTCAGTCGACAGGTGTGAGTTGAAACCTTTTGGTTGATTAGATTGCATGAGTCTAATCATTCCTGAGGTTGAGCTTTTACCCATTTTCCTGTTTTTTTGTTTAAAGAGAGTGAGGAATACTTACCTCTGCATACTATCTTCTTGAAACATTCGCCTGTTTTGAATTTCTTTTGTCCATTCCCCACCTGAGCACAATTTTTGACGGCAGGTGTCCTTTACAGCCCTGAGCCCTTGTGAATTTTAAGTGACCAGTAGCTGTGGGTTTAAAGCTGCTCTTGCGGGAAACGGCCACAAGGGGGCAGCATTTCTCCTTTACCAAATCTGGTCACTAGGGCAACAGAGCCTTAATGGAAGTCGTGTTCTAGGTTGTAAAGTACAATGGAATGTGCCGGGAAAAAGCCCTTTAAGTGTATGTGTCATTCCTTCTTGTTTGTATTTTTAACAAAATTTTTATTCTTTATCACAGCAAATTCGATTACAATGGTTTGTTTGGTCTAGGTATGCAAGATGTGGTTCCTTCACACATATACATATATCTATTCTTCTTTGGAATCTTTTCCCGTGTAGGTTATGACACAGTGTTGAGTAGTCTTCTCTTGGTATTCTGTAGGTCTTTGGTGATTATATATTTCACGTGTGTTTGTATATCTCTGTTCACCTCAATAATGTAATGTACCAATCCTCACACCTTTCCATTTGGTGAACCTTAAGTTTTTGTACTGAATCTGTGATTGCCTTTCTCTGTGGAAGTATCTTCGTTTGTATCAATTTTTAGGTAACACCTCTATGTGGTATGATAGGATATGTGTCTTTCGTTTTCTCACTTACTCCAAGTTGCGTGATTACTTCTAGAGTCATCTATGGTGCTGCAAATGGCATTGCTTCATTTTATCGCTAGCTCATAATCCATCTGTACATGTAGCAGTTCTTCTTTGTCCACCCATCTGTCGGTGGACTTTTTGGTGACTTCCATATCTTGGCTATGGTAATACTGTGCAATGCAGATTTGCCTGCCTCTTTCTTTCCAATTCTGTCTTCTTAGGTTATAGGTCCAGGAATAAGCCTCTGGATCGTACGGTAGCTCAATGTTTACCTTTTAACGGCACCTCCACTCTGCTCTCATGAGTGGCTCTCTCCAGGTTACATCCCACTTAAAGTGGAGGGTTTGCATTTCTCCACAGCACCTTCAGGATTTATTCTTTGTGGTTTTTTACAGATGGTTATTCTGACTGGTGTGAGCTGATACGTCTTTGTGGCTGAATTTGCATGTTTCTCATGATCCATTAAAACTGAGCTTTAAGGCAGGTCCTTTTCATTTTTCAGGCTGTGAGTACCGCTTAGTTCTTCAAAGTGTTTTCTTAAAGTATGTATGTCATAATTTTAAAATTTTTTCGCCATTACCTCCCTGAAGACATTTTGCGGCGACCAATAGCACAGGCTTAAACCTGCGTTTGCAGGTAACGGCCAGAGGGTGGCAGTCTTTCTACGTTCCCCATGCTGGTACTAGGGCAACAGGCCTTCCGGCCAGTGGTGTTCCTCGGTTATAAATTAGAGTGGATTGTGCCTGAAGAAACCCACAAATGCTGATGTCTCCTTACTTATGTTTGTCTTTTAAATTTACCTTATATTTATTATTGGAGCAATATTACATTGTGTACATGGAACAGTTCTTCTTGGTGCGTTCCTCTGTTGATGGACATTTTCATTGCTTCCAAATGTTGGCTATGGTCAATATGGCTGGAGTGCAGGATTGCCAGCCTGTGACGTTTTGATTCTCATTTTCTCAGGGGATAGGCCCAGCAGTGGGTATGACTGATTGACGGGTAGCTCAGTGTTTACCTTTTCAAGGCACTTCCATTGTGTTTTCATTAGTGGCTCTTACCACGTCCCCCTTAGGGCCGAGTGTATGCATTCCTCCACAGTCCCTTCAGCATTTATTTTTTGAAACATTTTTGCTGATGGCCATTCTGACTGCTGTGAGCTGATAGGTTTTTGTAATTTGGGTTTGCATGTCTTTAAAAATTCCTAAAATATATCATTTTCCCACACCTTTTTCTTTCCTCTTCTTTAAAGGAAAAGCTGTGAGTACCACATAGCTCTTGAAATTGTCTTCTTGGAAGGTTGCCCTCTTTTGAAATTTTTGCTCCATTTTTGATCCCAGGATTTATTTGGAGGGCAGGTGTCATTTACAGAATGGCAAGTTGGTGAATATTTAGTGACCTTTAGCAGTGGGTTGAAAGCTGCTGTTGTGGGAAATGGCCACAAGGAGGCAGCATTTCTCCATTCCCAAATCTGAGTACTAGGGCAGCAGAGCCTTTCTGGAAGTCGTGTTCCTAGGTTGTAAATTAGAATGGAATGTGCCAGGAGAAACCCCCATAAGTTTAGGTCTCATTACTTCTTGTTTTTGTTAATTTTTTTAATCGGGGTAAGGACTAGAATATTGTTTGTCCTAGGGGTACACAATCTGGTTCAATTGTACATTATATATGTCTACTCTACAGATCCTCTTCCCATGTAAAATATTACAGAGTGTTCTGTAGACCTCCCTTGCTATATGGTCGGTCGTTTTGAAATATGTATATAATATGTATTTGGATATGTATAGTAACACTAATCTCATTTATCCATTCCCCCCACCTTTCCTTTTAGATGAGCATAGTTGGTTTTCTAAGTCTGTGAGTGTCTTTCTCTGTGGAAATATGTTCATTTGTGTCAGTGATTAGATAACGCCTCTAAGGGATATCATAGGATATAGGTCTTTTGCTTTCCGACTTACCTCATGTTTTGTGATTATCTCCAGGCTCATCTCTGGTGCCTCAAAGAGCAGTGTTTCATTGTTTGCCATGGCTAATATTCCACTGTGTACATGGACTCCTTCTTCTTTATCCATTCACCTGTTGATGGACATTTTGGTTGCTTCCCATCTTGGCTATTTTGAATAAGGCTGCAGTGCAGCCTTTGCAGCCTGTGTCTTTTCGATCCTGGTCTTCTCAGGTGAGAGGCCCAGTGGTGTGCCTGTTGCATTGAGTGGTACCTCAATTTTCACTTTTCAACGCAGTTCCTTTTGGTACTCCTTACTGGCTGTTAACCACTTTACATCTCACCAGCACCTAGAGGTTACACAGTTCTCTACAACCCCGTCAGCATTTATTGTTGGTAGACTTTTTGCTGACGGTCAGTCGACAGGTGTGAGTTGAAACCTTTTGGTTGATTAGATTGCATGAGTCTAATCATTCCTGAGGTTGAGCTTTTACCCATTTTCCTGTTTTTTTGTTTAAAGAGAGTGAGGAATACTTACCTCTGCATACTATCTTCTTGAAACATTCGCCTGTTTTGAATTTCTTTTGTCCATTCCCCACCTGAGCACAATTTTTGACGGCAGGTGTCCTTTACAGCCCTGAGCCCTTGTGAATTTTAAGTGACCAGTAGCTGTGGGTTTAAAGCTGCTCTTGCGGGAAACGGCCACAAGGGGGCAGCATTTCTCCTTTACCAAATCTGGTCACTAGGGCAACAGAGCCTTAATGGAAGTCGTGTTCTAGGTTGTAAAGTACAATGGAATGTGCCGGGAAAAAGCCCTTTAAGTGTATGTGTCATTCCTTCTTGTTTGTATTTTTAACAAAATTTTTATTCTTTATCACAGCAAATTCGATTACAATGGTTTGTTTTGTCTAGGTGTGCAAGACATGGTTCCTTCACACATATACATATATCTATTCTTCTTTGGAATCTTTTCCCGTGTAGGTTATGACACAATGTTGAGTAGTCTTCTCTTGGTATTCTGTAGGTCTTTGGTGATTATATATTTCACGTGTGTTTGTATATCTCTGTTCACCTCAATATGGTAATGTACCCAATCCTCACACCTTTCCATTTGGTGAACCTTAAGTTTTTGTACTGAATCTGTGATTGCCTTTCTCTGTGGAAGTATCTTCGTTTGTATCAATTTTTAGGTAACACCTCTATGTGGTATGATAGGATATGTGTCTTTCGTTTTCTCACTTACTCCAAGTTGCGTGATTACTTCTAGAGTCATCTATGGTGCTGCAAATGGCATTGCTTCATTTTATCGCTAGCTCATAATCCATCTGTACATGTAGCAGTTCTTCTTTGTCCACCCATCTGTCGGTGGACTTTTTGGTGACTTCCATATCTTGGCTATGGTAATACTGTGCAATGCAGATTTGCCTGCCTCTTTCTTTCCAATTCTGTCTTCTTAGGTTATAGGTCCACTAATAAGCCTCTGGATCGTACGGTAGCTCAATGTTTACCTTTTAACGGCACCTCCACTCTGCTCTCATGAGTGGCTCTCTCCAGGTTACATCCCACTTAAAGTGGAGGGTTTGCATTTCTCCACAGCACCTTCAGCATTTATTCTTTGTGGTTTTTTACTGATGGTTATTCTGACTGGTGTGAGCTGATACGTCTTTGTGGCTGAATTTGCATGTGTCTCATGATCCATTAAAACTGAGCTTTAAGGCAGGTCCTTTTCATTTTTCAGGCTGTGAGTACCGCTTAGTTCTTCAAAGTGTTTTCTTAAAGTATGTATGTCATAATTTTAAAATTTTTTGGCCATTACCTCCCTGAAGACATTTTGCGGTGACCATTAGCACAGGCTTAAACCTGCGTTTGCAGGTAACGGCCAGAGGGTGGCAGTCTTTCTACGTTCCCCATGCTGGTACTAGGGCAACAGGCCTTCCGGCCAGTGGTGTTCCTCGGTTATAAATTAGAGTGGAATGTGCCTGAAGAAACCCACAAATGCTGATGTCTCCTTACTTATGTTTGTCTTTTAAATTTACCTTATATTTATTATTGGAGCAATATTACATTGTGTACATGGAACAGTTCTTCTTGGTGCGTTCCTCTGTTGATGGACATTTTCATTGCTTCCAAATGTTGGCTATGGTCAATATGGCTGGAGTGCAGGGTTGCCAGCCTGTGACGTTTTGATTCTCATTTTCTCAGGGGATAGGCCCAGCAGTGGGTATGACTGATTGACGGGTAGCTCAGTGTTTACCTTTTCAAGGCACTTCCATTGTGTTTTCATTAGTGGCTCTTACCACGTCCCCCTTAGGGCCGAGTGTACGCATTCCTCCACAGTCCCTTCAGCATTTATTTTTTGAAACATTTTTGCTGATGGCCATTCTGACTGCTGTGAGCTGATAGGGTTTTGTAATTTGGGTTTGCATGTCTTTAAAAATTCCTAAAATATATCATTTTCCCACACCTTTTCTTTCCTCTTTAAAGAAAAAGCTGTGAGTACAACATAGCTCTTGAAATTGTCTTCTTGGAAGGTTGCCCTCTTTTGAAATTTTTGCTCCATTTTTGATCCCAGGATTTATTTGGAGGGCAGGTGTCATTTACAGAATTGCAAGTTGGTGAATATTTAGTGACCTTTAGCAGTGGGTTGAAAGCTGCTGTTGTGGGAAATGGCCACAAGGAGGCAGCATTTCTCCATTCCCAAATCTGAGTACTAGGGCAGCAGAGCCTTTCTGGAAGTCGTGTTCCTAGGTTGTAAATTAGAATGGAATGTGCCAGGAGAAACCCCCATAAGTTTAGGTCTCATTACTTCTTGTTTTTGTTAATTTTTTTAATCGGGGTAAGGACTAGAATATTGTTTGTCCTAGGGGTACACAATCTGGTTCAATTGTACATTATATATGTCTACTCTACAGATCCTCTTCCCATGTAAAATATTACAGAGTGTTCTGTAGACCTCCCTTGCTATATGGTCGGTCATTTTGAAATATGTATATAATATGTATTTGGATATGTATAGTAACACTAATCTCATTTATCCATTCCCCCCACCTTTCCTTTTAGATGAGTATAGTTGGTTTTCTAAGTCTGTGAGTGTCTTTCTCTGTGGAAATATGTTCATTTGTGTCAGTGATTAGATAACGCCTCTAAGGGATATCATAGGATATAGGTCTTTTGCTTTCCGACTTACCTCATGGTTTGTGATTATCTCCAGGCTCATCTCTGGTGCCTCAAAGAGCAGTGTTTCATTGTTTTCCATGGCTAATATTCCATTGTGTACATGGACTCCTTCTTCTTTATCCATTCACCTGTTGATGGACATTTTGGTTGCTTCCCATCTTGGCTATTTTGAATAAGGCTGCAGTGCAGCCTTTGCAGCCTGTGTCTTTTCGATCCTGGTCTTCTCAGGTGAGAGGCCCAGTGGTGTGCCTGTTGCATTGAGTGGTACCTCAATTTTCACTTTTCAACGCAGTTCCTTTTGGTACTCCTTACTGGCTGTTAACCACTTTACATCTCACCAGCACCTAGAGGTTACACAGTTCTCTACAACCCCGTCAGCATTTATTGTTGGTAGACTTTTTGCTGACGGTCAGTCGACAGGTGTGAGTTGAAACCTTTTGGTTGATTAGATTGCATGAGTCTAATCATTCCTGAGGTTGAGCTTTTACCCATTTTCCTGTTTTTTTGTTTAAAGAGAGTGAGGAATACTTACCTCTGCATACTATCTTCTTGAAACATTCGCCTGTTTTGAATTTCTTTTGTCCATTCCCCACCTGAGCACAATTTTTGACGGCAGGTGTCCTTTACAGCCCTGAGCCCTTGTGAATTTTAAGTGACCAGTAGCTGTGGGTTTAAAGCTGCTCTTGCGGGAAACGGCCACAAGGCGGCAGCATTTCTCCTTTACCAAATCTGGTCACTAGGGCAACAGAGCCTTAATGGAAGTCGTGTTCTAGGTTGTAAAGTACAATGGAATGTGCCGGGAAAAAGCCCTTTAAGTGTATGTGTCATTCCTTCTTGTTTGTATTTCTAACAAAATTTTTATTTTTTATCACAGCAAATTCGATTACAATGGTTTGTTTGGTCTAGGTATGCAAGACGTGGTTCCTTCACACATATACATATATCTATTCTTCTTTGGAATCTTTTCCCGTGTAGGTTATGACACAATGTTGAGTAGTCTTCTCTTGGTATTCTGTAGGTCTTTGGTGATTATATATTTCACGTGTGTTTGTATATCTCTGTTCACCTCAATATGGTAATGTACCCAATCCTCACACCTTTCCATTTGGTGAACCTTAAGTTTTTGTACTGAATCTGTGATTGCCTTTCTCTGTGGAAGTATCTTCGTTTGTATCAATTTTTAGGTAACACCTCTATGTGGTATGATAGGATATGGGTCTTTCGTTTTCTCACTTACTCCAAGTTGCGTGATTACTTCTAGAGTCATCTATGGTGCTGCAAATGGCATTGCTTCATTTTATCTCTAGCTCATAATCCATCTGTACATGTAGCAGTTCTTCTTTGTCCACCCATCTGTCGGTGGACTTTTTGGTGACTTCCATATCTTGGCTATGGTAATACTGTGCAATGCAGATTTGCCTGCCTCTTTCCTTCCAATTCTGTCTTCTTAGGTTATAGGTCCAGGAATAAGCCTCTGGATCGTACGGTAGCTCAATGTTTACCTTTTAACGGCACCTCCACTCTGCTCTCATGAGTGGCTCTCTCCAGGTTACATCCCACTTAAAGTGGAGGGTTTGCATTTCTCCACAGCACCTTCAGCATTTATTCTTTGTGGTTTTTTACTGATGGTTATTCTGACTGGTGTGAGCTGATACGTCTTTGTGGCTGAATTTGCATGTGTCTCATGATCCATTAAAACTGAGCTTTAAGGCAGGTCCTTTTCATTTTTCAGGCTGTGAGTACCGCTTAGTTCTTCAAAGTGTTTTCTTAAAGTATGTATGTCATAATTTTAAAATTTTTTGGCCATTACCTCCCTGAAGACATTTTGCGGTGACCATTAGCACAGGCTTAAACCTGCGTTTGCAGGTAACGGCCAGAGGGTGGCAGTCTTTCTACGTTCCCCGTGCTGGTACTAGGGCAACAGGCCTTCCGGCCAGTGGTGTTCCTCGGTTATAAATTAGAGTGGAATGTGCCTGAAGAAACCCACAAATGCTGATGTCTCCTTACTTATGTTTGTCTTTTAAATTTACCTTATATTTATTATTGGAGCAATATTACATTGTGTACATGGAACAGTTCTTCTTGGTGCGTTCCTCTGTTGATGGACATTTTCATTGCTTCCAAATGTTGGCTATGGTCAATATGGCTGCAGTGCAGGATTGCCAGCCTGTGACGTTTTGATTCTCATTTTCTCAGGGGATAGGCCCAGCAGTGGGTATGACTGATTGACGGGTAGCTCAGTGTTTACCTTTTCAAGGCACTTCCATTGTGTTTTCATTAGTGGCTCTTACCACGTCCCCCTTAGGGCCGAGTGTACGCATTCCTCCACAGTCCCTTCAGCATTTATTTTTTGAAACATTTTTGCTGATGGCCATTCTGACTGCTGTGAGCTGATAGGTTTTTGTAATTTGGGTTTGCATGTCTTTAAAAATTCCTAAAATATATCATTTTCCCACACCTTTTTCTTTCCTCTTCTTTAAAGGAAAAGCTGTGAGTACCACATAGCTCTTGAAATTGTCTTCTTGGAAGGTTGCCCTCTTTTGAAATTTTTGCTCCATTTTTGATCCCAGGATTTATTTGGAGGGCAGGTGTCATTTACAGAATGGCAAGTTGGTGAATATTTAGTGACCTTTAGCAGTGGGTTGAAAGCTGCTGTTGTGGGAAATGGCCACAAGGAGGCAGCATTTCTCCATTCCCAAATCTGAGTACTAGGGCAGCAGAGCCTTTCTGGAAGTCGTGTTCCTAGGTTGTAAATTAGAATGGAATGTGCCAGGAGAAACCCCCATAAGTTTAGGTCTCATTTCTTCTTGTTTTTGTTAATTTTTTTAATCGGGGTAAGGACTAGAATATTGTTTGTCCTAGGGGTACACAATCTGGTTCATTTGTACATTATATATGTCTACTCTACAGATCCTCTTCCCATGTAAAATATTACAGAGTGTTCTGTAGACCTCCCTTGCTATATGGTCGGTCGTTTTGAAATATGTATATAATATGTATTTGGATATGTATAGTAACACTAATCTCATTTATCCCTTCCCCCCACCTTTCCTTTTAGATGAGCATAGTTGGTTTTCTAAGTCTGTGAGTGTCTTTCTCTGTGGAAATATGTTCATTTGTGTCAGTGATTAGATAACGCCTCTAAGGGATATCATAGGATATAGGTCTTTTGCTTTCCGACTTACCTCATGTTTTGTGATTATCTCCAGGCTCATCTCTGGTGCCTCAAAGAGCAGTGTTTCATTGTTTTCCATGGCTAATATTCCATTGTGTACATGGACTCCTTCTTCTTTATCCATTCACCTGTTGATGGACATTTTGGTTGCTTCCCATCTTGGCTATTTTGAATAAGGCTGCAGTGCAGCCTTTGCAGCCTGTGTCTTTTCGATCCTGGTCTTCTCAGGTGAGAGGCCCAGTGGTGTGCCTGTTGCATTGAGTGGTACCTCAATTTTCACTTTTCAACGCAGTTCCTTTTGGTACTCCTTACTGGCTGTTAACCACTTTACATCTCACCAGCACCTAGAGGTTACACAGTTCTCTACAACCCCGTCAGCATTTATTGTTGGTAGACTTTTTGCTGACGGTCAGTGGACAGGTGTGAGTTGAAACCTTTTGGTTGATTAGATTGCATGAGTCTAATCATTCCTGAGGTTGAGCTTTTACCCATTTTCCTGTTTTTTTGTTTAAAGAGAGTGAGGAATACTTACCTCTGCATACTATCTTCTTGAAACATTCGCCTGTTTTGAATTTCTTTTGTCCATTCCCCACCTGAGCACAATTTTTGACGGCAGGTGTCCTTTACAGCCCTGAGCCCTTGTGAATTTTAAGTGACCAGTAGCTGTGGGTTTAAAGCTGCTCTTGCGGGAAACGGCCACAAGGGGGCAGCATTTCTCCTTTACCAAATCTGGTCACTAGGGCAACAGAGCCTTAATGGAAGTCGTGTTCTAGGTTGTAAAGTACAATGGAATGTGCCGGGAAAAAGCCCTTTAAGTGTATGTGTCATTCCTTCTTGTTTGTATTTTTAACAAAATTTTTATTCTTTATCACAGCAAATTCGATTACAATGGTTTGTTTGGTCTAGGTGTGCAAGATGTGGTTCCTTCACACATATACATATATCTATTCTTCTTTGGAATCTTTTCCCGTGTAGGTTATGACACAATGTTGAGTAGTCTTCTCTTGGTATTCTGTAGGTCTTTGGTGATTATATATTTCACGTGTGTTTGTATATCTCTGTTCACCTCAATATGGTAATGTACCCAATCCTCACACCTTTCCGTTTGGTGAACCTTAAGTTTTTGTACTGAATCTGTGATTGCCTTTCTCTGTGGAAGTATCTTCGTTTGTATCAATTTTTAGGTAACACCTCTATGTGGTATGATAGGATATGTGTCTTTCGTTTTCTCACTTACTCCAAGTTGCGTGATTACTTCTAGAGTCATCTATGGTGCTGCAAATGGCATTGCTTCATTTTATCGCTAGCTCATAATCCATCTGTACATGTAGCAGTTCTTCTTTGTCCACCCATCTGTCGGTGGACTTTTTGGTGACTTCCATATCTTGGCTATGGTAATACTGTGCAATGCAGATTTGCCTGCCTCTTTCTTTCCAATTCTGTCTTCTTAGGTTATAGGTCCAGGAATAAGCCTCTGGATCGTACGGTAGCTCAATGTTTACCTTTTAACGGCACCTCCACTCTGCTCTCATGAGTGGCTCTCTCCAGGTTACATCCCACTTAAAGTGGAGGGTTTGCATTTCTCCACAGCACCTTCAGGATTTATTCTTTGTGGTTTTTTACTGATGGTTATTCTGACTGGTGTGAGCTGATACGTCTTTGTGGCTGAATTTGCATGTTCCTCATGATCCATTAAAACTGAGCTTTAAGGCAGGTCCTTTTCATTTTTCAGGCTGTGAGTACCGCTTAGTTCTTCAAAGTGTTTTCTTAAAGTATGTATGTCATAATTTTAAAATTTTTTCGCCATTACCTCCCTGAAGACATTTTGCGGTGACCATTAGCACAGGCTTAAACCTGCGTTTGCAGGTAACGGCCAGAGGGTGGCAGTCTTTCTACGTTCCCCATGCTGGTACTAGGGCAACAGGCCTTCCGGCCAGTGGTGTTCCTCGGTTATAAATTAGAGTGGATTGTGCATGAAGAAACCCACAAATGCTGATGTCTCCTTACTTATGTTTGTCTTTTAAATTTACCTTATATTTATTATTGGAGCAATATTACATTGTGTACATGGAACAGTTCTTCTTGGTGCGTTCCTCTGTTGATGGACATTTTCATTGCTTCCAAATGTTGGCTATGGTCAATATGGCTGGAGTGCAGGATTGCCAGCCTGTGACGTTTTGATTCTCATTTTCTCAGGGGATAGGCCCAGCAGTGGGTATGACTGATTGACGGGTAGCTCAGTGTTTACCTTTTCAAGGCACTTCCATTGTGTTTTCATTAGTGGCTCTTACCACGTCCCCCTTAGGGCCAAGTGTATGCATTCCTCCACAGTCCCTTCAGCATTTATTTTTTGAAACATTTTTGCTGATGGCCATTCTGACTGCTGTGAGCTGATAGGTTTTTGTAATTTGGGTTTGCATGTCTTTAAAAATTCCTAAAATATATCATTTTCCCACACCTTTTTCTTTCCTCTTCTTTAAAGGAAAAGCTGTGAGTACCACATAGCTCTTGAAATTGTCTTCTTGGAAGGTTGCCCTCTTTTGAAATTTTTGCTCCATTTTTGATCCCAGGATTTATTTGGAGGGCAGGTGTCATTTACAGAATGGCAAGTTGGTGAATATTTAGTGACCTTTAGCAGTGGGTTGAAAGCTGCTGTTGTGGGAAATGGCCACAAGGAGGCAGCATTTCTCCATTCCCAAATCTGAGTACTAGGGCAGCAGAGCCTTTCTGGAAGTCGTGTTCCTAGGTTGTAAATTAGAATGGAATGTGCCAGGAGAAACCCCCATAAGTTTAGGTCTCATTACTTCTTGTTTTTGTTAATTTTTTTAATCGGGGTAAGGACTAGAATATTGTTTGTCCTAGGGGTACACAATCTGGTTCAATTGTACATTATATATGTCTACTCTACAGATCCTCTTCCCATGTAAAATATTACAGAGTGTTCTGTAGACCTCCCTTGCTATATGGTCGGTCGTTTTGAAATATGTATATAATATGTATTTGGATATGTATAGTAACACTAATCTCATTTATCCATTCCCCCCACCTTTCCTTTTAGATGAGCATAGTTGGTTTTCTAAGTCTGTGAGTGTCTTTCTCTGTGGAAATATGTTCATTTGTGTCAGTGATTAGATAACGCCTCTAAGGGATATCATAGGATATAGGTCTTTTGCTTTCCGACTTACCTCATGTTTTGTGATTATCTCCAGGCTCATCTCTGGTGCCTCAAAGAGCAGTGTTTCATTGTTTTCCATGGCTAATATTCCACTGTGTACATGGACTCCTTCTTCTTTATCCATTCACCTGTTGATGGACATTTTGGTTGCTTCCCATCTTGGCTATTTTGAATAAGGCTGCAGTGCAGCCTTTGCAGCCTGTGTCTTTTCGATCCTGGTCTTCTCAGGTGAGTGGCCCAGTGGTGTGCCTGTTGCATTGAGTGGTACCTCAATTTTCACTTTTCAACGCAGTTCCTTTTGGTACTCCTTACTGGCTGTTAACCACTTTACATCTCACCAGCACCTAGAGGTTACACAGTTCTCTACAACCCCGTCAGCATTTATTGTTGGTAGACTTTTTGCTGACGGTCAGTCGACAGGTGTGAGTTGAAACCTTTTGGTTGATTAGATTGCATGAGTCTAATCATTCCTGAGGTTGAGCTTTTACCCATTTTCCTGTTTTTTTGTTTAAAGAGAGTGAGGAATACTTACCTCTGCATACTATCTTCTTGAAACATTCGCCTGTTTTGAATTTCTTTTGTCCATTCCCCACCTGAGCACAATTTTTGACGGCAGGTGTCCTTTACAGCCCTGAGCCCTTGTGAATTTTAAGTGACCAGTAGCTGTGGGTTTAAAGCTGCTCTTGCGGGAAACGGCCACAAGGGGGCAGCATTTCTCCTTTACCAAATCTGGTCACTAGGGCAACAGAGCCTTAATGGAAGTCGTGTTCTAGGTTGTAAAGTACAATGGAATGTGCCGGGAAAAAGCCCTTTAAGTGTATGTGTCATTCCTTCTTGTTTGTATTTTTAACAAAATTTTTATTCTTTATCACAGCAAATTCGATTACAATGGTTTGTTTGGTCTAGGTATGCAAGACGTGGTTCCTTCACACATATACATATATCTATTCTTCTTTGGAATCTTTTCCCGTGTAGGTTATGACACAATGTTGAGTAGTCTTCTCTTGGTATTCTGTAGGTCTTTGGTGATTATATATTTCACGTGTGTTTGTATATCTCTGTTCACCTCAATATGGTAATGTACCCAATCCTCACACCTTTCCATTTGGTGAACCTTAAGTTTTTGTACTGAATCTGTGATTGCCTTTCTCTGTGGAAGTATCTTCGTTTGTATCAATTTTTAGGTAACACCTCTATGTGGTATGATAGGATATGTGTCTTTCGTTTTCTCACTTACTCCAAGTTGCGTGATTACTTCTAGAGTCATCTATGGTGCTGCAAATGGCATTGCTTCATTTTATCGCTAGCTCATAATCCATCTGTACATGTAGCAGTTCTTCTTTGTCCACCCATCTGTCGGTGGACTTTTTGGTGACTTCCATATCTTGGCTATGGTAATACTGTGCAATGCAGATTTGCCTGCCTCTTTCTTTCCAATTCTGTCTTCTTAGGTTATAGGTCCAGGAATAAGCCTCTGGATCGTACGGTAGCTCAATGTTTACCTTTTAACGGCACCTCCACTCTGCTCTCATGAGTGGCTCTCTCCAGGTTACATCCCACTTAAAGTGGAGGGTTTGCATTTCTCCACAGCACCTTCAGCATTTATTCTTTGTGGTTTTTTACTGATGGTTATTCTGACTGGTGTGAGCTGATACGTCTTTGTGGCTGAATTTGCATGTGTCTCATGATCCATTAAAACTGAGCTTTAAGGCAGGTCCTTTTCATTTTTCAGGCTGTGAGTACCGCTTAGTTCTTCAAAGTGTTTTCTTAAAGTATGTATGTCATAATTTTAAAATTTTTTGGCCATTACCTCCCTGAAGACATTTTGCGGTGACCATTAGCACAGGCTTAAACCTGCGTTTGCAGGTAACGGCCAGAGGGTGGCGGTCTTTCTACGTTCCCCGTGCTGGTACTAGGGCAACAGGCCTTCCGGCCAGTGGTGTTCCTCGGTTATAAATTAGAGTGGAATGTGCCTGAAGAAACCCACAAATGCTGATGTCTCCTTACTTATGTTTGTCTTTTAAATTTACCTTATATTTATTATTGGAGCAATATTACATTGTGTACATGGAACAGTTCTTCTTGGTGCGTTCCTCTGTTGATGGACATTTTCATTGCTTCCAAATGTTGGCTATGGTCAATATGGCTGGAGTGCAGGATTGCCAGCCTGTGACGTTTTGATTCTCATTTTCTCAGGGGATAGGCCCAGCAGTGGGTATGACTGATTGACGGGTAGCTCAGTGTTTACCTTTTCAAGGCACTTCCATTGTGTTTTCATTAGTGGCTCTTACCACGTCCCCCTTAGGGCCGAGTGTACGCATTCCTCCACAGTCCCTTCAGCATTTATTTTTTGAAACATTTTTGCTGATGGCCATTCTGACTGCTGTGACCTGATAGGGTTTTGTAATTTGGGTTTGCATGTCTTTAAAAATTCCTAAAATATATCATTTTCCCACACCTTTTTCTTTCCTCTTTAAAGGAAAAGCTGTGAGTACCACATAGCTCTTGAAATTGTCCTCTTGGAAGGTTGCCCTCTTTTGAAATATTTGCTCCATTTTTGATCCCAGGATTTATTTGGAGGGCAGGTGTCATTTACAGAATTGCAAGTTGGTGAATATTTAGTGACCTTTAGCAGTGGGTTGAAAGCTGCTGTTGTGGGAAATGGCCACAAGGAGGCAGCATTTCTCCATTCCCAAATCTGAGTACTAGGGCAGCAGAGCCTTTCTGGAAGTCGTGTTCCTAGGTTGTAAATTAGAATGGAATGTGCCAGGAGAAACCCCCATAAGTTTAGGTCTCATTACTTCTTGTTTTTGTTAATTTTTTTAATCGGGGTAAGGACTAGAATATTGTTTGTCCTAGGGGTACACAATCTGGTTCATTTGTACATTATATATGTCTACTCTACAGATCCTCTTCCCATGTAAAATATTACAGAGTGTTCTGTAGACCTCCCTTGCTATATGGTCGGTCGTTTTGAAATATGTATATAATATGTATTTGGATATGTATAGTAACACTAATCTCATTTATCCATTCCCCCCACCTTTCCTTTTAGATGAGCATAGTTGGTTTTCTAAGTCTGTGAGTGTCTTTCTCTGTGGAAATATGTTCATTTGTGTCAGTGATTAGATAACGCCTCTAAGGGATATCATAGGATATAGGTCTTTTGCTTTCCGACTTACCTCATGTTTTGTGATTATCTCCAGGCTCATCTCTGGTGCCTCAAAGAGCAGTGTTTCATTGTTTTCCATGGCTAATATTCCATTGTGTACATGGACTCCTTCTTCTTTATCCATTCACCTGTTGATGGACATTTTGGTTGCTTCCCATCTTGGCTATTTTGAATAAGGCTGCAGTGCAGCCTTTGCAGCCTGTGTCTTTTCGATCCTGGTCTTCTCAGGTGAGAGGCCCAGTGGTGTGCCTGTTGCATTGAGTGGTACCTCAATTTTCACTTTTCAACGCAGTTCCTTTTGGTACTCCTTACTGGCTGTTAACCACTTTACATCTCACCAGCACCTAGAGGTTACACAGTTCTCTACAACCCCGTCAGCATTTATTGTTGGTAGACTTTTTGCTGACGGTCAGTCGACAGGTGTGAGTTGAAACCTTTTGGTTGATTAGATTGCATGAGTCTAATCATTCCTGAGGTTGAGCTTTTACCCATTTTCCTGTTTTTTTGTTTAAAGAGAGTGAGGAATACTTACCTCTGCATACTATCTTCTTGAAACATTCGCCTGTTTTGAATTTCTTTTGTCCATTCCCCACCTGAGCACAATTTTTGACGGCAGGTGTCCTTTACAGCCCTGAGCCCTTGTGAATTTTAAGTGACCAGTAGCTGTGGGTATAAAGCTGCTCTTGCGGGAAACGGCCACAAGGCGGCAGCATTTCTCCTTTACCAAATCTGGTCACTAGGGCAACAGAGCCTTAATGGAAGTCGTGTTCTAGGTTGTAAAGTACAATGGAATGTGCCGGGAAAAAGCCCTTTAAGTGTATGTGTCATTCCTTCTTGTTTGTATTTTTAACAAAATTTTTATTCTTTATCACAGCAAATTCGATTACAATGGTTTGTTTGGTCTAGGTGTGCAAGATGTGGTTCCTTCACACATATACATATATCTATTCTTCTTTGGAATCTTTTCCCGTGTAGGTTATGACACAATGTTGAGTAGTCTTCTCTTGGTATTCTGTAGGTCTTTGGTGATTATATATTTCACGTGTGTTTGTATATCTCTGTTCACCTCAATATGGTAATGTACCCAATCCTCACACCTTTCCATTTGGTGAACCTTAAGTTTTTGTACTGAATCTGTGATTGCCTTTCTCTGTGGAAGTATCTTCGTTTGTATCAATTTTTAGGTAACACCTCTATGTGGTATGATAGGATATGTGTCTTTCGCTTTCTCACTTACTCCAAGTTGCGTGATTACTTCTAGAGTCATCTATGGTGCTGCAAATGGCATTGTTTCATTTTATCGCTAGCTCATAATCCATCTGTACATGTAGCAGTTCTTCTTTGTCCACCCATCTGTCGGTGGACTTTTTGGTGACTTCCATATCTTGGCTATGGTAATACTGTGCAATGCAGATTTGCCTGCCTCTTTCTTTCCAATTCTGTCTTCTTAGGTTATAGGTCCAGGAATAAGCCTCTGGATCGTACGGTAGCTCAATGTTTACCTTTTAACGGCACCTCCACTCTGCTCTCATGAGTGGCTCTCTCCAGGTTTCATCCCACTTAAAGTGGAGGGTTTGCATTTCTCCACAGCACCTTCAGGATTTATTCTTTTTGGTTTTTTACTGATGGTTATTCTGACTGGTGTGAGCTGATACGTCTTTGTGGCTGAATTTGCATGTGTCTCATGATCCATTAAAACTGAGCTTTAAGGCAGGTCCTTTTCATTTTTCAGGCTGTGAGTACCGCTTAGTTCTTCAAAGTGTTTTCTTAAAGTATGTATGTCATAATTTTAAAATTTTTTGGCCATTACCTCCCTGAAGACATTTTGCGGTGACCATTAGCACAGGCTTAAACCTGCGTTTGCAGGTAACGGCCAGAGGGTGGCAGTCTTTCTACGTTCCCCATGCTGGTACTAGGGCAACAGGCCTTCCGGCCAGTGGTGTTCCTCGGTTATAAATTAGAGTGGATTGTGCATGAAGAAACCCACAAATGCTGATGTCTCCTTACTTATGTTTGTCTTTTAAATTTACCTTATATTTATTATTGGAGCAATATTACATTGTGTACATGGAACAGTTCTTCTTGGTGCGTTCCTCTGTTGATGGACATTTTCATTGCTTCCAAATGTTGGCTATGGTCAATATGGCTGGAGTGCAGGATTGCCAGCCTGTGACGTTTTGATTCTCATTTTCTCAGGGGATAGGCCCAGCAGTGGGTATGACTGATTGACGGGTAGCTCAGTGTTTACCTTTTCAAGGCACTTCCATTGTGTTTTCATTAGTGGCTCTTACCACGTCCCCCTTAGGGCCGAGTGTACGCATTCCTCCACAGTCCCTTCAGCATTTATTTTTTGAAACATTTTTGCTGATGGCCATTCTGACTGCTGTGAGCTGATAGGGTTTTGTAATTTGGGTTTGCATGTCTTTAAAAATTCCTAAAATATATCATTTTCCCACACGTTTTCTTTCCTCTTTAAAGGAAAAGCTGTGAGTACCACATAGCTCTTGAAATTGTCTTCTTGGAAGGTTGCCCTCTTTTGAAATTTTTGCTCCATTTTTGATCCCAGGATTTATTTGGAGGGCAGGTGTCATTTACAGAATTGCAAGTTGGTGAATATTTAGTGACCTTTAGCAGTGGGTTGAAAGCTGCTGTTGTGGGAAATGGCCACAAGGAGGCAGCATTTCTCCATTCCCAAATCTGAGTACTAGGGCAGCAGAGCCTTTCTGGAAGTCGTGTTCCTAGGTTGTAAATTAGAATGGAATGTGCCAGGAGAAACCCCCATAAGTGTAGGTCTCATTACTTCTTGTTTTTGTTAATTTTTTTAATCGGGGTAAGGACTAGAATATTGTTTGTCCTAGGGGTACACAATCTGGTTCATTTGTACATTATATATGTCTACTCTACAGATCCTCTTCCCATGTAAAATATTACAGAGTGTTCTGTAGACCTCCCTTGCTATATGGTCGGTCATTTTGAAATATGTATATAATATGTATTTGGATATGTATAGTAACACTAATCTCATTTATCCATTCCCCCCACCTTTCCTTTTAGATGAGCATAGTTGGTTTTCTAAGTCTGTGAGTGTCTTTCTCTGTGGAAATATGTTCATTTGTGTCAGTGATTAGATAACGCCTCTAAGGGATATCATAGGATATAGGTCTTTTGCTTTCCGACTTACCTCATGTTTTGTGATTATCTCCAGGCTCATCTCTGGTGCCTCAAAGAGCAGTGTTTCATTGTTTTCCATGGCTAATATTCCATTGTGTACATGGACTCCTTCTTCTTTATCCATTCACCTGTTGATGGACATTTTGGTTGCTTCCCATCTTGGCTATTTTGAATAAGGCTGCAGTGCAGCCTTTGCAGCCTGTGTCTTTTCGATCCTGGTCTTCTCAGGTGAGAGGCCCAGTGGTGTGCCTGTTGCATTGAGTGGTACCTCAATTTTCACTTTTCAACGCAGTTCCTTTTGGTACTCCTTACTGGCTGTTAACCACTTTACATCTCACCAGCACCTAGAGGTTACACAGTTCTCTACAACCCCGTCAGCATTTATTGTTGGTAGACTTTTTGCTGACGGTCAGTCGACAGGTGTGAGTTGAAACCTTTTGGTTGATTAGATTGCATGAGTCTAATCATTCCTGAGGTTGAGCTTTTACCCATTTTCCTGTTTTTTTGTTTAAAGAGAGTGAGGAATACTTACCTCTGCATACTATCTTCTTGAAACATTCGCCTGTTTTGAATTTCTTTTGTCCATTCCCCACCTGAGCACAATTTTTGACGGCAGGTGTCCTTTACAGCCCTGAGCCCTTGTGAATTTTAAGTGACCAGTAGCTGTGGGTTTAAAGCTGCTCTTGCGGGAAACGGCCACAAGGCGGCAGCATTTCTCCTTTACCAAATCTGGTCACTAGGGCAACAGAGCCTTAATGGAAGTCGTGTTCTAGGTTGTAAAGTACAATGGAATGTGCCGGGAAAAAGCCCTTTAAGTGTATGTGTCATTCCTTCTTGTTTGTATTTCTAACAAAATTTTTATTCTTTATCACAGCAAATTCGATTACAATGGTTTGTTTGGTCTAGGTGTGCAAGATGTGGTTCCTTCACACATATACATATATCTATTCTTCTTTGGAATCTTTTCCCGTGTAGGTTATGACACAATGTTGAGTAGTCTTCTCTTGGTATTCTGTAGGTCTTTGGTGATTATATATTTCACGTGTGTTTGTATATCTCTGTTCACCTCAATATGGTAATGTACCCAATCCTCACACCTTTCCATTTGGTGAACCTTAAGTTTTTGTACTGAATCTGTGATTGCCTTTCTCTGTGGAAGTATCTTCGTTTGTATCAATTTTTAGGTAACACCTCTATGTGGTATGATAGGATATGTGTCTTTCGTTTTCTCACTTACTCCAAGTTGCGTGATTACTTCTAGAGTCATCTATGGTGCTGCAAATGGCATTGCTTCATTTTATCGCTAGCTCATAATCCATCTGTACATGTAGCAGTTCTTCTTTGTCCACCCATCTGTCGGTGGACATTTTGGTGACTTCCATATCTTGGCTATGGTAATACTGTGCAATGCAGATTTGCCTGCCTCTTTCTTTCCAATTCTGTCTTCTTAGGTTATAGGTCCAGGAATAAGCCTCTGGATCGTACGGTAGCTCAATGTTTACCTTTTAACGGCACCTCCACTCTGCTCTCATGAGTGGCTCTCTCCAGGTTACATCCCACTTAAAGTGGAGGGTTTGCATTTCTCCACAGCACCTTCAGCATTTATTCTTTGTGGTTTTTTACTGATGGTTATTCTGACTGGTGTGAGCTGATACGTCTTTGTGGCTGAATTTGCATGTGTCTCATGATCCATTAAAACTGAGCTTTAAGGCAGGTCCTTTTCATTTTTCAGGCTGTGAGTACCGCTTAGTTCTTCAAAGTGTTTTCTTAAAGTATGTATGTCATAATTTTAAAATTTTTTGGCCATTACCTCCCTGAAGACATTTTGCGGTGACCATTAGCACAGGCTTAAACCTGCGTTTGCAGGTAACGGCCAGAGGGTGGCAGTCTTTCTACGTTCCCCATGCTGGTACTAGTGCAACAGGCCTTCCGGCCAGTGGTGTTCCTCGGTTATAAATTAGAGTGGAATGTGCCTGAAGAAACCCACAAATGCTGATGTCTCCTTACTTATGTTTGTCTTTTAAATTTACCTTATATTTATTATTGGAGCAATATTACATTGTGTACATGGAACAGTTCTTCTTGGTGCGTTCCTCTGTTGATGGACATTTTCATTGCTTCCAAATGTTGGCTATGGTCAATATGGCTGGAGTGCAGGGTTGCCAGCCTGTGACGTTTTGATTCTCATTTTCTCAGGGGATAGGCCCAGCAGTGGGTATGACTGATTGACGGGTAGCTCAGTGTTTACCTTTTCAAGGCACTTCCATTGTGTTTTCATTAGTGGCTCTTACCACGTCCCCCTTAGGGCCGAGTGTACGCATTCCTCCACAGTCCCTTCAGCATTTATTTTTTGAAACATTTTTGCTGATGGCCATTCTGACTGCTGTGAGCTGATAGGGTTTTGTAATTTGGGTTTGCATGTCTTTAAAAATTCCTAAAATATATCATTTTCCCACACGTTTTCTTTCCTCTTTAAAGGAAAAGCTGTGAGTACCACATAGCTCTTGAAATTGTCTTCTTGGAAGGTTGCCCTCTTTTGAAATTTTTGCTCCATTTTTGATCCCAGGATTTATTTGGAGGGCAGGTGTCATTTACAGAATGGCAAGTTGGTGAATATTTAGTGACCTTTAGCAGTGGGTTGAAAGCTGCTGTTGTGGGAAATGGCCACAAGGAGGCAGCATTTCTCCATTCCCAAATCTGAGTACTAGGGCAGCAGAGCCTTTCTGGAAGTCGTGTTCCTAGGTTGTAAATTAGAATGGAATGTGCCAGGAGAAACCCCCATAAGTGTAGGTCTCATTACTTCTTGTTTTTGTTAATTTTTTTAATCGGGGTAAGGACTAGAATAATGTTTGTCCTAGGGGTACACAATCTGGTTCATTTGTACATTATATATGTCTACTCTACAGATCCTCTTCCCATGTAAAATATTACAGAGTGTTCTGTAGACCTCCCTTGCTATATGGTCGGTCATTTTGAAATATGTATATAATATGTATTTGGATATGTATAGTAACACTAATCTCATTTATCCATTCCCCCCACCTTTCCTTTTAGATGAGCATAGTTGGTTTTCTAAGTCTGTGAGTGTCTTTCTCTGTGGAAATATGTTCATTTGTGTCAGTGATTAGATAACGCCTCTAAGGGATATCATAGGATATAGGTCTTTTGCTTTCCGACTTACCTCATGTTTTGTGATTATCTCCAGGCTCATCTCTGGTGCCTCAAAGAGCAGTGTTTCATTGTTTTCCATGGCTAATATTCCATTGTGTACATGGACTCCTTCTTCTTTATCCATTCACCTGTTGATGGACATTTTGGTTGCTTCCCATCTTGGCTATTTTGAATAAGGCTGCAGTGCAGCCTTTGCAGCCTGTGTCTTTTCGATCCTGGTCTTCTCAGGTGAGAGGCCCAGTGGTGTGCCTGTTGCATTGAGTGGTACCTCAATTTTCACTTTTCAACGCAGTTCCTTTTGGTACTCCTTACTGGCTGTTAACCACTTTACATCTCACCAGCACCTAGAGGTTACACAGTTCTCTACAACCCCGTCAGCATTTATTGTTGGTAGACTTTTTGCTGACGGTCAGTCGACAGGTGTGAGTTGAAACCTTTTGGTTGATTAGATTGCATGAGTCTAATCATTCCTGAGGTTGAGCTTTTACCCATTTTCCTGTTTTTTTGTTTAAAGAGAGTGAGGAATACTTACCTCTGCATACTATCTTCTTGAAACATTCGCCTGTTTTGAATTTCTTTTGTCCATTCCCCACCTGAGCACAATTTTTGACGGCAGGTGTCCTTTACAGCCCTGAGCCCTTGTGAATTTTAAGTGACCAGTAGCTGTGGGTTTAAAGCTGCTCTTGCGGGAAACGGCCACAAGGCGGCAGCATTTCTCCTTTACCAAATCTGGTCACTAGGGCAACAGAGCCTTAATGGAAGTCGTGTTCTAGGTTGTAAAGTACAATGGAATGTGCCGGGAAAAAGCCCTTTAAGTGTATGTGTCATTCCTTCTTGTTTGTATTTTTAACAAAATTTTTATTCTTTATCACAGCAAATTCGATTACAATGGTTTGTTTGGTCTAGGTGTGCAAGATGTGGTTCCTTCACACATATACATATATCTATTCTTCTTTGGAATCTTTTCCCGTGTAGGTTATGACACAATGTTGAGTAGTCTTCTCTTGGTATTCTGTAGGTCTTTGGTGATTATATATTTCACGTGTGTTTGTATATCTCTGTTCACCTCAATATGGTAATGTACCCAATCCTCACACCTTTCCATTTGGTGAACCTTAAGTTTTTGTACTGAATCTGTGATTGCCTTTCTCTGTGGAAGTATCTTCGTTTGTATCAATTTTTAGGTAACACCTCTATGTGGTATGATAGGATATGTGTCTTTCGCTTTCTCACTTACTCCAAGTTGCGTGATTACTTCTAGAGTCATCTATGGTGCTGGAAATGGCATTGTTTCATTTTATCGCTAGCTCATAATCCATCTGTACATGTAGCAGATCTTCTTTGTCCACCCATCTGTCGGTGGACTTTTTGGTGACTTCCATATCTTGGCTATGGTAATACTGTGCAATGCAGATTTGCCTGCCTCTTTCTTTCCAATTCTGTCTTCTTAGGTTATAGGTCCAGGAATAAGCCTCTGGATCGTACGGTAGCTCAATGTTTACCTTTTAACGGCACCTCCACTCTGCTCTCATGAGTGGCTCTCTCCAGGTTACATCCCACTTAAAGTGGAGGGTTTGCATTTCTCCACAGCACCTTCAGCATTTATTCTTTGTGGTTTTTTACTGATGGTTATTCTGACTGGTGTGAGCTGATACGTCTTTGTGGCTGAATTTGCATGTGTCTCATGATCCATTAAAACTGAGCTTTAAGGCAGGTCCTTTTCATTTTTCAGGCTGTGAGTACAGCTTAGTTCTTCAAAGTGTTTTCTTAAAGTATGTATGTCATAATTTTAAAATTTTTTCGCCATTACCTCCCTGAAGACATTTTGCGGTGACCATTAGCACAGGCTGAAACCTGCGTTTGCAGGTAACGGCCAGAGGGTGGCAGTCTTTCTACGTTCCCCATGCTGGTACTAGGGCAACAGGCCTTCCGGCCAGTGGTGTTCCTCGGTTATAAATTAGAGTGGATTGGGCCTGAAGAAACCCACAAATGCTGATGTCTCCTTACTTATGTTTGTCTTTTAAATTTACCTTATATTTATTATTGGAGCAATATTACATTGTGTACATGGAAGAGTTCTTCTTGGTGCGTTCCTCTGTTGATGGACATTTTCATTGCTTCCAAATGTTGGCTATGGTCAATATGGCTGGAGTGCAGGATTGCCAGCCTGTGACGTTTTGATTCTCATTTTCTCAGGGGATAGGCCCAGCAGTGGGTATGACTGATTGACGGGTAGCTCAGTGTTTACCTTTTCAAGGCACTTCCATTGTGTTTTCATTAGTGGCTCTTACCACGTCCCCCTTAGGGCCGAGTGTACGCATTCCTCCACAGTCCCTTCAGCATTTATTTTTTGAAACCTTTTTGCTGATGGCCATTCTGACTGCTGTGAGCTGATAGGTTTTTGTAATTTGGGTTTGCATGTCTTTAAAAATTCCTAAAATATATCATTTTCCCACACGTTTTCTTTCCTCTTTAAAGGAAAAGCTGTGAGTACCACATAGCTCTTGAAATTGTCTTCTTGGAAGGTTGCCCTATTTTGAAATTTTTGCTCCATTTTTGATCCCAGGATTTATTTGGAGGGCAGGTGTCATTTACAGAATGGCAAGTTGGTGAATATTTAGTGACCTTTAGCAGTGGGTTGAAAGCTGCTGTTGTGGGAAATGGCCACAAGGAGGCAGCATTTCTCCATTCCCAAATCTGAGTACTAGGGCAGCAGAGCATTTCTGGAAGTCGTGTTCCTAGGTTGTAAATTAGAATGGAATGTGCCAGGAGAAACCCCCATAAGTTTAGGTCTCATTACTTCTTGTTTTTGTTAATTTTTTTAATCGGGGTAAGGACTAGAATATTGTTTGTCCTAGGGGTACACAATCTGGTTCATTTGTACATTATATATGTCTACTCTACAGATCCTCTTCCCATGTAAAATATTACAGAGTGTTCTGTAGACCTCCCTTGCTATATGGTCGGTCGTTTTGAAATATGTATATAATATGTATTTGGATATGTATAGTAACACTAATCTCATTTATCCATTCCCCCCACCTTTCCTTTTAGATGAGCATAGTTGGTTTTCTAAGTCTGTGAGTGTCTTTCTCTGTGGAAATATGTTCATTTGTGTCAGTGATTAGATAACGCCTCTAAGGGATATCATAGGATATAGGTCTTTTGCTTTCCGACTTACCTCATGTTTTGTGATTATCTCCAGGCTCATCTCTGGTGCCTCAAAGAGCAGTGTTTCATTGTTTTCCATGGCTAATATTCCATTGTGTACATGGACTCCTTCTTCTTTATCCATTCACCTGTTGATGGACATTTTGGTTGCTTCCCATCTTGGCTATTTTGAATAAGGCTGCAGTGCAGCATTTGCAGCCTGTGTCTTTTCGATCCTGGTCTTCTCAGGTGAGAGGCCCAGTGGTGTGCCTGCTGGATTGAATGGTACCTCAGTTTTCACTTTTCAACGCAGTTCCTTTCGGTAGTCATTATTGGCTGTTAACCACTTTCCTTCCCACCAGCACCTAGAGGTTACACAGTTCTCTACAACCCCGTCAGCATTTATTGTTGGTAGACTTTTTGCTGACGGTCAGTCAACAGGTGTGAGTTGGAACCTTTTGGTTGATTAGATTGCATGAGTCTAATAATTCCTGAGGTTGAGCTTTTACCCATTTTCCTGTTTTTTTGTTTAAAGAGAGTGAGGAATACTTACCTCTGCATACTATCTTCTTGAAACATTCGCCTGTTTTGAATTTCTTTTGTCCATTCCCCACCTGAGCACAATTTTTGACGGCAGGTGTCCTTTACAGCCCTGAGCCCTTGTGAATTTTAAGTGACCAGTAGCTGTGGGTTTAAAGCTGCTCTTGCGGGAAACGGCCACAAGGGGGCAGCATTTCTCCTTTACCAAATCTGGTCACTAGGGCAACAGAGCCTTAATGGAAGTCGTGTTCTAGGTTGTAAAGTACAATGGAATGTGCCGGGAAAAAGCCCTTTAAGTGTATGTGTCATTCCTTCTTGTTTGTATTTTGAACAAAATTTTTATTCTTTATCACAGCAAATTCGATTACAATGGTTTGTTTGGTCTAGGTGTGCAAGACGTGGTTCCTTCACACATATACATATATCTATTCTTCTTTGGAATCTTTTCCCGTGTAGGTTATGACACAATGTTGAGTAGTCTTCTCTTGGTATTCTGTAGGTCTTTGGTGATTATATATTTCACGTGTGTTTGTATATCTCTGTTCACCTCAATATGGTAATGTACCCAATCCTCACACCTTTCCATTTGGTGAACCTTAAGTTTTTGTACTGAATCTGTGATTGCCTTTCTCTGTGGAAGTATCTTCGTTTGTATCAATTTTTAGGTAACACCTCTATGTGGTATGATAGGATATGTGTCTTTCGTTTTCTCACTTATTCCAAGTTGCGTGATTACTTCTAGAGTCATCTATGGTGCTGCAAATGGCATTGCTTCATTTTATCGCTAGCTCATAATCCATCTGTACATGTAGCAGTTCTTCTTTGTCCACCCATCTGTCGGTGGACTTTTTGGTGACTTCCATATCTTGGCTATGGTAATACTGTGCAATGCAGATTTGCCTGCCTCTTTCTTTCCAATTCTGTCTTCTTAGGTTATAGGTCCAGGAATAAGCCTCTGGATCGTACGGTAGCTCAATGTTTACCTTTTAACGGCACCTCCACTCTGCTCTCATGAGTGGCTCTCTCCAGGTTACATCCCACTTAAAGTGGAGGGTTTGCATTTCTCCACAGCACCTTCAGCATTTATTCTTTGTGGTTTTTTACTGATGGTTATTCTGACTGGTGTGAGCTGATACGTCTTTGTGGCTGAATTTGCATGTGTCTCATGATCCATTAAAACTGAGCTTTAAGGCAGGTCCTTTTCATTTTTCAGGGTGTGAGTACAGCTTAGTTCTTCAAAGTGTTTTCTTAAAGTATGTATGTCATAATTTTAAAATTTTTTCGCCATTACCTCCCTGAAGACATTTTGCGGTGACCATTAGCACAGGCTTAAACCTGCGTTTGCAGGTAACGGCCAGAGGGTGGCAGTCTTTCTACGTTCCCCATGCTGGTACTAGGGCAACAGGCCTTCCGGCCAGTGGTGTTCCTCGGTTATAAATTAGAGTGGAATGTGCCTGAAGAAACCCACAGATGCTGATGTCTCCTTACTTATGTTTGTCTTTTAAATTTACCTTATATTTATTATTGGAGCAATATTACATTGTGTACATGGAAGAGTTCTTCTTGGTGCGTTCCTCTGTTGATGGACATTTTCATTGCTTCCAAATGTTGGCTATGGTCAATATGGCTGGAGTGCAGGATTGCCAGCCTGTGACGTTTTGATTCTCATTTTCTCAGGGGATAGGCCCAGCAGTGGGTATGACTGATTGTCGGGTAGCTCAGTGTTTACCTTTTCAAGGCACTTCCATTGTGTTTTCATTAGTGGCTCTTACCACGTCCCCCTTAGGGCCGAGTGTACGCATTCCTCCACAGTCCCTTCAGCATTTATTTTTTGAAACATTTTTGCTGATGGCCATTCTGACTGCTGTGAGCTGATAGGTTTTTGTAATTTGGGTTTGCATGTCTTTAAAAATTCCTAAAATATATCATTTTCCCACACCTTTTTCTTTCCTCTTCTTTAAAGGAAAAGCTGTGAGTACCACATAGCTCTTGAAATTGTCTTCTTGGAAGGTTGCCCTCTTTTGAAATTTTTGCTCCATTTTTGATCCCAGGATTTATTTGGAGGGCAGGTGTCATTTACAGAATGGCAAGTTGGTGAATATTTAGTGACCTTTAGCAGTGGGTTGAAAGCTGCTGTTGTGGGAAATGGCCACAAGGAGGCAGCATTTCTCCATTCCCAAATCTGAGTACTAGGGCAGCAGAGCCTTTCTGGAAGTCGTGTTCCTAGGTTGTAAATTAGAATGGAATGTGCCAGGAGAAACCCCCATAAGTTTAGGTCTCATTACTTCTTGTTTTTGTTAATTTTTTTAATCGGGGTATGGACTAGAATATTGTTTGTCCTAGGGGTACACAATCTGGTTCATTTGTACATTATATATGTCTACTCTACAGATCCTCTTCCCATGTAAAATATTACAGAGTGTTCTGTAGACCTCCCTTGCTATATGGTCGGTCGTTTTGAAATATGTATATAATATGTATTTGGATATGTATAGTAACACTAATCTCATTTATCCATTCCCCCCACCTTTCCTTTTAGATGAGCATAGTTGGTTTTCTAAGTCTGTGAGTGTCTTTCTCTGTGGAAATATGTTCATTTGTGTCAGTGATTAGATAACGCCTCTAAGGGATATCATAGGATATAGGTCTTTTGCTTTCCGACTTACCTCATGTTTTGTGATTATCTCCAGGCTCATCTCTGGTGCCTCAAAGAGCAGTGTTTCATTGTTTTCCATGGCTAATATTCCATTGTGTACATGGACTCCTTCTTCTTTATCCATTCACCTGTTGATGGACATTTTGGTTGCTTCCCATCTTGGCTATTTTGAATAAGGCTGCAGTGCAGCATTTGCAGCCTGTGTCTTTTCGATCCTGGTCTTCTCAGGTGAGAGGCCCAGTGGTGTGCCTGCTGGATTGAATGGTACCTCAGTTTTCACTTTTCAACGCAGTTCCTTTCGGTGGTCATTATTGGCTGTTAACCACTTTCCATCCCACCAGCACCTAGAGGTTACACAGTTCTCTACAACCCCGTCAGCATTTATTGTTGGTAGACTTTTTGCTGACGGTCAGTCGACAGGTGTGAGTTGGAACCTTTTGGTTGATTAGATTGCATGAGTCTAATAATTCCTGAGGTTGAGCTTTTACCCATTTTCCTGTTTTTTTGTTTAAAGAGAGTGAGGAATACTTACCTCTGCATACTATCTTCTTGAAACATTCGCCTGTTTTGAATTTCTTTTGTCCATTCCCCACCTGAGCACAATTTTTGACGGAAGGTGTCCTTTACAGCCCTGAGCCCTTGTGAATTTTAAGTGACCAGTAGCTGTGGGTTTAAAGCTGCTCTTGCGGGAAACGGCCACAAGGGGGCAGCATTTCTCCTTTACCAAATCTGGTCACTAGGGCAACAGAGCCTTAATGGAAGTCGTGTTCTAGGTTGTAAATTACAATGGAATGTGCCGGGAAAAAGCCCTTTAAGTGTATGTGTCATTCCTTCTTGTTTGTATTTTTAACAAAATTTTTATTCTTTATCACAGCAAATTCGATTACAATGGTTTGTTTGGTCTAGGTGTGCAAGACGTGGTTCCTTCACACATATACATATATCTATTCTTCTTTGGAATCTTTTCCCGTGTAGGTTATGACACAATGTTGAGTAGTCTTCTCTTGGTATTCTGTAGGTCTTTGGTGATTATATATTTCACGTGTGTTTGTATATCTCTGTTCACCTCAATATGGTAATGTACCCAATCCTCACACGTTTCCATTTGGTGAACCTTAAGTTTTTGTACTGAATCGGTGATTGCCTTTCTCTGTGGAAGTATCTTCGTTTGTATCAATTTTTAGGTAACACCTCTATGTGGTATGATAGAATATGGGTCTTTCGTTTTCTCACTTACTCCAAGTTGCGTGATTACTTCTAGAGTCATCTATGGTGCTGCAAATGGCATTGCTTCATTTTATCGCTAGCTCATAATCCATCTGTACATGTAGCAGTTCTTCTTTGTCCACCCATCTGTCGGTGGACTTTTTGGTGACTTCCATATCTTGGCTATGGTAATACTGTGCAATGCAGATTTGCCTGCCTCTTTCTTTCCAATTCTGTCTTCTTAGGTTATAGGTCCAGGAATAAGCCTCTGGATCGTACGGTAGCTCAATGTTTACCTTTTAACGGCACCTCCACTCTGCTCTCATGAGTGGCTCTCTCCAGGTTACATCCCACTTAAAGTGGAGGGTTTGCATTTCTCCACAGCACCTTCAGCATTTATTCTTTGTGGTTTTTTACTGATGGTTATTCTGACTGGTGTGAGCTGATACGTCTTTGTGGCTGAATTTGCATGTGTCTCATGATCCATTAAAACTGAGCTTTAAGGCAGGTCCTTTTCATTTTTCAGGCTGTGAGTACCGCTTAGTTCTTCAAAGTGTTTTCTTAAAGTATGTATGTCATAATTTTAAAATTTTTTGGCCATTACCTCCCTGAAGACATTTTGCGGTGACCATTAGCACAGGCTTAAACCTGCGTTTGCAGGTAACGGCCAGAGGGTGGCGGTCTTTCTACGTTCCCCGTGCTGGTACTAGGGCAACAGGCCTTCCGGCCAGTGGTGTTCCTCGGTTATAAATTAGAGTGGAATGTGCCTGAAGAAACCCACAAATGCTGATGTCTCCTTACTTATGTTTGTCTTTTAAATTTACCTTATATTTATTATTGGAGCAATATTACATTGTGTACATGGAACAGTTCTTCTTGGTGCGTTCCTCTGTTGATGGACATTTTCATTGCTTCCAAATGTTGGCTATGGTCAATATGGCTGGAGTGCAGGATTGCCAGCCTGTGACGTTTTGATTCTCATTTTCTCAGGGGATAGGCCCAGCAGTGGGTATGACTGATTGACGGGTAGCTCAGTGTTTAACTTTTCAAGGCACTTCCATTGTGTTTTCATTAGTGGCTCTTACCACGTCCCCCTTAGGGCCGAGTGTACGCATTCCTCCACAGTCCCTTCAGCATTTATTTTTTGAAACATTTTTGCTGATGGCCATTCTGACTGCTGTGAGCTGATAGGGTTTTGTAATTTGGGTTTGCATGTCTTTAAAAATTCCTAAAATATATCATTTTCCCACACCTTTTTCTTTCCTCTTCTTTAAAGGAAAAGCTGTGAGTACCACATAGCTCTTGAAATTGTCTTCTTGGAAGGTTGCCCTCTTTTGAAATTTTTGCTCCATTTTTGATCCCAGGATTTATTTGGAGGGCAGGTGTCATTTACAGAATGGCAAGTTGGTGAATATTTAGTGACCTTTAGCAGTGGGTTGAAAGCTGCTGTTGTGGGAAATGGCCACAAGGAGGCAGCATTTCTCCATTCCCAAATCTGAGTACTAGGGCAGCAGAGCCTTTCTGGAAGTCGTGTTCCTAGGTTGTAAATTAGAATGGAATGTGCCAGGAGAAACCCCCATAAGTTTAGGTCTCATTACTTCTTGTTTTTGTTAATTTTTTTAATCGGGGTAAGGACTAGAATATTGTTTGTCCTAGGGGTACACAATCTGGTTCATTTGTACATTATATATGTCTACTCTACAGATCCTCTTCCCATGTAAAATATTACAGAGTGTTCTGTAGACCTCCCTTGCTATATGTTCGGTCGTTTTGAAATATGTATATAATATGTATTTGGATATGTATAGTAACACTAATCTCATTTATCCATTCCCCCCACCTTTCCTTTTAGATGAGCATAGTTGGTTTTCTAAGTCTGTGAGTGTCTTTCTCTGTGGAAATATGTTCATTTGTGTCAGTGATTAGATAACGCCTCTAAGGGATATCATAGGATATAGGTCTTTTGCTTTCCGACTTACCTCATGTTTTGTGATTATCTCCAGGCTCATCTCTGGTGCCTCAAAGAGCAGTGTTTCATTGTTTTCCATGGCTAATATTCCATTGTGTACATGGACTCCTTCTTCTTTATCCATTCACCTGTTGATGGACATTTTGGTTGCTTCCCATCTTGGCTATTTTGAATAAGGCTGCAGTGCAGCCTTTGCAGCCTGTGTCTTTTCGATCCTGGTCTTCTCAGGTGAGAGGCCCAGTGGTGTGCCTGTTGCATTGAGTGGTACCTCAGTTTTCACTTTTCAACGCAGTTCCTTTTGGTACTCCTTACTGGCTGTTAACCACTTTATATCTCACCAGCACCTAGAGGTTACACAGTTCTCTACAACCCCGTCAGCATTTATTGTTGGTAGACTTTTTGCTGACGGTCAGTCGACAGGTGTGAGTTGAAACCTTTTGGTTAATTAGATTGCATGAGTCTAATCATTCCTGAGGTTGAGCTTTTACCCATTTTCCTGTTTTTTTGTTTAAAGAGAGTGAGGAATACTTACCTCTGCATACTATCTTCTTGAAACATTCGCCTGTTTTGAATTTCTTTTGTCCATTCCCCACCTGAGCACAATTTTTGACGGCAGGTGTCCTTTACAGCCCTGAGCCCTTGTGAATTTTAAGTGACCAGTAGCTGTGGGTTTAAAGCTGCTCTTGCGGGAAACGGCCACAAGGGGGCAGCATTTCTCCTTTACCAAATCTGGTCACTAGGGCAACAGAGCCTTAATGGAAGTCGTGTTCTAGGTTGTAAAGTACAATGGAATGTGCCGGGAAAAAGCCCTTTAAGTGTATGTGTCATTCCTTCTTGTTTGTATTTTTAACAAAATTTTTTATTCTTTATCACAGCAAATTCGATTACAATGGTTTGTTTGGTCTAGGTGTGCAAGATGTGGTTCCTTCACACATATACATATATCTATTCGTCTTTGGAATCTTTTCCCGTGTAGGTTATGACACAATGTTGAGTAGTCTTCTCTTGGTATTCTGTAGGTCTTTGGTGATTATATATTTCACGTGTGTTTGTATATCTCTGTTCACCTCAATATGGTAATGTACCCAATCCTCACACCTTTCCATTTGGTGAACCTTAAGTTTTTGTACTGAATCTGTGATTGCCTTTCTCTGTGGAAGTATCTTCGTTTGTATCAATTTTTAGGTAACACCTCTATTTTGTATGATAGGATATGTGTCTTTCGTTTTCTCACTTATTCCAAGTTGCGTGATTACTTCTAGAGTCATCTATGGTGCTGCAAATGGCATTGCTTCATTTTATCGCTAGCTCATAATCCATCTGTACATGTAGCAGTTCTTCTTTGTCCACCCATCTGTCGGTGGACTTTTTGGTGACTTCCATATCTTGGCTATGGTAATACTGTGCAATGCAGATTTGCCTGCCTCTTTCTTTCCAATTCTGTCTTCTTAGGTTATAGGTCCAGGAATAAGCCTCTGGATCGTACGGTAGCTCAATGTTTACCTTTTAACGGCACCTCCACTCTGCTCTCATGAGTGGCTCTCTCCAGGTTACATCCCACTTAAAGTGGAGGGTTTGCATTTCTCCACAGCACCTTCAGCATTTATTCTTTGTGGTTTTTTACTGATGGTTATTCTGACTGGTGTGAGCTGATACGTCTTTGTGGCTGAATTTGCATGTGTCTCATGATCCATTAAAACTGAGCTTTAAGGCAGGTCCTTTTCATTTTTCAGGCTGTGAGTACCGCTTAGTTCTTCAAAGTGTTTTCTTAAAGTATGTATGTCATAATTTTAAAATTTTTTGGCCATTACCTCCCTGAAGACATTTTGCGGTGACCATTAGCACAGGCTTAAACCTGCGTTTGCAGGTAACGGCCAGAGGGTGGCGGTCTTTCTACGTTCCCCATGCTGGTACTAGGGCAACAGGCCTTCCGGCCAGTGGTGTTCCTCGGTTATAAATTAGAGTGGAATGTGCCTGAAGAAACCCACAGATGCTGATGTCTCCTTACTTATGTTTGTCTTTTAAATTTACCTTATATTTATTATTGGAGCAATATTACATTGTGTACATGGAAGAGTTCTTCTTGGTGCGTTCCTCTGTTGATGGACATTTTCATTGCTTCCAAATGTTGGCTATGGTCAATATGGCTGGAGTGCAGGATTTCCAGCCTGTGACGTTTTGATTCTCATTTTCTCAGGGGATAGGCCCAGCAGTGGGTATGACTGATTGACGGGTAGCTCAGTGTTTACCTTTTCAAGGCACTTCCATTGTGTTTTCATTAGTGGCTCTTACCACGTCCCCCTTAGGGCCGAGTGTACGCATTCCTCCACAGTCCCTTCAGCATTTATTTTTTGAAACATTTTTGCTGATGGCCATTCTGACTGCTGTGAGCTGATAGGTTTTTGTAATTTGGGTTTGCATGTCTTTAAAAATTCCTAAAATATATCATTTTCCCACACCTTTTTCTTTCCTCTTCTTTAAAGGAAAAGCTGTGAGTACCACATAGCTCTTGAAATTGTCTTCTTGGAAGGTTGCCCTCTTTTGAAATTTTTGCTCCATTTTTGATCCCAGGATTTATTTGGAGGGCAGGTGTCATTTACAGAATGGCAAGTTGGTGAATATTTAGTGACCTTTAGCAGTGGGTTGAAAGCTGCTGTTGTGGGAAATGGCCACAAGGAGGCAGCATTTCTCCATTCCCAAATCTGAGTACTAGGGCAGCAGAGCCTTTCTGGAAGTCGTGTTCCTAGGTTGTAAATTAGAATGGAATGTGCCAGGAGAAACCCCCATAAGTTTAGGTCTCATTACTTCTTGTTTTTGTTAATTTTTTTAATCGGGGTAAGGACTAGAATATTGTTTGTCCTAGGGGTACACAATCTGGTTCATTTGTACATTATATATGTCTACTCTACAGATCCTCTTCCCATGTAAAATATTACAGAGTGTTCTGTAGACCTCCCTTGCTATATGGTCGGTCGTTTTGAAATATGTATATAATATGTATTTGGATATGTATAGTAACACTAATCTCATTTATCCATTCCCCCCACCTTTCCTTTTAGATGAGCATAGTTGGTTTTCTAAGTCTGTGAGTGTCTTTCTCTGTGGAAATATGTTCATTTGTGTCAGTGATTAGATAACGCCTCTAAGGGATATCATAGGATATAGGTCTTTTGCTTTCCGACTTACCTCATGTTTTGTGATTATCTCCAGGCTCATCTCTGGTGCCTCAAAGAGCAGTGTTTCATTGTTTTCCATGGCTAATATTCCATTGTGTACATGGACTCCTTCTTCTTTATCCATTCACCTGTTGATGGACATTTTGGTTGCTTCCCATCTTGGCTATTTTGAATAAGGCTGCAGTGCAGCATTTGCAGCCTGTGTCTTTTCGATCCTGGTCTTCTCAGGTGAGAGGCCCAGTGGTGTGCCTGCTGGATTGAATGGTACCTCAGTTTTCACTTTTCAACGCAGTTCCTTTTGGTGGTCATTATTGGCTGTTAACCACTTTCCATCCCACCAGCACCTAGAGGTTACACAGTTCTCTACAACACCGTCAGCATTTATTGTTGGTAGACTTTTTGCTGACGGTCAGTCGACAGGTGTGAGTTGGAACCTTTTGGTTGATTAGATTGCATGAGTCTAATAATTCCTGAGGTTGAGCTTTTACCCATTTTCCTGTTTTTTTGTTTAAAGAGAGTGAGGAATACTTACCTCTGCATACTATCTTCTTGAAACATTCGCCTGTTTTGAATTTCTTTTGTCCATTCCCCACCTGAGCACAATTTTTGACGGCAGGTGTCCTTTACAGCCCTGAGCCCTTGTGAATTTTAAGTGACCAGTAGCTGTGGGTTTAAAGCTGCTCTTGCGGGAAACGGCCACAAGGGGGCAGCATTTCTCCTTTACCAAATCTGGTCACTAGGGCAACAGAGCCTTAATGGAAGTCGTGTTCTAGGTTGTAAAGTACAATGGAATGTGCCGGGAAAAAGCCCTTTAAGTTTATGTGTCATTCCTTCTTGTTTGTATTTTTAACAAAATTTTTATTCTTTATCACAGCAAATTCGATTACAATGGTTTGTTTGGTCTAGGTGTGCAAGACGTGGTTCCTTCACACATATACATATATCTATTCTTCTTTGGAATCTTTTCCCGTGTAGGTTATGACACAATGTTGAGTAGTCTTCTCTTGGTATTCTGTAGGTCTTTGGTGATTATATATTTCACGTGTGTTTGTATATCTCTGTTCACCTCAATATGGTAATGTACCCAATCCTCACACGTTTCCATTTGGTGAACCTTAAGTTTTTGTACTGAATCTGTGATTGCCTTTCTCTGTGGAAGTATCTTCGTTTGTATCAATTTTTAGGTAACACCTCTATGTGGTATGATAGGATATGTGTCTTTCGCTTTCTCACTTACTCCAAGTTGCGTGATTACTTCTAGAGTCATCTATGGTGCTGCAAATGGCATTGTTTCATTTTATCGCTAGCTCATAATCCATCTGTACATGTAGCAGATCTTCTTTGTCCACCCATCTGTCGGTGGACTTTTTGGTGACTTCCATATCTTGGCTATGGTAATACTGTGCAATGCAGATTTGCCTGCCTCTTTCTTTCCAATTCTGTCTTCTTAGGTTATAGGTCCAGGAATAAGCCTCTGGATCGTACGGTAGCTCAATGTTTACCTTTTAACGGCACCTCCACTCTGCTCTCATGAGTGGCTCTCTCCAGGTTACATCCCACTTAAAGTGGAGGGTTTGCATTTCTCCACAGCACCTTCAGCATTTATTCTTTGTGGTTTTTTACTGATGGTTATTCTGACTGGTGTGAGCTGATACGTCTTTGTGGCTGAATTTGCATGTGTCTCATGATCCATTAAAACTGAGCTTTAAGGCAGGTCCTTTTCATTTTTCAGGCTGTGAGTACCGCTTAGTTCTTCAAAGTGTTTTCTTAAAATATGTATGTCATAATTTTAAAATTTTTTGGCCATTACCTCCCTGAAGACATTTTGCGGTGACCATTAGCACAGGCTTAAACCTGCGTTTGCAGGTAACGGCCAGAGGGTGGCGGTCTTTCTACGTTCCCCATGCTGGTACTAGGGCAACAGGCCTTCCGGCCAGTGGTGTTCCTCGGTTATAAATTAGAGTGGAATGTGCCTGAAGAAACCCACAAATGCTGATGTCTCCTTACTTATGTTTGTCTTTTAAATTTACCTTATATTTATTATTGGAGCAATATTACATTGTGTACATGGAAGAGTTCTTCTTGGTGCGTTCCTCTGTTGATGGACATTTTCATTGCTTCCAAATGTTGGCTATGGTCAATATGGCTGGAGTGCAGGATTGCCAGCCTGTGACGTTTTGATTCTCATTTTCTCAGGGGATAGGCCCAGCAGTGGGTATGACTGATTGACGGGTAGCTCAGTGTTTACCTTTTCAAGGCACTTCCATTGTGTTTTCGTTAGTGGCTCTTACCACGTCCCCCTTAGGGCCGAGTGTACGCATTCCTCCACAGTCCCTTCAGCATTTATTTTTTGAAACATTTTTGCTGATGGCCATTCTGACTGCTGTGAGCTGATAGGTTTTTGTAATTTGGGTTTGCATGTCTTTAAAAATTCCTAAAATATATCATTTTCCCACACCTTTTTCTTTCCTCTTCTTTAAAGGAAAAGCTGTGAGTACCACATAGCTCTTGAAATTGTCTTCTTGGAAGGTTGCCCTCTTTTGAAATTTTTGCTCCATTTTTGATCCCAGGATTTATTTGGAGGGCAGGTGTCATTTACAGAATGGCAAGTTGGTGAATATTTAGTGACCTTTAGCAGTGGGTTGAAAGCTGCTGTTGTGGGAAATGGCCACAAGGAGGCAGCATTTCTCCATTCCCAAATCTGAGTACTAGGGCAGCAGAGCCTTTCTGGAAGTCGTGTTCCTAGGTTGTAAATTAGAATGGAATGTGCCAGGAGAAACCCCCATAAGTTTAGGTCTCATTACTTCTTGTTTTTGTTAATTTTTTTAATCGGGGTAAGGACTAGAATATTGTTTGTCCTAGGGGTACACAATCTGGTTCATTTGTACATTATATATGTCTACTCTACAGATCCTCTTCCCATGTAAAATATTACAGAGTGTTCTGTAGACCTCCCTTGCTATATGGTCGGTCGTTTTGAAATATGTATATAATATGTATTTGGATATGTATAGTAACACTAATCTCATTTATCCATTCCCCCCACCTTTCCTTTTAGATGAGCATAGTTGGTTTTCTAAGTCTGTGAGTGTCTTTCTCTGTGGAAATATGTTCATTTGTGTCAGTGATTAGATAACGCCTCTAAGGGATATCATAGGATATAGGTCTTTTGCTTTCCGACTTACCTCATGTTTTGTGATTATCTCCAGGCTCATCTCTGGTGCCTCAAAGAGCAGTGTTTCATTGTTTTCCATGGCTAATATTCCATTGTGTACATGGACTCCTTCTTCTTTATCCATTCACCTGTTGATGGACATTTTGGTTGCTTCCCATCTTGGCTATTTTGAATAAGGCTGCAGTGCAGCATTTGCAGCCTGTGTCTTTTCGATCCTGGTCTTCTCAGGTGAGAGGCCCAGTGGTGTGCCTGCTGGATTGAATGGTACCTCAGTTTTCACTTTTCAACGCAGTTCCTTTTGGTGGTCATTATTGGCTGTTAACCACTTTCCATCCCACCAGCACCTAGAGGTTACACAGTTCTCTACAACACCGTCAGCATTTATTGTTGGTAGACTTTTTGCTGACGGTCAGTCGACAGGTGTGAGTTGGAACCTTTTGGTTGATTAGATTGCATGAGTCTAATAATTCCTGAGGTTGAGCTTTTACCCATTTTCCTGTTTTTTTGTTTAAAGAGAGTGAGGAATACTTACCTCTGCATACTATCTTCTTGAAACATTCGCCTGTTTTGAATTTCTTTTGTCCATTCCCCACCTGAGCACAATTTTTGACGGCAGGTGTCCTTTACAGCCCTGAGCCCTTGTGAATTTTAAGTGACCAGTAGCTGTGGGTTTAAAGCTGCTCTTGCGGGAAACGGCCACAAGGGGGCAGCATTTCTCCTTTACCAAATCTGGTCACTAGGGCAACAGAGCCTTAATGGAAGTCGTGTTCTAGGTTGTAAAGTACAATGGAATGTGCCGGGAAAAAGCCCTTTAAGTTTATGTGTCATTCCTTCTTGTTTGTATTTTTAACAAAATTTTTATTCTTTATCACAGCAAATTCGATTACAATGGTTTGTTTGGTCTAGGTGTGCAAGACGTGGTTCCTTCACACATATACATATATCTATTCTTCTTTGGAATCTTTTCCCGTGTAGGTTATGACACAATGTTGAGTAGTCTTCTCTTGGTATTCTGTAGGTCTTTGGTGATTATATATTTCACGTGTGTTTGTATATCTCTGTTCACCTCAATATGGTAATGTACCCAATCCTCACACGTTTCCATTTGGTGAACCTTAAGTTTTTGTACTGAATCTGTGATTGCCTTTCTCTGTGGAAGTATCTTCGTTTGTATCAATTTTTAGGTAACACCTCTATGTGGTATGATAGGATATGTGTCTTTCGCTTTCTCACTTACTCCAAGTTGCGTGATTACTTCTAGAGTCATCTATGGTGCTGCAAATGGCATTGTTTCATTTTATCGCTAGCTCATAATCCATCTGTACATGTAGCAGATCTTCTTTGTCCACCCATCTGTCGGTGGACTTTTTGGTGACTTCCATATCTTGGCTATGGTAATACTGTGCAATGCAGATTTGCCTGCCTCTTTCTTTCCAATTCTGTCTTCTTAGGTTATAGGTCCAGGAATAAGCCTCTGGATCGTACGGTAGCTCAATGTTTACCTTTTAACGGCACCTCCACTCTGCTCTCATGAGTGGCTCTCTCCAGGTTACATCCCACTTAAAGTGGAGGGTTTGCATTTCTCCACAGCACCTTCAGCATTTATTCTTTGTGGTTTTTTACTGATGGTTATTCTGACTGGTGTGAGCTGATACGTCTTTGTGGCTGAATTTGCATGTGTCTCATGATCCATTAAAACTGAGCTTTAAGGCAGGTCCTTTTCATTTTTCAGGCTGTGAGTACCGCTTAGTTCTTCAAAGTGTTTTCTTAAAATATGTATGTCATAATTTTAAAATTTTTTGGCCATTACCTCCCTGAAGACATTTTGCGGTGACCATTAGCACAGGCTTAAACCTGCGTTTGCAGGTAACGGCCAGAGGGTGGCGGTCTTTCTACGTTCCCCATGCTGGTACTAGGGCAACAGGCCTTCCGGCCAGTGGTGTTCCTCGGTTATAAATTAGAGTGGAATGTGCCTGAAGAAACCCACAAATGCTGATGTCTCCTTACTTATGTTTGTCTTTTAAATTTACCTTATATTTATTATTGGAGCAATATTACATTGTGTACATGGAAGAGTTCTTCTTGGTGCGTTCCTCTGTTGATGGACATTTTCATTGCTTCCAAATGTTGGCTATGGTCAATATGGCTGGAGTGCAGGATTGCCAGCCTGTGACGTTTTGATTCTCATTTTCTCAGGGGATAGGCCCAGCAGTGGGTATGACTGATTGACGGGTAGCTCAGTGTTTACCTTTTCAAGGCACTTCCATTGTGTTTTCGTTAGTGGCTCTTACCACGTCCCCCTTAGGGCCGAGTGTACGCATTCCTCCACAGTCCCTTCAGCATTTATTTTTTGAAACATTTTTGCTGATGGCCATTCTGACTGCTGTGAGCTGATAGGTTTTTGTAATTTGGGTTTGCATGTCTTTAAAAATTCCTAAAATATATCATTTTCCCACACCTTTTTCTTTCCTCTTCTTTAAAGGAAAAGCTGTGAGTACCACATAGCTCTTGAAATTGTCTTCTTGGAAGGTTGCCCTCTTTTGAAATTTTTGCTCCATTTTTGATCCCAGGATTTATTTGGAGGGCAGGTGTCATTTACAGAATGGCAAGTTGGTGAATATTTAGTGACCTTTAGCAGTGGGTTGAAAGCTGCTGTTGTGGGAAATGGCCACAAGGAGGCAGCATTTCTCCATTCCCAAATCTGAGTACTAGGGCAGCAGAGCCTTTCTGGAAGTCGTGTTCCTAGGTTGTAAATTAGAATGGAATGTGCCAGGAGAAACCCCCATAAGTTTAGGTCTCATTACTTCTTGTTTTTGTTAATTTTTTTAATCGGGGTAAGGACTAGAATATTGTTTGTCCTAGGGGTACACAATCTGGTTCATTTGTACATTATATATGTCTACTCTACAGATCCTCTTCCCATGTAAAATATTACAGAGTGTTCTGTAGACCTCCCTTGCTATATGGTCGGTCGTTTTGAAATATGTATATAATATGTATTTGGATATGTATAGTAACACTAATCTCATTTATCCATTCCCCCCACCTTTCCTTTTAGATGAGCATAGTTGGTTTTCTAAGTCTGTGAGTGTCTTTCTCTGTGGAAATATGTTCATTTGTGTCAGTGATTAGATAACGCCTCTAAGGGATATCATAGGATATAGGTCTTTTGCTTTCCGACTTACCTCATGTTTTGTGATTATCTCCAGGCTCATCTCTGGTGCCTCAAAGAGCAGTGTTTCATTGTTTTCCATGGCTAATATTCCATTGTGTACATGGACTCCTTCTTCTTTATCCATTCACCTGTTGATGGATATTTTGGTTGCTTCCCATCTTGGCTATTTTGAATAAGGCTGCAGTGCAGCATTTGCAGCCTGTGTCTTTTCGATCCTGGTCTTCTCAGGTGAGAGGCCCAGTGGTGTGCCTGCTGGATTGAATGGTACCTCAGTTTTCACTTTTCAACGCAGTTCCTTTCGGTGGTCATTATTGGCTGTTAACCACTTTCCATCCCACCAGCACCTAGAGGTTACACAGTTCTCTACAACCCCGTCAGCATTTATTGTTGGTAGACTTTTTGCTGACGGTCAGTCGACAGGTGTGAGTTGGAACCTTTTGGTTGATTAGATTGCATGAGTCTAATCATTCCTGAGGTTGAGCTTTTACCCATTTTCCTGTTTTTTTGTTTAAAGAGAGTGAGGAATACTTACCTCTGCATACTATCTTCTTGAAACATTCGCCTGTTTTGAATTTCTTTTGTCCATTCCCCACCTGAGCATAATTTTTGACGGCAGGTGTCCTTTACAGCCCTGAGCCCTTGTGAATTTTAAGTGACCAGTAGCTGTGGGTTTAAAGCTGCTCTTGCGGGAAACGGCCACAAGGGGGCAGCATTTCTCCTTTACCAAATCTGGTCACTAGGGCAACAGAGCCTTAATGGAAGTCGTGTTCTAGGCTGTAAAGTACAATGGAATGTGCCGGGAAAAAGCCCTTTAAGTTTATGTGTCATTCCTTCTTGTTTGTATTTTTAACAAAATTTTTATTCTTTATCACAGCAAATTCGATTACAATGGTTTGTTTGGTCTAGGTGTGCAAGACGTGGTTCCTTCACACATATACATATATCTATTCTTCTTTGGAATCTTTTCCCGTGTAGGTTATGACACAATGTTGAGTAGTCTTCTCTTGGTATTCTGTAGGTCTTTGGTGATTATATATTTCACGTGTGTTTGTATATCTCTGTTCACCTCAATATGGTAATGTACCCAATCCTCACACGTTTCCATTTGGTGAACCTTAAGTTTTTGTACTGAATCTGTGATTGCCTTTCTCTGTGGAAGTATCTTCGTTTGTATCAATTTTTATGTAACACCTCTATGTGGTATGATAGGATATGGGTCTTTCGTTTTCTCACTTACTCCAAGTTGCGTGATTACTTCTAGAGTCATCTATGGTGCTGCAAATGGCATTGCTTCATTTTATCGCTAGCTCATAATCCATCTGTACATGTAGCAGTTCTTCTTTGTCCACCCATCTGTCGGTGGACTTTTTGGTGACTTCCATATCTTGGCTATGGTAATACTGTGCAATGCAGATTTGCCTGCCTCTTTCTTTCCAATTCTGTCTTCTTAGGTTATAGGTCCAGGAATAAGCCTCTGGATCGTACGGTAGCTCAATGTTTACCTTTTAACGGCACCTCCACTCTGCTCTCATGAGTGGCTCTCTCCAGGTTACATCCCACTTAAAGTGGAGGGTTTGCATTTCTCCACAGCACCTTCAGCATTTATTCTTTGTGGTTTTTTACTGATGGTTATTCTGACTGGTGTGAGCTGATACGTCTTTGTGGCTGAATTTGCATGTGTCTCATGATCCATTAAAACTGAGCTTTAAGGCAGGTCCTTTTCATTTTTCAGGCTGTGAGTACCGCTTAGTTCTTCAAAGTGTTTTCTTAAAGTATGTATGTCATAATTTTAAAATTTTTTGGCCATTACCTCCCTGAAGACATTTTGCGGTGACCATTAGCACAGGCTTAAACCTGCGTTTGCAGGTAACGGCCAGAGGGTGGCGGTCTTTCTACGTTCCCCGTGCTGGTACTAGGGCAACAGGCCTTCCGGCCAGTGGTGTTCCTCGGTTATAAATTAGAGTGGAATGTGCCTGAAGAAACCCACAAATGCTGATGTCTCCTTACTTATGTTTGTCTTTTAAATTTACCTTATATTTATTATTGGAGCAATATTACATTGTGTACATGGAACAGTTCTTCTTGGTGCGTTCCTCTGTTGATGGACATTTTCATTGCTTCCAAATGTTGGCTATGGTCAATATGGCTGGAGTGCAGGATTGCCAGCCTGTGACGTTTTGATTCTCATTTTCTCAGGGGATAGGCCCAGCAGTGGGTATGACTGATTGACGGGTAGCTCAGTGTTTACCTTTTCAAGGCACTTCCATTGTGTTTTCATTAGTGGCTCTTACCACGTCCCCCTTAGGGCCGAGTGTACGCATTCCTCCACAGTCCCTTCAGCATTTATTTTTTGAAACATTTTTGCTGATGGCCATTCTGACTGCTGTGAGCTGATAGGGTTTTGTAATTTGGGTTTGCATGTCTTTAAAAATTCCTAAAATATATCATTTTCCCACACCTTTTCTTTCCTCTTTAAAGGAAAAGCTGTGAGTACCACATAGCTCTTGAAATTGTCTTCTTGGAAGGTTGCCCTATTTTGAAATTTTTGCTCCATTTTTGATCCCAGGATTTATTTGGAGGGCAGGTGTCATTTACAGAATGGCAAGTTGGTGAATATTTAGTGACCTTTAGCAGTGGGTTGAAAGCTGCTGTTGTGGGAAATGGCCACAAGGAGGCAGCATTTCTCCATTCCCAAATCTGAGTACTAGGGCAGCAGAGCCTTTCTGGAAGTCGTGTTCCTAGGTTGTAAATTAGAATGGAATGTGCCAGGAGAAACCCCCATAAGTTTAGGTCTCATTACTTCTTGTTTTTGTTAATTTTTTTAATCGGGGTAAGGACTAGAATATTGTTTGTCCTAGGGGTACACAATCTGGTTCATTTGTACATTATATATGTCTACTCTACAGATCCTCTTCCCATGTAAAATATTACAGAGTGTTCTGTAGACCTCCCTTGCTATATGGTCGGTCGTTTTGAAATATGTATATAATATGTATTTGGATATGTATAGTAACACTAATCTCATTTATCCATTCCCCCCACCTTTCCTTTTAGATGAGCATAGTTGGTTTTCTAAGTCTGTGAGTGTCTTTCTCTGTGGAAATATGTTCATTTGTGTCAGTGATTAGATAACGCCTCTAAGGGATATCATAGGATATAGGTCTTTTGCTTTCCGACTTACCTCATGTTTTGTGATTATCTCCAGGCTCATCTCTGGTGCCTCAAAGAGCAGTGTTTCATTGTTTTCCATGGCTAATATTCCATTGTGTACATGGACTCCTTCTTCTTTATCCATTCACCTGTTGATGGACATTTTGGTTGCTTCCCATCTTGGCTATTTTGAATAAGGCTGCAGTGCAGCATTTGCAGCCTGTGTCTTTTCGATCCTGGTCTTCTCAGGTGAGAGGCCCAGTGGTGTGCCTGCTGGATTGAATGGTACCTCAGTTTTCACTTTTCAACGCAGTTCCTTTCGGTAGTCATTATTGGCTGTTAACCACTTTCCTTCCCACCAGCACCTAGAGGTTACACAGTTCTCTACAACCCCGTCAGCATTTATTGTTGGTAGACTTTTTGCTGACGGTCAGTCGACAGGTGTGAGTTGGAACCTTTTGGTTGATTAGATTGCATGAGTCTAATCATTCCTGAGGTTGAGCTTTTACCCATTTTCCTGTTTTTTTGTTTAAAGAGAGTGAGGAATACTTACCTCTGCATACTATCTTCTTGAAACATTCGCCTGTTTTGAATTTCTTTTGTCCATTCCCCACCTGAGCACAATTTTTGACGGCAGGTGTCCTTTACAGCCCTGAGCCCTTGTGAATTTTAAGTGACCAGTAGCTGTGGGTTTAAAGCTGCTCTTGCGGGAAACGGCCACAAGGGGGCAGCATTTCTCCTTTACCAAATCTGGTCACTAGGGCAACAGAGCCTTAATGGAAGTCGTGTTCTAGGTTGTAAAGTACAATGGAATGTGCCGGGAAAAAGCCCTTTAAGTGTATGTGTCATTCCTTCTTGTTTGTATTTTTAACAAAATTTTTATTCTTTATCACAGCAAATTCGATTACAATGGTTTGTTTGGTCTAGGTGTGCAAGACGTGGTTCCTTCACACATATACATATATCTATTCTTCTTTGGAATCTTTTCCCGTGTAGGTTATGACACAATGTTGAGTAGTCTTCTCTTGGTATTCTGTAGGTCTTTGGTGATTATATATTTCACGTGTGTTTGTATATCTCTGTTCACCTCAATATGGTAATGTACCCAATCCTCACACCTTTCCATTTGGTGAACCTTAAGTTTTTGTACTGAATCTGTGATTGCCTTTCTCTGTGGAAGTATCTTCGTTTGTATCAATTTTTAGGTAACACCTCTATGTGGTATGATAGGATATGTGTCTTTCGTTTTCTCACTTATTCCAAGTTGCGTGATTACTTCTAGAGTCATCTATGGTGCTGCAAATGGCATTGCTTCATTTTATCGCTAGCTCATAATCCATCTGTACATGTAGCAGTTCTTCTTTGTCCACCCATCTGTCGGTGGACTTTTTGGTGACTTCCATATCTTGGCTATGGTAATACTGTGCAATGCAGATTTGCCTGCCTCTTTCTTTCCAATTCTGTCTTCTTAGGTTATAGGTCCAGGAATAAGCCTCTGGATCGTACGGTAGCTCAATGTTTACCTTTTAACGGCACCTCCACTCTGCTCTCATGAGTGGCTCTCTCCAGGTTACATCCCACTTAAAGTGGAGGGTTTGCATTTCTCCACAGCACCTTCAGCATTTATTCTTTGTGGTTTTTTACTGATGGTTATTCTGACTGGTGTGAGCTGATACGTCTTTGTGGCTGAATTTGCATGTGACTCATGATCCATTAAAACTGAGCTTTAAGGCAGGTCCTTTTCATTTTTCAGGGTGTGAGTACAGCTTAGTTCTTCAAAGTGTTTTCTTAAAGTATGTATGTCATAATTTTAAAATTTTTTCGCCATTACCTCCCTGAAGACATTTTGCGGTGACCATTAGCACAGGCTTAAACCTGCGTTTGCAGGTAACGGCCAGAGGGTGGCGGTCTTTCTACGTTCCCCATTTTGGTACTAGGGCAACAGGCCTTCCGGCCAGTGGTGTTCCTTGGTTATAAATTAGAGTGGAATGTGCCTGAAGAAACCCACAGATGCTGATGTCTCCTTACTTATGTTTGTCTTTTAAATTTACCTTATATTTATTATTGGAGCAATATTACATTGTGTACATGGAAGAGTTCTTCTTGGTGCGTTCCTCTGTTGATGGACATTTTCATTGCTTCCAAATGTTGGCTATGGTCAATATGGCTGGAGTGCAGGATTGCCAGCCTGTGACGTTTTGATTCTCATTTTCTCAGGGGATAGGCCCAGCAGTGGGTATGACTGATTGTCGGGTAGCTCAGTGTTTACCTTTTCAAGGCACTTCCATTGTGTTTTCATTAGTGGCTCTTACCACGTCCCCCTTAGGGCCGAGTGTACGCATTCCTCCACAGTCCCTTCAGCATTTATTTTTTGAAACATTTTTGCTGATGGCCATTCTGACTGCTGTGAGCTGATAGGTTTTTGTAATTTGGGTTTGCATGTCTTTAAAACTTCCTAAAATATATCATTTTCCCACACCTTTTTCTTTCCTCTTCTTTAAAGGAAAAGCTGTGAGTACCACATAGCTCTTGAAATTGTCTTCTTGGAAGGTTGCCCTCTTTTGAAATTTTTGCTCCATTTTTGATCCCAGGATTTATTTGGAGGGCAGGTGTCATTTACAGAATGGCAAGTTGGTGAATATTTAGTGACCTTTAGCAGTGGGTTGAAAGCTGCTGTTGTGGGAAATGGCCACAAGGAGGCAGCATTTCTCCATTCCCAAATCTGAGTACTAGGGCAGCAGAGCCTTTCTGGAAGTCGTGTTCCTAGGTTGTAAATTAGAATGGAATGTGCCAGGAGAAACCCCCATAAGTTTAGGTCTCATTACTTCTTGTTTTTGTTAATTTTTTTAATCGGGGTATGGACTAGAATATTGTTTGTCCTAGGGGTACACAATCTGGTTCATTTGTACATTATATATGTCTACTCTACAGATCCTCTTCCCATGTAAAATATTACAGAGTGTTCTGTAGACCTCCCTTGCTATATGGTCGGTCGTTTTGAAATATGTATATAATATGTATTTGGATATGTATAGTAACACTAATCTCATTTATCCATTCCCCCCACCTTTCCTTTTAGATGAGCATAGTTGGTTTTCTAAGTCTGTGAGTGTCTTTCTCTGTGGAAATATGTTCATTTGTGTCAGTGATTAGATAACGCCTCTAAGGGATATCATAGGATATAGGTCTTTTGCTTTCCGACTTACCTCATGTTTTGTGATTATCTCCAGGCTCATCTCTGGTGCCTCAAAGAGCAGTGTTTCATTGTTTTCCATGGCTAATATTCCATTGTGTACATGGACTCCTTCTTCTTTATCCATTCACCTGTTGATGGACATTTTGGTTGCTTCCCATCTTGGCTATTTTGAATAAGGCTGCAGTGCAGCATTTGCAGCCTGTGTCTTTTCGATCCTGGTCTTCTCAGGTGAGAGGCCCAGTGGTGTGCCTGCTGGATTGAATGGTACCTCAGTTTTCACTTTTCAACGCAGTTCCTTTCGGTGGTCATTATTGGCTGTTAACCACTTTCCATCCCACCAGCACCTAGAGGTTACACAGTTCTCTACAACCCCGTCAGCATTTATTGTTGGTAGACTTTTTGCTGACGGTCAGTCGACAGGTGTGAGTTGGAACCTTTTGGTTGATTAGATTGCATGAGTCTAATAATTCCTGAGGTTGAGCTTTTACCCATTTTCCTGTTTTTTTGTTTAAAGAGAGTGAGGAATACTTACCTCTGCATACTATCTTCTTGAAACATTCGCCTGTTTTGAATTTCTTTTGTCCATTCCCCACCTGAGCACAATTTTTGACGGCAGGTGTCCTTTACAGCCCTGAGCCCTTGTGAATTTTAAGTGACCAGTAGCTGTGGATTTAAAGCTGCTCTTGCGGGAAACGGCCACAAGGGGGCAGCATTTCTCCTTTACCAAATCTGGTCACTAGGGCAACAGAGCCTTAATGGAAGTCGTGTTCTAGGTTGTAAAGTACAATGGAATGTGCCGGGAAAAAGCCCTTTAAGTGTATGTGTCATTCCTTCTTGTTTGTATTTTGAACAAAATTTTTATTCTTTATCACAGCAAGTTCGATTACAATGGTTTGTTTGGTCTAGGTGTGCAAGACGTGGTTCCTTCACACATATACATATATCTATTCTTCTTTGGAATCTTTTCCCGTGTAGGTTATGACACAGTGTTGAGTAGTCTTCTCTTGGTATTCTGTAGGTCTTTGGTGATTATATATTTCACGTGTGTTTGTATATCTCTGTTCACCTCAATAATGTAATGTACCCAATCCTCACACCTTTCCATTTGGTGAACCTTAAGTTTTTGTACTGAATCTGTGATTGCCTTTCTCTGTGGAAGTATCTTCGTTTGTATCAATTTTTAGGTAACACCTCTATGTGGTATGATAGGATATGTGTCTTTCGTTTTCTCACTTATTCCAAGTTGCGTGATTACTTCTAGAGTCATCTATGGTGCTGCAAATGGCATTGCTTCATTTTATCGCTAGCTCATAATCCATCTGTACATGTAGCAGTTCTTCTTTGTCCACCCATCTGTCGGTGGACTTTTTGGTGACTTCCATATCTTGGCTATGGTAATACTGTGCAATGCAGATTTGCCTGCCTCTTTCTTTCCAATTCTGTCTTCTTAGGTTATAGGTCCAGGAATAAGCCTCTGGATCGTACGGTAGCTCAATGTTTACCTTTTAACGGCACCTCCACTCTGCTCTCATGAGTGGCTCTCTCCAGGTTACATCCCACTTAAAGTGGAGGGTTTGCATTTCTCCACAGCACCTTCAGCATTTATTCTTTGTGGTTTTTTACTGATGGTTATTCTGACTGGTGTGAGCTGATACGTCTTTGTGGCTGAATTTGCATGTGTCTCATGATCCATTAAAACTGAGCTTTAAGGCAGGTCCTTTTCATTTTTCAGGGTGTGAGTACAGCTTAGTTCTTCAAAGTGTTTTCTTAAAGTATGTATGTCATAATTTTAAAATTTTTTCGCCATTACCTCCCTGAAGACATTTTGCGGTGACCATTAGCACAGGCTTAAACCTGCGTTTGCAGGTAACGGCCAGAGGGTGGCGGTCTTTCTACGTTCCCCATGCTGGTACTAGGGCAACAGGCCTTCCGGCCAGTGGTGTTCCTCGGTTATAAATTAGAGTGGAATGTGCCTGAAGAAACCCACAGATGCTGATGTCTCCTTACTTATGTTTGTCTTTTAAATTTACCTTATATTTATTATTGGAGCAATATTACATTGTGTACATGGAAGAGTTCTTCTTGGTGCGTTCCTCTGTTGATGGACATTTTCATTGCTTCCAAATGTTGGCTATGGTCAATATGGCTGGAGTGCAGGGTTGCCAGCCTGTGACGTTTTGATTCTCATTTTCTCAGGGGATAGGCCCAGCAGTGGGTATGACTGATTGTCGGGTAGCTCAGTGTTTACCTTTTCAAGGCACTTCCATTGTGTTTTCATTAGTGGCTCTTACCACGTCCCCCTTAGGGCCGAGTGTACGCATTCCTCCACAGTCCCTTCAGCATTTATTTTTTGAAACATTTTTGCTGATGGCCATTCTGACTGCTGTGAGCTGATAGGTTTTTGTAATTTGGGTTTGCATGTCTTTAAAAATTCCTAAAATATATCATTTTCCCACACCTTTTTCTTTCCTCTTCTTTAAAGGAAAAGCTGTGAGTACCACATAGCTCTTGAAATTGTCTTCTTGGAAGGTTGCCCTCTTTTGAAATTTTTGCTCCATTTTTGATCCCAGGATTTATTTGGAGGGCAGGTGTCATTTACAGAATGGCAAGTTGGTGAATATTAGGTGACCTTTAGCAGTGGGTTGAAAGCTGCTGTTGTGGGAAATGGCCACAAGGAGGCAGCATTTCTCCATTCCCAAATCTGAGTACTAGGGCAGCAGAGCCTTTCTGGAAGTCGTGTTCCTAGGTTGTAAATTAGAATGGAATGTGCCAGGAGAAACCCCCATAAGTTTAGGTCTCATTACTTCTTGTTTTTGTTAATTTTTTTAATCGGGGTATGGACTAGAATATTGTTTGTCCTAGGGGTACACAATCTGGTTCATTTGTACATTATATATGTCTACTCTACAGATCCTCTTCCCATGTAAAATATTACAGAGTGTTCTGTAGACCTCCCTTGCTATATGGTCGGTCGTTTTGAAATATGTATATAATATGTATTTGGATATGTATAGTAACACTAATCTCATTTATCCATTCCCCCCACCTTTCCTTTTAGATGAGCATAGTTGGTTTTCTAAGTCTGTGAGTGTCTTTCTCTGTGGAAATATGTTCATTTGTGTCAGTGATTAGATAACGCCTCTAAGGGATATCATAGGATATAGGTCTTTTGCTTTCCGACTTACCTCATGTTTTGTGATTATCTCCAGGCTCATCTCTGGTGCCTCAAAGAGCAGTGTTTCATTGTTTTCCATGGCTAATATTCCATTGTGTACATGGACTCCTTCTTCTTTATCCATTCACCTGTTGATGGACATTTTGGTTGCTTCCCATCTTGGCTATTTTGAATAAGGCTGCAGTGCAGCCTTTGCAGCCTGTGTCTTTTCGATCCTGGTCTTCTCAGGTGAGAGGCCCAGTGGTGTGCCTGCTGGATTGAATGGTACCTCAGTTTTCACTTTTCAACGCAGTTCCTTTCGGTGGTCATTATTGGCTGTTAACCACTTTCCATCCCACCAGCACCTAGAGGTTACACAGTTCTCTACAACCCCGTCAGCATTTATTGTTGGTAGACTTTTTGCTGACGGTCAGTCGACAGGTGTGAGTTGGAACCTTTTGGTTGATTAGATTGCATGAGTCTAATCATTCCTGAGGTTGAGCTTTTACCCATTTTCCTGTTTTTTTGTTTAAAGAGAGTGAGGAATACTTACCTCTGCATACTATCTTCTTGAAACATTCGCCTGTTTTGAATTTCTTTTGTCCATTCCCCACCTGAGCACAATTTTTGACGGCAGGTGTCCTTTACAGCCCTGAGCCCTTGTGAATTTTAAGTGACCAGTAGCTGTGGGTTTAAAGCTGCTCTTGCGGGAAACGGCCACAAGGGGGCAGCATTTCTCCTTTACCAAATCTGGTCACTAGGGCAACAGAGCCTTAATGGAAGTCGTGTTCTAGGTTGTAAAGTACAATGGAATGTGCCGGGAAAAAGCCCTTTAAGTGTATGTGTCATTCCTTCTTGTTTGTATTTTTAACAAAATTTTTATTCTTTATCACAGCAAATTCGATTACAATGGTTTGTTTGGTCTAGGTGTGCAAGACGTGGTTCCTTCACACATATACATATATCTATTCTTCTTTGGAATCTTTTCCCGTGTAGGTTATGACACAATGTTGAGTAGTCTTCTCTTGGTATTCTGTAGGTCTTTGGTGATTATATATTTCACGTGTGTTTGTATATCTCTGTTCACCTCAATATGGTAATGTACCCAATCCTCACACGTTTCCATTTGGTGAACCTTAAGTTTTTGTACTGAATCTGTGATTGCCTTTCTCTGTGGAAGTATCTTCGTTTGTATCAATTTTTAGGTAACACCTCTATGTGGTATGATAGGATATGGGTCTTTCGTTTTCTCACTTACTCCAAGTTGCGTGATTACTTCTAGAGTCATCTATGGTGCTGCAAATGGCATTGCTTCATTTTATCGCTAGCTCATAATCCATCTGTACATGTAGCAGTTCTTCTTTGTCCACCCATCTGTCGGTGGACTTTTTGGTGACTTCCATATCTTGGCTATGGTAATACTGTGCAATGCAGATTTGCCTGCCTCTTTCTTTCCAATTCTGTCTTCTTAGGTTATAGGTCCAGGAATAAGCCTCTGGATCGTACGGTAGCTCAATGTTTACCTTTTAACGGCACCTCCACTCTGCTCTCATGAGTGGCTCTCTCCAGGTTACATCCCACTTAAAGTGGAGGGTTTGCATTTCTCCACAGCACCTTCAGCATTTATTCTTTGTGGTTTTTTACTGATGGTTATTCTGACTGGTGTGAGCTGATACGTCTTTGTGGCTGAATTTGCATGTGTCTCATGATCCATTAAAACTGAGCTTTAAGGCAGGTCCTTTTCATTTTTCAGGCTGTGAGTACCGCTTAGTTCTTCAAAGTGTTTTCTTAAAGTATGTATGTCATAATTTTAAAATTTTTTGGCCATTACCTCCCTGAAGACATTTTGCGGTGACCATTAGCACAGGCTTAAACCTGCGTTTGCAGGTAACGGCCAGAGGGTGGCAGTCTTTCTACGTTCCCCGTGCTGGTACTAGGGCAACAGGCCTTCCGGCCAGTGGTGTTCCTCGGTTATAAATTAGAGTGGAATGTGCCTGAAGAAACCCACAAATGCTGATGTCTCCTTACTTATGTTTGTCTTTTAAATTTACCTTATATTTATTATTGGAGCAATATTACATTGTGTACATGGAAGAGTTCTTCTTGGTGCGTTCCTCTGTTGATGGACATTTTCATTGCTTCCAAATGTTGGCTATGGTCAATATGGCTGGAGTGCAGGATTGCCAGCCTGTGACGTTTTGATTCTCATTTTCTCAGGGGATAGGCCCAGCAGTGGGTATGACTGATTGACGGGTAGCTCAGTGTTTACCTTTTCAAGGCACTTCCATTGTGTTTTCATTAGTGGCTCTTACCACGTCCCCCTTAGGGCCGAGTGTACGCATTCCTCCACAGTCCCTTCAGCATTTATTTTTTGAAACATTTTTGCTGATGGCCATTCTGACTGCTGTGAGCTGATAGGTTTTTGTAATTTGGGTTTGCATGTCTTTAAAAATTCCTAAAATATATCATTTTCCCACACCTTTTTCTTTCCTCTTCTTTAAAGGAAAAGCTGTGAGTACCACATAGCTCTTGAAATTGTCTTCTTGGAAGGTTGCCCTCTTTTGAAATTTTTGCTCCATTTTTGATCCCAGGATTTATTTGGAGGGCAGGTGTCATTTACAGAATGGCAAGTTGGTGAATATTTAGTGACCTTTAGCAGTGGGTTGAAAGCTGCTGTTGTGGGAAATGGCCACAAGGAGGCAGCATTTCTCCATTCCCAAATCTGAGTACTAGGGCAGCAGAGCCTTTCTGGAAGTCGTGTTCCTAGGTTGTAAATTAGAATGGAATGTGCCAGGAGAAACCCCCATAAGTTTAGGTCTCATTACTTCTTGTTTTTGTTAATTTTTTTAATCGGGGTATGGACTAGAATATTGTTTGTCCTAGGGGTACACAATCTGGTTCATTTGTACATTATATATGTCTACTCTACAGATCCTCTTCCCATGTAAAATATTACAGAGTGTTCTGTAGACCTCCCTTGCTATATGGTCGGTCGTTTTGAAATATGTATATAATATGTATTTGGATATGTATAGTAACACTAATCTCATTTATCCATTCCCCCCACCTTTCCTTTTAGATGAGCATAGTTGGTTTTCTAAGTCTGTGAGTGTCTTTCTCTGTGGAAATATGTTCATTTGTGTCAGTGATTAGATAACGCCTCTAAGGGATATCATAGGATATAGGTCTTTTGCTTTCCGACTTACCTCATGTTTTGTGATTATCTCCAGGCTCATCTCTGGTGCCTCAAAGAGCAGTGTTTCATTGTTTTCCATGGCTAATATTCCATTGTGTACATGGACTCCTTCTTCTTTATCCATTCACCTGTTGATGGACATTTTGGTTGCTTCCCATCTTGGCTATTTTGAATAAGGCTGCAGTGCAGCATTTGCAGCCTGTGTCTTTTCGATCCTGGTCTTCTCAGGTGAGAGGCCCAGTGGTGTGCCTGCTGGATTGAATGGTACCTCAGTTTTCACTTTTCAACGCAGTTCCTTTCGGTGGTCATTATTGGCTGTTAACCACTTTCCATCCCACCAGCACCTAGAGGTTACACAGTTCTCTACAACCCCGTCAGCATTTATTGTTGGTAGACTTTTTGCTGACGGTCAGTCGACAGGTGTGAGTTGGAACCTTTTGGTTGATTAGATTGCATGAGTCTAATAATTCCTGAGGTTGAGCTTTTACCCATTTTCCTGTTTTTTTGTTTAAAGAGAGTGAGGAATACTTACCTCTGCATACTATCTTCTTGAAACATTCGCCTGTTTTGAATTTCTTTTGTCCATTCCCCACCTGAGCACAATTTTTGACGGAAGGTGTCCTTTACAGCCCTGAGCCCTTGTGAATTTTAAGTGACCAGTAGCTGTGGGTTTAAAGCTGCTCTTGCGGGAAACGGCCACAAGGGGGCAGCATTTCTCCTTTACCAAATCTGGTCACTAGGGCAACAGAGCCTTAATGGAAGTCGTGTTCTAGGTTGTAAATTACAATGGAATGTGCCGGGAAAAAGCCCTTTAAGTGTATGTGTCATTCCTTCTTGTTTGTATTTTTAACAAAATTTTTATTCTTTATCACAGCAAATTCGATTACAATGGTTTGTTTGGTCTAGGTGTGCAAGACGTGGTTCCTTCACACATATACATATATCTATTCTTCTTTGGAATCTTTTCCCGTGTAGGTTATGACACAATGTTGAGTAGTCTTCTCTTGGTATTCTGTAGGTCTTTGGTGATTATATATTTCACGTGTGTTTGTATATCTCTGTTCACCTCAATATGGTAATGTACCCAATCCTCACACGTTTCCATTTGGTGAACCTTAAGTTTTTGTACTGAATCGGTGATTGCCTTTCTCTGTGGAAGTATCTTCGTTTGTATCAATTTTTAGGTAACACCTCTATGTGGTATGATAGAATATGGGTCTTTCGTTTTCTCACTTACTCCAAGTTGCGTGATTACTTCTAGAGTCATCTATGGTGCTGCAAATGGCATTGCTTCATTTTATCGCTAGCTCATAATCCATCTGTACATGTAGCAGTTCTTCTTTGTCCACCCATCTGTCGGTGGACTTTTTGGTGACTTCCATATCTTGGCTATGGTAATACTGTGCAATGCAGATTTGCCTGCCTCTTTCTTTCCAATTCTGTCTTCTTAGGTTATAGGTCCAGGAATAAGCCTCTGGATCGTACGGTAGCTCAATGTTTACCTTTTAACGGCACCTCCACTCTGCTCTCATGAGTGGCTCTCTCCAGGTTACATCCCACTTAAAGTGGAGGGTTTGCATTTCTCCACAGCACCTTCAGCATTTATTCTTTGTGGTTTTTTACTGATGGTTATTCTGACTGGTGTGAGCTGATACGTCTTTGTGGCTGAATTTGCATGTGTCTCATGATCCATTAAAACTGAGCTTTAAGGCAGGTCCTTTTCATTTTTCAGGCTGTGAGTACCGCTTAGTTCTTCAAAGTGTTTTCTTAAAGTATGTATGTCATAATTTTAAAATTTTTTGGCCATTACCTCCCTGAAGACATTTTGCGGTGACCATTAGCACAGGCTTAAACCTGCGTTTGCAGGTAACGGCCAGAGGGTGGCGGTCTTTCTACGTTCCCCGTGCTGGTACTAGGGCAACAGGCCTTCCGGCCAGTGGTGTTCCTCGGTTATAAATTAGAGTGGAATGTGCCTGAAGAAACCCACAAATGCTGATGTCTCCTTACTTATGTTTGTCTTTTAAATTTACCTTATATTTATTATTGGAGCAATATTACATTGTGTACATGGAACAGTTCTTCTTGGTGCGTTCCTCTGTTGATGGACATTTTCATTGCTTCCAAATGTTGGCTATGGTCAATATGGCTGGAGTGCAGGATTGCCAGCCTGTGACGTTTTGATTCTCATTTTCTCAGGGGATAGGCCCAGCAGTGGGTATGACTGATTGACGGGTAGCTCAGTGTTTAACTTTTCAAGGCACTTCCATTGTGTTTTCATTAGTGGCTCTTACCACGTCCCCCTTAGGGCCGAGTGTACGCATTCCTCCACAGTCCCTTCAGCATTTATTTTTTGAAACATTTTTGCTGATGGCCATTCTGACTGCTGTGAGCTGATAGGGTTTTGTAATTTGGGTTTGCATGTCTTTAAAAATTCCTAAAATATATCATTTTCCCACACCTTTTTCTTTCCTCTTCTTTAAAGGAAAAGCTGTGAGTACCACATAGCTCTTGAAATTGTCTTCTTGGAAGGTTGCCCTCTTTTGAAATTTTTGCTCCATTTTTGATCCCAGGATTTATTTGGAGGGCAGGTGTCATTTACAGAATGGCAAGTTGGTGAATATTTAGTGACCTTTAGCAGTGGGTTGAAAGCTGCTGTTGTGGGAAATGGCCACAAGGAGGCAGCATTTCTCCATTCCCAAATCTGAGTACTAGGGCAGCAGAGCCTTTCTGGAAGTCGTGTTCCTAGGTTGTAAATTAGAATGGAATGTGCCAGGAGAAACCCCCATAAGTTTAGGTCTCATTACTTCTTGTTTTTGTTAATTTTTTTAATCGGGGTAAGGACTAGAATATTGTTTGTCCTAGGGGTACACAATCTGGTTCATTTGTACATTATATATGTCTACTCTACAGATCCTCTTCCCATGTAAAATATTACAGAGTGTTCTGTAGACCTCCCTTGCTATATGTTCGGTCGTTTTGAAATATGTATATAATATGTATTTGGATATGTATAGTAACACTAATCTCATTTATCCATTCCCCCCACCTTTCCTTTTAGATGAGCATAGTTGGTTTTCTAAGTCTGTGAGTGTCTTTCTCTGTGGAAATATGTTCATTTGTGTCAGTGATTAGATAACGCCTCTAAGGGATATCATAGGATATAGGTCTTTTGCTTTCCGACTTACCTCATGTTTTGTGATTATCTCCAGGCTCATCTCTGGTGCCTCAAAGAGCAGTGTTTCATTGTTTTCCATGGCTAATATTCCATTGTGTACATGGACTCCTTCTTCTTTATCCATTCACCTGTTGATGGACATTTTGGTTGCTTCCCATCTTGGCTATTTTGAATAAGGCTGCAGTGCAGCCTTTGCAGCCTGTGTCTTTTCGATCCTGGTCTTCTCAGGTGAGAGGCCCAGTGGTGTGCCTGTTGCATTGAGTGGTACCTCAGTTTTCACTTTTCAACGCAGTTCCTTTTGGTACTCCTTACTGGCTGTTAACCACTTTATATCTCACCAGCACCTAGAGGTTACACAGTTCTCTACAACCCCGTCAGCATTTATTGTTGGTAGACTTTTTGCTGACGGTCAGTCGACAGGTGTGAGTTGAAACCTTTTGGTTGATTAGATTGCATGAGTCTAATCATTCCTGAGGTTGAGCTTTTACCCATTTTCCTGTTTTTTTGTTTAAAGAGAGTGAGGAATACTTACCTCTGCATACTATCTTCTTGAAACATTCGCCTGTTTTGAATTTCTTTTGTCCATTCCCCACCTGAGCACAATTTTTGACGGCAGGTGTCCTTTACAGCCCTGAGCCCTTGTGAATTTTAAGTGACCAGTAGCTGTGGGTTTAAAGCTGCTCTTGCGGGAAACGGCCACAAGGGGGCAGCATTTCTCCTTTACCAAATCTGGTCACTAGGGCAACAGAGCCTTAATGGAAGTCGTGTTCTAGGTTGTAAAGTACAATGGAATGTGCCGGGAAAAAGCCCTTTAAGTGTATGTGTCATTCCTTCTTGTTTGTATTTTTAACAAAATTTTTTATTCTTTATCACAGCAAATTCGATTACAATGGTTTGTTTGGTCTAGGTGTGCAAGATGTGGTTCCTTCACACATATACATATATCTATTCGTCTTTGGAATCTTTTCCCGTGTAGGTTATGACACAATGTTGAGTAGTCTTCTCTTGGTATTCTGTAGGTCTTTGGTGATTATATATTTCACGTGTGTTTGTATATCTCTGTTCACCTCAATATGGTAATGTACCCAATCCTCACACCTTTCCATTTGGTGAACCTTAAGTTTTTGTACTGAATCTGTGATTGCCTTTCTCTGTGGAAGTATCTTCGTTTGTATCAATTTTTAGGTAACACCTCTATTTTGTATGATAGGATATGTGTCTTTCGTTTTCTCACTTATTCCAAGTTGCGTGATTACTTCTAGAGTCATCTATGGTGCTGCAAATGGCATTGCTTCATTTTATCGCTAGCTCATAATCCATCTGTACATGTAGCAGTTCTTCTTTGTCCACCCATCTGTCGGTGGACTTTTTGGTGACTTCCATATCTTGGCTATGGTAATACTGTGCAATGCAGATTTGCCTGCCTCTTTCTTTCCAATTCTGTCTTCTTAGGTTATAGGTCCAGGAATAAGCCTCTGGATCGTACGGTAGCTCAATGTTTACCTTTTAACGGCACCTCCACTCTGCTCTCATGAGTGGCTCTCTCCAGGTTACATCCCACTTAAAGTGGAGGGTTTGCATTTCTCCACAGCACCTTCAGCATTTATTCTTTGTGGTTTTTTACTGATGGTTATTCTGACTGGTGTGAGCTGATACGTCTTTGTGGCTGAATTTGCATGTGTCTCATGATCCATTAAAACTGAGCTTTAAGGCAGGTCCTTTTCATTTTTCAGGCTGTGAGTACCGCTTAGTTCTTCAAAGTGTTTTCTTAAAGTATGTATGTCATAATTTTAAAATTTTTTGGCCATTACCTCCCTGAAGACATTTTGCGGTGACCATTAGCACAGGCTTAAACCTGCGTTTGCAGGTAACGGCCAGAGGGTGGCGGTCTTTCTACGTTCCCCATGCTGGTACTAGGGCAACAGGCCTTCCGGCCAGTGGTGTTCCTCGGTTATAAATTAGAGTGGAATGTGCCTGAAGAAACCCACAGATGCTGATGTCTCCTTACTTATGTTTGTCTTTTAAATTTACCTTATATTTATTATTGGAGCAATATTACATTGTGTACATGGAAGAGTTCTTCTTGGTGCGTTCCTCTGTTGATGGACATTTTCATTGCTTCCAAATGTTGGCTATGGTCAATATGGCTGGAGTGCAGGATTTCCAGCCTGTGACGTTTTGATTCTCATTTTCTCAGGGGATAGGCCCAGCAGTGGGTATGACTGATTGACGGGTAGCTCAGTGTTTACCTTTTCAAGGCACTTCCATTGTGTTTTCATTAGTGGCTCTTACCACGTCCCCCTTAGGGCCGAGTGTACGCATTCCTCCACAGTCCCTTCAGCATTTATTTTTTGAAACATTTTTGCTGATGGCCATTCTGACTGCTGTGAGCTGATAGGTTTTTGTAATTTGGGTTTGCATGTCTTTAAAAATTCCTAAAATATATCATTTTCCCACACCTTTTTCTTTCCTCTTCTTTAAAGGAAAAGCTGTGAGTACCACATAGCTCTTGAAATTGTCTTCTTGGAAGGTTGCCCTCTTTTGAAATTTTTGCTCCATTTTTGATCCCAGGATTTATTTGGAGGGCAGGTGTCATTTACAGAATGGCAAGTTGGTGAATATTTAGTGACCTTTAGCAGTGGGTTGAAAGCTGCTGTTGTGGGAAATGGCCACAAGGAGGCAGCATTTCTCCATTCCCAAATCTGAGTACTAGGGCAGCAGAGCCTTTCTGGAAGTCGTGTTCCTAGGTTGTAAATTAGAATGGAATGTGCCAGGAGAAACCCCCATAAGTTTAGGTCTCATTACTTCTTGTTTTTGTTAATTTTTTTAATCGGGGTAAGGACTAGAATATTGTTTGTCCTAGGGGTACACAATCTGGTTCATTTGTACATTATATATGTCTACTCTACAGATCCTCTTCCCATGTAAAATATTACAGAGTGTTCTGTAGACCTCCCTTGCTATATGGTCGGTCGTTTTGAAATATGTATATAATATGTATTTGGATATGTATAGTAACACTAATCTCATTTATCCATTCCCCCCACCTTTCCTTTTAGATGAGCATAGTTGGTTTTCTAAGTCTGTGAGTGTCTTTCTCTGTGGAAATATGTTCATTTGTGTCAGTGATTAGATAACGCCTCTAAGGGATATCATAGGATATAGGTCTTTTGCTTTCCGACTTACCTCATGTTTTGTGATTATCTCCAGGCTCATCTCTGGTGCCTCAAAGAGCAGTGTTTCATTGTTTTCCATGGCTAATATTCCATTGTGTACATGGACTCCTTCTTCTTTATCCATTCACCTGTTGATGGACATTTTGGTTGCTTCCCATCTTGGCTATTTTGAATAAGGCTGCAGTGCAGCATTTGCAGCCTGTGTCTTTTCGATCCTGGTCTTCTCAGGTGAGAGGCCCAGTGGTGTGCCTGCTGGATTGAATGGTACCTCAGTTTTCACTTTTCAACGCAGTTCCTTTTGGTGGTCATTATTGGCTGTTAACCACTTTCCATCCCACCAGCACCTAGAGGTTACACAGTTCTCTACAACACCGTCAGCATTTATTGTTGGTAGACTTTTTGCTGACGGTCAGTCGACAGGTGTGAGTTGGAACCTTTTGGTTGATTAGATTGCATGAGTCTAATAATTCCTGAGGTTGAGCTTTTACCCATTTTCCTGTTTTTTTGTTTAAAGAGAGTGAGGAATACTTACCTCTGCATACTATCTTCTTGAAACATTCGCCTGTTTTGAATTTCTTTTGTCCATTCCCCACCTGAGCACAATTTTTGACGGCAGGTGTCCTTTACAGCCCTGAGCCCTTGTGAATTTTAAGTGACCAGTAGCTGTGGGTTTAAAGCTGCTCTTGCGGGAAACGGCCACAAGGGGGCAGCATTTCTCCTTTACCAAATCTGGTCACTAGGGCAACAGAGCCTTAATGGAAGTCGTGTTCTAGGTTGTAAAGTACAATGGAATGTGCCGGGAAAAAGCCCTTTAAGTTTATGTGTCATTCCTTCTTGTTTGTATTTTTAACAAAATTTTTATTCTTTATCACAGCAAATTCGATTACAATGGTTTGTTTGGTCTAGGTGTGCAAGACGTGGTTCCTTCACACATATACATATATCTATTCTTCTTTGGAATCTTTTCCCGTGTAGGTTATGACACAATGTTGAGTAGTCTTCTCTTGGTATTCTGTAGGTCTTTGGTGATTATATATTTCACGTGTGTTTGTATATCTCTGTTCACCTCAATATGGTAATGTACCCAATCCTCACACGTTTCCATTTGGTGAACCTTAAGTTTTTGTACTGAATCTGTGATTGCCTTTCTCTGTGGAAGTATCTTCGTTTGTATCAATTTTTAGGTAACACCTCTATGTGGTATGATAGGATATGTGTCTTTCGCTTTCTCACTTACTCCAAGTTGCGTGATTACTTCTAGAGTCATCTATGGTGCTGCAAATGGCATTGTTTCATTTTATCGCTAGCTCATAATCCATCTGTACATGTAGCAGATCTTCTTTGTCCACCCATCTGTCGGTGGACTTTTTGGTGACTTCCATATCTTGGCTATGGTAATACTGTGCAATGCAGATTTGCCTGCCTCTTTCTTTCCAATTCTGTCTTCTTAGGTTATAGGTCCAGGAATAAGCCTCTGGATCGTACGGTAGCTCAATGTTTACCTTTTAACGGCACCTCCACTCTGCTCTCATGAGTGGCTCTCTCCAGGTTACATCCCACTTAAAGTGGAGGGTTTGCATTTCTCCACAGCACCTTCAGCATTTATTCTTTGTGGTTTTTTACTGATGGTTATTCTGACTGGTGTGAGCTGATACGTCTTTGTGGCTGAATTTGCATGTGTCTCATGATCCATTAAAACTGAGCTTTAAGGCAGGTCCTTTTCATTTTTCAGGCTGTGAGTACCGCTTAGTTCTTCAAAGTGTTTTCTTAAAATATGTATGTCATAATTTTAAAATTTTTTGGCCATTACCTCCCTGAAGACATTTTGCGGTGACCATTAGCACAGGCTTAAACCTGCGTTTGCAGGTAACGGCCAGAGGGTGGCGGTCTTTCTACGTTCCCCATGCTGGTACTAGGGCAACAGGCCTTCCGGCCAGTGGTGTTCCTCGGTTATAAATTAGAGTGGAATGTGCCTGAAGAAACCCACAAATGCTGATGTCTCCTTACTTATGTTTGTCTTTTAAATTTACCTTATATTTATTATTGGAGCAATATTACATTGTGTACATGGAAGAGTTCTTCTTGGTGCGTTCCTCTGTTGATGGACATTTTCATTGCTTCCAAATGTTGGCTATGGTCAATATGGCTGGAGTGCAGGATTGCCAGCCTGTGACGTTTTGATTCTCATTTTCTCAGGGGATAGGCCCAGCAGTGGGTATGACTGATTGACGGGTAGCTCAGTGTTTACCTTTTCAAGGCACTTCCATTGTGTTTTCGTTAGTGGCTCTTACCACGTCCCCCTTAGGGCCGAGTGTACGCATTCCTCCACAGTCCCTTCAGCATTTATTTTTTGAAACATTTTTGCTGATGGCCATTCTGACTGCTGTGAGCTGATAGGTTTTTGTAATTTGGGTTTGCATGTCTTTAAAAATTCCTAAAATATATCATTTTCCCACACCTTTTTCTTTCCTCTTCTTTAAAGGAAAAGCTGTGAGTACCACATAGCTCTTGAAATTGTCTTCTTGGAAGGTTGCCCTCTTTTGAAATTTTTGCTCCATTTTTGATCCCAGGATTTATTTGGAGGGCAGGTGTCATTTACAGAATGGCAAGTTGGTGAATATTTAGTGACCTTTAGCAGTGGGTTGAAAGCTGCTGTTGTGGGAAATGGCCACAAGGAGGCAGCATTTCTCCATTCCCAAATCTGAGTACTAGGGCAGCAGAGCCTTTCTGGAAGTCGTGTTCCTAGGTTGTAAATTAGAATGGAATGTGCCAGGAGAAACCCCCATAAGTTTAGGTCTCATTACTTCTTGTTTTTGTTAATTTTTTTAATCGGGGTAAGGACTAGAATATTGTTTGTCCTAGGGGTACACAATCTGGTTCATTTGTACATTATATATGTCTACTCTACAGATCCTCTTCCCATGTAAAATATTACAGAGTGTTCTGTAGACCTCCCTTGCTATATGGTCGGTCGTTTTGAAATATGTATATAATATGTATTTGGATATGTATAGTAACACTAATCTCATTTATCCATTCCCCCCACCTTTCCTTTTAGATGAGCATAGTTGGTTTTCTAAGTCTGTGAGTGTCTTTCTCTGTGGAAATATGTTCATTTGTGTCAGTGATTAGATAACGCCTCTAAGGGATATCATAGGATATAGGTCTTTTGCTTTCCGACTTACCTCATGTTTTGTGATTATCTCCAGGCTCATCTCTGGTGCCTCAAAGAGCAGTGTTTCATTGTTTTCCATGGCTAATATTCCATTGTGTACATGGACTCCTTCTTCTTTATCCATTCACCTGTTGATGGATATTTTGGTTGCTTCCCATCTTGGCTATTTTGAATAAGGCTGCAGTGCAGCATTTGCAGCCTGTGTCTTTTCGATCCTGGTCTTCTCAGGTGAGAGGCCCAGTGGTGTGCCTGCTGGATTGAATGGTACCTCAGTTTTCACTTTTCAACGCAGTTCCTTTCGGTGGTCATTATTGGCTGTTAACCACTTTCCATCCCACCAGCACCTAGAGGTTACACAGTTCTCTACAACCCCGTCAGCATTTATTGTTGGTAGACTTTTTGCTGACGGTCAGTCGACAGGTGTGAGTTGGAACCTTTTGGTTGATTAGATTGCATGAGCCTAATCATTCCTGAGGTTGAGCTTTTACCCATTTTCCTGTTTTTTTGTTTAAAGAGAGTGAGGAATACTTACCTCTGCATACTATCTTCTTGAAACATTCGCCTGTTTTGAATTTCTTTTGTCCATTCCCCACCTGAGCATAATTTTTGACGGCAGGTGTCCTTTACAGCCCTGAGCCCTTGTGAATTTTAAGTGACCAGTAGCTGTGGGTTTAAAGCTGCTCTTGCGGGAAACGGCCACAAGGGGGCAGCATTTCTCCTTTACCAAATCTGGTCACTAGGGCAACAGAGCCTTAATGGAAGTCGTGTTCTAGGCTGTAAAGTACAATGGAATGTGCCGGGAAAAAGCCCTTTAAGTTTATGTGTCATTCCTTCTTGTTTGTATTTTTAACAAAATTTTTATTCTTTATCACAGCAAATTCGATTACAATGGTTTGTTTGGTCTAGGTGTGCAAGACGTGGTTCCTTCACACATATACATATATCTATTCTTCTTTGGAATCTTTTCCCGTGTAGGTTATGACACAATGTTGAGTAGTCTTCTCTTGGTATTCTGTAGGTCTTTGGTGATTATATATTTCACGTGTGTTTGTATATCTCTGTTCACCTCAATATGGTAATGTACCCAATCCTCACACGTTTCCATTTGGTGAACCTTAAGTTTTTGTACTGAATCTGTGATTGCCTTTCTCTGTGGAAGTATCTTCGTTTGTATCAATTTTTATGTAACACCTCTATGTGGTATGATAGGATATGGGTCTTTCGTTTTCTCACTTACTCCAAGTTGCGTGATTACTTCTAGAGTCATCTATGGTGCTGCAAATGGCATTGCTTCATTTTATCGCTAGCTCATAATCCATCTGTACATGTAGCAGTTCTTCTTTGTCCACCCATCTGTCGGTGGACTTTTTGGTGACTTCCATATCTTGGCTATGGTAATACTGTGCAATGCAGATTTGCCTGCCTCTTTCTTTCCAATTCTGTCTTCTTAGGTTATAGGTCCAGGAATAAGCCTCTGGATCGTACGGTAGCTCAATGTTTACCTTTTAACGGCACCTCCACTCTGCTCTCATGAGTGGCTCTCTCCAGGTTACATCCCACTTAAAGTGGAGGGTTTGCATTTCTCCACAGCACCTTCAGCATTTATTCTTTGTGGTTTTTTACTGATGGTTATTCTGACTGGTGTGAGCTGATACGTCTTTGTGGCTGAATTTGCATGTGTCTCATGATCCATTAAAACTGAGCTTTAAGGCAGGTCCTTTTCATTTTTCAGGCTGTGAGTACCGCTTAGTTCTTCAAAGTGTTTTCTTAAAGTATGTATGTCATAATTTTAAAATTTTTTGGCCATTACCTCCCTGAAGACATTTTGCGGTGACCATTAGCACAGGCTTAAACCTGCGTTTGCAGGTAACGGCCAGAGGGTGGCGGTCTTTCTACGTTCCCCGTGCTGGTACTAGGGCAACAGGCCTTCCGGCCAGTGGTGTTCCTCGGTTATAAATTAGAGTGGAATGTGCCTGAAGAAACCCACAAATGCTGATGTCTCCTTACTTATGTTTGTCTTTTAAATTTACCTTATATTTATTATTGGAGCAATATTACATTGTGTACATGGAACAGTTCTTCTTGGTGCGTTCCTCTGTTGATGGACATTTTCATTGCTTCCAAATGTTGGCTATGGTCAATATGGCTGGAGTGCAGGATTGCCAGCCTGTGACGTTTTGATTCTCATTTTCTCAGGGGATAGGCCCAGCAGTGGGTATGACTGATTGACGGGTAGCTCAGTGTTTACCTTTTCAAGGCACTTCCATTGTGTTTTCATTAGTGGCTCTTACCACGTCCCCCTTAGGGCCGAGTGTACGCATTCCTCCACAGTCCCTTCAGCATTTATTTTTTGAAACATTTTTGCTGATGGCCATTCTGACTGCTGTGAGCTGATAGGGTTTTGTAATTTGGGTTTGCATGTCTTTAAAAATTCCTAAAATATATCATTTTCCCACACCTTTTCTTTCCTCTTTAAAGGAAAAGCTGTGAGTACCACATAGCTCTTGAAATTGTCTTCTTGGAAGGTTGCCCTATTTTGAAATTTTTGCTCCATTTTTGATCCCAGGATTTATTTGGAGGGCAGGTGTCATTTACAGAATGGCAAGTTGGTGAATATTTAGTGACCTTTAGCAGTGGGTTGAAAGCTGCTGTTGTGGGAAATGGCCACAAGGAGGCAGCATTTCTCCATTCCCAAATCTGAGTACTAGGGCAGCAGAGCCTTTCTGGAAGTCGTGTTCCTAGGTTGTAAATTAGAATGGAATGTGCCAGGAGAAACCCCCATAAGTTTAGGTCTCATTACTTCTTGTTTTTGTTAATTTTTTTAATCGGGGTAAGGACTAGAATATTGTTTGTCCTAGGGGTACACAATCTGGTTCATTTGTACATTATATATGTCTACTCTACAGATCCTCTTCCCATGTAAAATATTACAGAGTGTTCTGTAGACCTCCCTTGCTATATGGTCGGTCGTTTTGAAATATGTATATAATATGTATTTGGATATGTATAGTAACACTAATCTCATTTATCCATTCCCCCCACCTTTCCTTTTAGATGAGCATAGTTGGTTTTCTAAGTCTGTGAGTGTCTTTCTCTGTGGAAATATGTTCATTTGTGTCAGTGATTAGATAACGCCTCTAAGGGATATCATAGGATATAGGTCTTTTGCTTTCCGACTTACCTCATGTTTTGTGATTATCTCCAGGCTCATCTCTGGTGCCTCAAAGAGCAGTGTTTCATTGTTTTCCATGGCTAATATTCCATTGTGTACATGGACTCCTTCTTCTTTATCCATTCACCTGTTGATGGACATTTTGGTTGCTTCCCATCTTGGCTATTTTGAATAAGGCTGCAGTGCAGCATTTGCAGCCTGTGTCTTTTCGATCCTGGTCTTCTCAGGTGAGAGGCCCAGTGGTGTGCCTGCTGGATTGAATGGTACCTCAGTTTTCACTTTTCAACGCAGTTCCTTTCGGTAGTCATTATTGGCTGTTAACCACTTTCCTTCCCACCAGCACCTAGAGGTTACACAGTTCTCTACAACCCCGTCAGCATTTATTGTTGGTAGACTTTTTGCTGACGGTCAGTCGACAGGTGTGAGTTGGAACCTTTTGGTTGATTAGATTGCATGAGTCTAATCATTCCTGAGGTTGAGCTTTTACCCATTTTCCTGTTTTTTTGTTTAAAGAGAGTGAGGAATACTTACCTCTGCATACTATCTTCTTGAAACATTCGCCTGTTTTGAATTTCTTTTGTCCATTCCCCACCTGAGCACAATTTTTGACGGCAGGTGTCCTTTACAGCCCTGAGCCCTTGTGAATTTTAAGTGACCAGTAGCTGTGGGTTTAAAGCTGCTCTTGCGGGAAACGGCCACAAGGGGGCAGCATTTCTCCTTTACCAAATCTGGTCACTAGGGCAACAGAGCCTTAATGGAAGTCGTGTTCTAGGTTGTAAAGTACAATGGAATGTGCCGGGAAAAAGCCCTTTAAGTGTATGTGTCATTCCTTCTTGTTTGTATTTTTAACAAAATTTTTATTCTTTATCACAGCAAATTCGATTACAATGGTTTGTTTGGTCTAGGTGTGCAAGACGTGGTTCCTTCACACATATACATATATCTATTCTTCTTTGGAATCTTTTCCCGTGTAGGTTATGACACAATGTTGAGTAGTCTTCTCTTGGTATTCTGTAGGTCTTTGGTGATTATATATTTCACGTGTGTTTGTATATCTCTGTTCACCTCAATATGGTAATGTACCCAATCCTCACACCTTTCCATTTGGTGAACCTTAAGTTTTTGTACTGAATCTGTGATTGCCTTTCTCTGTGGAAGTATCTTCGTTTGTATCAATTTTTAGGTAACACCTCTATGTGGTATGATAGGATATGTGTCTTTCGTTTTCTCACTTATTCCAAGTTGCGTGATTACTTCTAGAGTCATCTATGGTGCTGCAAATGGCATTGCTTCATTTTATCGCTAGCTCATAATCCATCTGTACATGTAGCAGTTCTTCTTTGTCCACCCATCTGTCGGTGGACTTTTTGGTGACTTCCATATCTTGGCTATGGTAATACTGTGCAATGCAGATTTGCCTGCCTCTTTCTTTCCAATTCTGTCTTCTTAGGTTATAGGTCCAGGAATAAGCCTCTGGATCGTACGGTAGCTCAATGTTTACCTTTTAACGGCACCTCCACTCTGCTCTCATGAGTGGCTCTCTCCAGGTTACATCCCACTTAAAGTGGAGGGTTTGCATTTCTCCACAGCACCTTCAGCATTTATTCTTTGTGGTTTTTTACTGATGGTTATTCTGACTGGTGTGAGCTGATACGTCTTTGTGGCTGAATTTGCATGTGACTCATGATCCATTAAAACTGAGCTTTAAGGCAGGTCCTTTTCATTTTTCAGGGTGTGAGTACAGCTTAGTTCTTCAAAGTGTTTTCTTAAAGTATGTATGTCATAATTTTAAAATTTTTTCGCCATTACCTCCCTGAAGACATTTTGCGGTGACCATTAGCACAGGCTTAAACCTGCGTTTGCAGGTAACGGCCAGAGGGTGGCGGTCTTTCTACGTTCCCCATTTTGGTACTAGGGCAACAGGCCTTCCGGCCAGTGGTGTTCCTTGGTTATAAATTAGAGTGGAATGTGCCTGAAGAAACCCACAGATGCTGATGTCTCCTTACTTATGTTTGTCTTTTAAATTTACCTTATATTTATTATTGGAGCAATATTACATTGTGTACATGGAAGAGTTCTTCTTGGTGCGTTCCTCTGTTGATGGACATTTTCATTGCTTCCAAATGTTGGCTATGGTCAATATGGCTGGAGTGCAGGATTGCCAGCCTGTGACGTTTTGATTCTCATTTTCTCAGGGGATAGGCCCAGCAGTGGGTATGACTGATTGTCGGGTAGCTCAGTGTTTACCTTTTCAAGGCACTTCCATTGTGTTTTCATTAGTGGCTCTTACCACGTCCCCCTTAGGGCCGAGTGTACGCATTCCTCCACAGTCCCTTCAGCATTTATTTTTTGAAACATTTTTGCTGATGGCCATTCTGACTGCTGTGAGCTGATAGGTTTTTGTAATTTGGGTTTGCATGTCTTTAAAACTTCCTAAAATATATCATTTTCCCACACCTTTTTCTTTCCTCTTCTTTAAAGGAAAAGCTGTGAGTACCACATAGCTCTTGAAATTGTCTTCTTGGAAGGTTGCCCTCTTTTGAAATTTTTGCTCCATTTTTGATCCCAGGATTTATTTGGAGGGCAGGTGTCATTTACAGAATGGCAAGTTGGTGAATATTTAGTGACCTTTAGCAGTGGGTTGAAAGCTGCTGTTGTGGGAAATGGCCACAAGGAGGCAGCATTTCTCCATTCCCAAATCTGAGTACTAGGGCAGCAGAGCCTTTCTGGAAGTCGTGTTCCTAGGTTGTAAATTAGAATGGAATGTGCCAGGAGAAACCCCCATAAGTTTAGGTCTCATTACTTCTTGTTTTTGTTAATTTTTTTAATCGGGGTATGGACTAGAATATTGTTTGTCCTAGGGGTACACAATCTGGTTCATTTGTACATTATATATGTCTACTCTACAGATCCTCTTCCCATGTAAAATATTACAGAGTGTTCTGTAGACCTCCCTTGCTATATGGTCGGTCGTTTTGAAATATGTATATAATATGTATTTGGATATGTATAGTAACACTAATCTCATTTATCCATTCCCCCCACCTTTCCTTTTAGATGAGCATAGTTGGTTTTCTAAGTCTGTGAGTGTCTTTCTCTGTGGAAATATGTTCATTTGTGTCAGTGATTAGATAACGCCTCTAAGGGATATCATAGGATATAGGTCTTTTGCTTTCCGACTTACCTCATGTTTTGTGATTATCTCCAGGCTCATCTCTGGTGCCTCAAAGAGCAGTGTTTCATTGTTTTCCATGGCTAATATTCCATTGTGTACATGGACTCCTTCTTCTTTATCCATTCACCTGTTGATGGACATTTTGGTTGCTTCCCATCTTGGCTATTTTGAATAAGGCTGCAGTGCAGCATTTGCAGCCTGTGTCTTTTCGATCCTGGTCTTCTCAGGTGAGAGGCCCAGTGGTGTGCCTGCTGGATTGAATGGTACCTCAGTTTTCACTTTTCAACGCAGTTCCTTTCGGTGGTCATTATTGGCTGTTAACCACTTTCCATCCCACCAGCACCTAGAGGTTACACAGTTCTCTACAACCCCGTCAGCATTTATTGTTGGTAGACTTTTTGCTGACGGTCAGTCGACAGGTGTGAGTTGGAACCTTTTGGTTGATTAGATTGCATGAGTCTAATAATTCCTGAGGTTGAGCTTTTACCCATTTTCCTGTTTTTTTGTTTAAAGAGAGTGAGGAATACTTACCTCTGCATACTATCTTCTTGAAACATTCGCCTGTTTTGAATTTCTTTTGTCCATTCCCCACCTGAGCACAATTTTTGACGGCAGGTGTCCTTTACAGCCCTGAGCCCTTGTGAATTTTAAGTGACCAGTAGCTGTGGATTTAAAGCTGCTCTTGCGGGAAACGGCCACAAGGGGGCAGCATTTCTCCTTTACCAAATCTGGTCACTAGGGCAACAGAGCCTTAATGGAAGTCGTGTTCTAGGTTGTAAAGTACAATGGAATGTGCCGGGAAAAAGCCCTTTAAGTGTATGTGTCATTCCTTCTTGTTTGTATTTTGAACAAAATTTTTATTCTTTATCACAGCAAGTTCGATTACAATGGTTTGTTTGGTCTAGGTGTGCAAGACGTGGTTCCTTCACACATATACATATATCTATTCTTCTTTGGAATCTTTTCCCGTGTAGGTTATGACACAGTGTTGAGTAGTCTTCTCTTGGTATTCTGTAGGTCTTTGGTGATTATATATTTCACGTGTGTTTGTATATCTCTGTTCACCTCAATAATGTAATGTACCCAATCCTCACACCTTTCCATTTGGTGAACCTTAAGTTTTTGTACTGAATCTGTGATTGCCTTTCTCTGTGGAAGTATCTTCGTTTGTATCAATTTTTAGGTAACACCTCTATGTGGTATGATAGGATATGTGTCTTTCGTTTTCTCACTTATTCCAAGTTGCGTGATTACTTCTAGAGTCATCTATGGTGCTGCAAATGGCATTGCTTCATTTTATCGCTAGCTCATAATCCATCTGTACATGTAGCAGTTCTTCTTTGTCCACCCATCTGTCGGTGGACTTTTTGGTGACTTCCATATCTTGGCTATGGTAATACTGTGCAATGCAGATTTGCCTGCCTCTTTCTTTCCAATTCTGTCTTCTTAGGTTATAGGTCCAGGAATAAGCCTCTGGATCGTACGGTAGCTCAATGTTTACCTTTTAACGGCACCTCCACTCTGCTCTCATGAGTGGCTCTCTCCAGGTTACATCCCACTTAAAGTGGAGGGTTTGCATTTCTCCACAGCACCTTCAGCATTTATTCTTTGTGGTTTTTTACTGATGGTTATTCTGACTGGTGTGAGCTGATACGTCTTTGTGGCTGAATTTGCATGTGTCTCATGATCCATTAAAACTGAGCTTTAAGGCAGGTCCTTTTCATTTTTCAGGGTGTGAGTACAGCTTAGTTCTTCAAAGTGTTTTCTTAAAGTATGTATGTCATAATTTTAAAATTTTTTCGCCATTACCTCCCTGAAGACATTTTGCGGTGACCATTAGCACAGGCTTAAACCTGCGTTTGCAGGTAACGGCCAGAGGGTGGCGGTCTTTCTACGTTCCCCATGCTGGTACTAGGGCAACAGGCCTTCCGGCCAGTGGTGTTCCTCGGTTATAAATTAGAGTGGAATGTGCCTGAAGAAACCCACAGATGCTGATGTCTCCTTACTTATGTTTGTCTTTTAAATTTACCTTATATTTATTATTGGAGCAATATTACATTGTGTACATGGAAGAGTTCTTCTTGGTGCGTTCCTCTGTTGATGGACATTTTCATTGCTTCCAAATGTTGGCTATGGTCAATATGGCTGGAGTGCAGGGTTGCCAGCCTGTGACGTTTTGATTCTCATTTTCTCAGGGGATAGGCCCAGCAGTGGGTATGACTGATTGTCGGGTAGCTCAGTGTTTACCTTTTCAAGGCACTTCCATTGTGTTTTCATTAGTGGCTCTTACCACGTCCCCCTTAGGGCCGAGTGTACGCATTCCTCCACAGTCCCTTCAGCATTTATTTTTTGAAACATTTTTGCTGATGGCCATTCTGACTGCTGTGAGCTGATAGGTTTTTGTAATTTGGGTTTGCATGTCTTTAAAAATTCCTAAAATATATCATTTTCCCACACCTTTTTCTTTCCTCTTCTTTAAAGGAAAAGCTGTGAGTACCACATAGCTCTTGAAATTGTCTTCTTGGAAGGTTGCCCTCTTTTGAAATTTTTGCTCCATTTTTGATCCCAGGATTTATTTGGAGGGCAGGTGTCATTTACAGAATGGCAAGTTGGTGAATATTAGGTGACCTTTAGCAGTGGGTTGAAAGCTGCTGTTGTGGGAAATGGCCACAAGGAGGCAGCATTTCTCCATTCCCAAATCTGAGTACTAGGGCAGCAGAGCCTTTCTGGAAGTCGTGTTCCTAGGTTGTAAATTAGAATGGAATGTGCCAGGAGAAACCCCCATAAGTTTAGGTCTCATTACTTCTTGTTTTTGTTAATTTTTTTAATCGGGGTATGGACTAGAATATTGTTTGTCCTAGGGGTACACAATCTGGTTCATTTGTACATTATATATGTCTACTCTACAGATCCTCTTCCCATGTAAAATATTACAGAGTGTTCTGTAGACCTCCCTTGCTATATGGTCGGTCGTTTTGAAATATGTATATAATATGTATTTGGATATGTATAGTAACACTAATCTCATTTATCCATTCCCCCCACCTTTCCTTTTAGATGAGCATAGTTGGTTTTCTAAGTCTGTGAGTGTCTTTCTCTGTGGAAATATGTTCATTTGTGTCAGTGATTAGATAACGCCTCTAAGGGATATCATAGGATATAGGTCTTTTGCTTTCCGACTTACCTCATGTTTTGTGATTATCTCCAGGCTCATCTCTGGTGCCTCAAAGAGCAGTGTTTCATTGTTTTCCATGGCTAATATTCCATTGTGTACATGGACTCCTTCTTCTTTATCCATTCACCTGTTGATGGACATTTTGGTTGCTTCCCATCTTGGCTATTTTGAATAAGGCTGCAGTGCAGCCTTTGCAGCCTGTGTCTTTTCGATCCTGGTCTTCTCAGGTGAGAGGCCCAGTGGTGTGCCTGCTGGATTGAATGGTACCTCAGTTTTCACTTTTCAACGCAGTTCCTTTCGGTGGTCATTATTGGCTGTTAACCACTTTCCATCCCACCAGCACCTAGAGGTTACACAGTTCTCTACAACCCCGTCAGCATTTATTGTTGGTAGACTTTTTGCTGACGGTCAGTCGACAGGTGTGAGTTGGAACCTTTTGGTTGATTAGATTGCATGAGTCTAATCATTCCTGAGGTTGAGCTTTTACCCATTTTCCTGTTTTTTTGTTTAAAGAGAGTGAGGAATACTTACCTCTGCATACTATCTTCTTGAAACATTCGCCTGTTTTGAATTTCTTTTGTCCATTCCCCACCTGAGCACAATTTTTGACGGCAGGTGTCCTTTACAGCCCTGAGCCCTTGTGAATTTTAAGTGACCAGTAGCTGTGGGTTTAAAGCTGCTCTTGCGGGAAACGGCCACAAGGGGGCAGCATTTCTCCTTTACCAAATCTGGTCACTAGGGCAACAGAGCCTTAATGGAAGTCGTGTTCTAGGTTGTAAAGTACAATGGAATGTGCCGGGAAAAAGCCCTTTAAGTGTATGTGTCATTCCTTCTTGTTTGTATTTTTAACAAAATTTTTATTCTTTATCACAGCAAATTCGATTACAATGGTTTGTTTGGTCTAGGTGTGCAAGACGTGGTTCCTTCACACATATACATATATCTATTCTTCTTTGGAATCTTTTCCCGTGTAGGTTATGACACAATGTTGAGTAGTCTTCTCTTGGTATTCTGTAGGTCTTTGGTGATTATATATTTCACGTGTGTTTGTATATCTCTGTTCACCTCAATATGGTAATGTACCCAATCCTCACACGTTTCCATTTGGTGAACCTTAAGTTTTTGTACTGAATCTGTGATTGCCTTTCTCTGTGGAAGTATCTTCGTTTGTATCAATTTTTAGGTAACACCTCTATGTGGTATGATAGGATATGGGTCTTTCGTTTTCTCACTTACTCCAAGTTGCGTGATTACTTCTAGAGTCATCTATGGTGCTGCAAATGGCATTGCTTCATTTTATCGCTAGCTCATAATCCATCTGTACATGTAGCAGTTCTTCTTTGTCCACCCATCTGTCGGTGGACTTTTTGGTGACTTCCATATCTTGGCTATGGTAATACTGTGCAATGCAGATTTGCCTGCCTCTTTCTTTCCAATTCTGTCTTCTTAGGTTATAGGTCCAGGAATAAGCCTCTGGATCGTACGGTAGCTCAATGTTTACCTTTTAACGGCACCTCCACTCTGCTCTCATGAGTGGCTCTCTCCAGGTTACATCCCACTTAAAGTGGAGGGTTTGCATTTCTCCACAGCACCTTCAGCATTTATTCTTTGTGGTTTTTTACTGATGGTTATTCTGACTGGTGTGAGCTGATACGTCTTTGTGGCTGAATTTGCATGTGTCTCATGATCCATTAAAACTGAGCTTTAAGGCAGGTCCTTTTCATTTTTCAGGCTGTGAGTACCGCTTAGTTCTTCAAAGTGTTTTCTTAAAGTATGTATGTCATAATTTTAAAATTTTTTGGCCATTACCTCCCTGAAGACATTTTGCGGTGACCATTAGCACAGGCTTAAACCTGCGTTTGCAGGTAACGGCCAGAGGGTGGCAGTCTTTCTACGTTCCCCGTGCTGGTACTAGGGCAACAGGCCTTCCGGCCAGTGGTGTTCCTCGGTTATAAATTAGAGTGGAATGTGCCTGAAGAAACCCACAAATGCTGATGTCTCCTTACTTATGTTTGTCTTTTAAATTTACCTTATATTTATTATTGGAGCAATATTACATTGTGTACATGGAAGAGTTCTTCTTGGTGCGTTCCTCTGTTGATGGACATTTTCATTGCTTCCAAATGTTGGCTATGGTCAATATGGCTGGAGTGCAGGATTGCCAGCCTGTGACGTTTTGATTCTCATTTTCTCAGGGGATAGGCCCAGCAGTGGGTATGACTGATTGACGGGTAGCTCAGTGTTTACCTTTTCAAGGCACTTCCATTGTGTTTTCATTAGTGGCTCTTACCACGTCCCCCTTAGGGCCGAGTGTACGCATTCCTCCACAGTCCCTTCAGCATTTATTTTTTGAAACATTTTTGCTGATGGCCATTCTGACTGCTGTGAGCTGATAGGTTTTTGTAATTTGGGTTTGCATGTCTTTAAAAATTCCTAAAATATATCATTTTCCCACACCGTTTTCTTTCCTCTTCTTTAAAGGAAAAGCTGTGAGTACCACATAGCTCTTGAAATTGTCCTCTTGGAAGGTTGCCCTCTTTTGAAATTTTTGCTCCATTTTTGATCCCAGGATTTATTTGGAGGGCAGGTGTCATTTACAGAATGGCAAGTTGGTGAATATTTAGTGACCTTTAGCAGTGGGTTGAAAGCTGCTGTTGTGGGAAATGGCCACAAGGAGGCAGCATTTCTCCATTCCCAAATCTGAGTACTAGGGCAGCAGAGCCTTTCTGGAAGTCGTGTTCCTAGGTTGTAAATTAGAATGGAATGTGCCAGGAGAAACCCCCATAAGTTTAGGTCTCATTACTTCTTGTTTTTGTTAATTTTTTTAATCGGGGTAAGGACTAGAATATTGTTTGTCCTAGGGGTACACAATCTGGTTCATTTGTACATTATATATGTCTACTCTACAGATCCTCTTCCCATGTAAAATATTACAGAGTGTTCTGTAGACCTCCCTTGCTATATGGTCGGTCGTTTTGAAATATGTATATAATATGTATTTGGATATGTATAGTAACACTAATCTCATTTATCCATTCCCCCCACCTTTCCTTTTAGATGAGCATAGTTGGTTTTCTAAGTCTGTGAGTGTCTTTCTCTGTGGAAATATGTTCATTTGTGTCAGTGATTAGATAACGCCTCTAAGGGATATCATAGGATATAGGTCTTTTGCTTTCCGACTTACCTCATGTTTTGTGATTATCTCCAGGCTCATCTCTGGTGCCTCAAAGAGCAGTGTTTCATTGTTTTCCATGGCTAATATTCCATTGTGTACATGGACTCCTTCTTCTTTATCCATTCACCTGTTGATGGACATTTTGGTTGCTTCCCATCTTGGCTATTTTGAATAAGGCTGCAGTGCAGCCTTTGCAGCCTGTGTCTTTTCGATCCTGGTCTTCTCAGGTGAGAGGCCCAGTGGTGTGCCTGCTGGATTGAATGGTACCTCAGTTTTCACTTTTCAACGCAGTTCCTTTCGGTGGTCATTATTGGCTGTTAACCACTTTCCATCCCACCAGCACCTAGAGGTTACACAGTTCTCTACAACCCCGTCAGCATTTATTGTTGGTAGACTTTTTGCTGACGGTCAGTCGACAGGTGTGAGTTGGAACCTTTTGGTTGATTAGATTGCATGAGTCTAATCATTCCTGAGGTTGAGCTTTTACCCATTTTCCTGTTTTTTTGTTTAAAGAGAGTGAGGAATACTTACCTCTGCATACTATCTTCTTGAAACATTCGCCTGTTTTGAATTTCTTTTGTCCATTCCCCACCTGAGCACAATTTTTGACGGCAGGTGTCCTTTACAGCCCTGAGCCCTTGTGAATTTTAAGTGACCAGTAGCTGTGGGTTTAAAGCTGCTCTTGCGGGAAACGGCCACAAGGGGGCAGCATTTCTCCTTTACCAAATCTGGTCACTAGGGCAACAGAGCCTTAATGGAAGTCGTGTTCTAGGTTGTAAAGTACAATGGAATGTGCCGGGAAAAAGCCCTTTAAGTGTATGTGTCATTCCTTCTTGTTTGTATTTTGAACAAAATTTTTATTCTTTATCACAGCAAGTTCGATTACAATGGTTTGTTTGGTCTAGGTGTGCAAGACGTGGTTCCTTCACACATATACATATATCTACTCTTCTTTGGAATCTTTTCCCGTGTAGGTTATCACACAGTGTTGAGTAGTCTTCTCTTGGTATTCTGTAGGTCTTTGGTGATTATATATTTCACGTGTGTTTGTATATCTCTGTTCACCTCAATATGGTAATGTACCCAATCCTCACACCTTTCCATTTGGTGAACCTTAAGTTTTTGTACTGAATCTGTGATTGCCTTTCTCTGTGGAAGTATCTTCGTTTGTATCAATTTTTAGGTAACACCTCTATGTGGTATGATAGGATATGTGTCTTTCGTTTTCTCACTTATTCCAAGTTGCGTGATTACTTCTAGAGTCATCTATGGTGCTGCAAATGGCATTGCTTCATTTTATCGCTAGCTCATAATCCATCTGTACATGTAGCAGTTCTTCTTTGTCCACCCATCTGTCGGTGGACTTTTTGGTGACTTCCATATCTTGGCTATGGTAATACTGTGCAATGCAGATTTGCCTGCCTCTTTCTTTCCAATTCTGTCTTCTTAGGTTATAGGTCCAGGAATAAGCCTCTGGATCGTACGGTAGCTCAATGTTTACCTTTTAACGGCACCTCCACTCTGCTCTCATGAGTGGCTCTCTCCAGGTTACATCCCACTTAAAGTGGAGGGTTTGCATTTCTCCACAGCACCTTCAGCATTTATTCTTTGTGGTTTTTTACTGATGGTTATTCTGACTGGTGTGAGCTGATACGTCTTTGTGGCTGAATTTGCATGTGTCTCATGATCCATTAAAACTGAGCTTTAAGGCAGGTCCTTTTCATTTTTCAGGGTGTGAGTACAGCTTAGTTCTTCAAAGTGTTTTCTTAAAGTATGTATGTCATAATTTTAAAATTTTTTCGCCATTACCTCCCTGAAGACATTTTGCGGTGACCATTAGCACAGGCTTAAACCTGCGTTTGCAGGTAACGGCCAGAGGGTGGCGGTCTTTCTACGTTCCCCATGCTGGTACTAGGGCAACAGGCCTTCCGGCCAGTGGTGTTCCTCGGTTATAAATTAGAGTGGAATGTGCCTGAAGAAACCCACAGATGCTGATGTCTCCTTACTTATGTTTGTCTTTTAAATTTACCTTATATTTATTATTGGAGCAATATTACATTGTGTACATGGAAGAGTTCTTCTTGGTGCGTTCCTCTGTTGATGGACATTTTCATTGCTTCCAAATGTTGGCTATGGTCAATATGGCTGGAGTGCAGGGTTGCCAGCCTGTGACGTTTTGATTCTCATTTTCTCAGGGGATAGGCCCAGCAGTGGGTATGACTGATTGTCGGGTAGCTCAGTGTTTACCTTTTCAAGGCACTTCCATTGTGTTTTCATTAGTGGCTCTTACCACGTCCCCCTTAGGGCCGAGTGTACGCATTCCTCCACAGTCCCTTCAGCATTTATTTTTTGAAACATTTTTGCTGATGGCCATTCTGACTGCTGTGAGCTGATAGGTTTTTGTAATTTGGGTTTGCATGTCTTTAAAAATTCCTAAAATATATCATTTTCCCACACCTTTTTCTTTCCTCTTCTTTAAAGGAAAAGCTGTGAGTACCACATAGCTCTTGAAATTGTCTTCTTGGAAGGTTGCCCTCTTTTGAAATTTTTGCTCCATTTTTGATCCCAGGATTTATTTGGAGGGCAGGTGTCATTTACAGAATGGCAAGTTGGTGAATATTTAGTGACCTTTAGCAGTGGGTTGAAAGCTGCTGTTGTGGGAAATGGCCACAAGGAGGCAGCATTTCTCCATTCCCAAATCTGAGTACTAGGGCAGCAGAGCCTTTCTGGAAGTCGTGTTCCTAGGTTGTAAATTAGAATGGAATGTGCCAGGAGAAACCCCCATAAGTTTAGGTCTCATTACTTCTTGTTTTTGTTAATTTTTTTAATCGGGGTATGGACTAGAATATTGTTTGTCCTAGGGGTACACAATCTGGTTCATTTGTACATTATATATGTCTACTCTACAGATCCTCTTCCCATGTAAAATATTACAGAGTGTTCTGTAGACCTCCCTTGCTATATGGTCGGTCGTTTTGAAATATGTATATAATATGTATTTGGATATGTATAGTAACACTAATCTCATTTATCCATTCCCCCCACCTTTCCTTTTAGATGAGCATAGTTGGTTTTCTAAGTCTGTGAGTGTCTTTCTCTGTGGAAATATGTTCATTTGTGTCAGTGATTAGATAACGCCTCTAAGGGATATCATAGGATATAGGTCTTTTGCTTTCCGACTTACCTCATGTTTTGTGATTATCTCCAGGCTCATCTCTGGTGCCTCAAAGAGCAGTGTTTCATTGTTTTCCATGGCTAATATTCCATTGTGTACATGGACTCCTTCTTCTTTATCCATTCACCTGTTGATGGACATTT